>NC_136589.1:1512566-1662566 GCF_910589615.1 Taurulus bubalis | reverse complement strand
GGGGCGACTCCTCTGGTTGTATAGAAGTCTATGCTTCATGTGTTGAAGCTGCATTCTCTCTCCTGACCACCAGGGGGCGACTCCTCTGGTTGTATAGAAGTCTATGCTTCATGTGTTAAAGCTGCATTCTCTCTCCTGACCACCAGGGGGCGACTCCTCTGGTTGTATAGAAGTCTATGCTTCATGTGTTGAAGCTGCATTCTCTCTCCTGACCACCAGGGGGCGACTCCTCTGGTTGTATAGAAGTCTATGCTTCATGTGTTGAAGCTGCATTCTCTCTCCTGACCACCAGGGGGCGACTCCTGAGTAGGGATGGGTATCGTTTGGGTTTTTTCCGATACCGGTGCTAAACCGATACTTTTAAAATGATACCGGTGCCTAAACGGTGCCTGAAACCATACTTTTTTATTGCCAAGGCAATTTTTTTTCTTCAAATTGAACAATATATTAACTGTTTAAAGAATACTAGAAATATAAATAAATACATACAAAATATACTTGACTTCAAACTACAGCTTCAAACCTTTTAACTTCAAACTATAAACAATATATATTTAAAAAAGAAGAGACACCAGCATCATGGCCTGATGGGACCGTGTGCAACAGAACTCAGACTCTGTTGGATCCTAAAACTGCTGCTTTATGGACTACACGTCATCATTAATATCAACTGGAGAGATTTGTTCCATCAAGCCGAGGACGACGTTCAAAAGCTCGTGCTCGTGTCTATTATTTTAATTTTAATAATCGTTTTTAGCGTGCGGGCACCGCGCTACCTTTTTAGTATCTATATACCGAGCAACTTTACAGAGTAGTGTAAAAAAAAAAGTATTTAAATCGGCTCAGGCACCGGAAGGAAGCACCGAAATCTGCGTTGCTTTCCGGTCCGGTAGGTACCGGACGTGTTGGAACCGGTGCCATATTGGCACCGGTTCCAACACGTCCGGTAGGTACCGGACGTGTTGGAACCGGTGCCATATTGGCACCGGTTCTCGGTACCCAACCCTAGTCTTGAGTGAGAGTGTGTGTAATAAACTGTTCACTGTAAATCATATTGAGTAAAAACATAAACTCTGAGCTCCTCAGTGAAGCGATGACATCATGATGGATTCATGTGAGACCAGCCTCTGTAAACATGTGGAACAGTTCAATGAAGATATAAAACATGTGGAGCCTCCAGCAAACACATGTGGACACTTATACAGATTTAAGTGTTTTCCAGATTTAGTAAAAACAATAATTACAGAACTCAGTTTATGTCACGATAACTGAGTTCTTCTGGACTAAAGACGGGTTCTAGTTCTAGTTCTCTACTTCTATCCTCATGGTTCTCCAGAGAGGAACAGAACTTTTATTCTGAAAATCCAGAACACAGAGAACAAATCATTGCTCATCTCATTCTGGAGCTGTGAGCCGAGTGAAGAAGAAGATAAAGAAGGAGGAGGATGGGGGGGGGGGAGGAGGAGGAGGAGAAGAAGAAGAAGGAGGAGAAGAAGAAAGAGAAGAAGAAGAAGAAGGAGAAGAAGAAAGAGGAAAAGAAGAAGAAGAAGAAGGAGAAGAAGGAGGAGAAGAAAGAGAAGAAGAAGAAGAAGGAGAAGAAGAAAGAGAAGAAGAAGAAGAAGGAGGAGAAGAAGAAAGAGAAGAAGAAAGAGAAGAAGGAGAAGAAGAAGAAGAAGAAGAAGAAGAAGAAGAAGGAGAAGAAGAAAGAGAAGAAGAAGAAGAAGGAGGAGAAGAAGAAAGAGAAGAAGAAAGAGAAGAAGAAGAAGAAGGAGAAGAAGGAGGAGAAGAAGAAAGAGAAGAAGAAGAAGGAGGAGAAGAAGAAGGAGAAGAAGGAGGAGAAGAAGAAGAAGGAGAAGGAGGAGAAGAAGAAGAAGGAGAAGAAGGAGGAGAAGAAGAAGAAGGAGAAGAAGGAGAAGAAGAAGAAGAAGGAGAAGAAGAAGGAGAAGAAGAAGAAGAAGGAGAAGAAGAAAGAGGAAAAGAAGAAAGAGGAAAAGAAGGACAAGGAGGAGGAAGAGGAGGAGAAGAAGTGTTCTTATTGATTGTTGTTCAGTTAGTTTTTTCTTCCTATTCTTCCATTTCTGGCACAATCATTTTACTTAATTAATAAAGTTATTATCTTATCCCTCTATTGGCAATGAAAACAATATATATATATATATATTTATACAGCAGCAGTAATGTCTGCACTCACCTTGCGGTCGTCTCTGAAGAGCTCTGCTGCTGTAGTGAAGTGAGGAACAGCACTCTTACAGTGAGGACACCCTGAGGGGACACACACACACACACACACACACACACACACACACACACACACACAGTTATTCTGATGTGTTCAGTGAGTCGTTGAGGGACAGCAGGTCAGTTATTATGTGGAGACACAGACATTAAAAATATAATTATTAATATTCATAACTAACGCTGACAACCAGGTGCACTCGTCTGCTCTCCTGGTCCATTAAGATAAAATACGTTCATGTTTTCATCGTCTCATTATGATTCTGTCTCTCGTCCATGTTCATATTCTACATAATTATCATTCATTTGCTTTGCACGTGTTGCTTTATGAGTAATATATATATATATATATATATATATATATATATATATATATATATATATATATATATATATATATATATATATATATATATATATACACACACACACATATATATTAACATCCTTTCTTATTATTGTTTCTTATGAATAATAAATGAGGAGGAACTTTGTCATTTTAATCCTATTTTTGTGGTTTAGTTTTGTAATATTTGCCTCTTGGCTCATTTACAGTTTTATTACCAAACAACCCAATAGATAAAGTTGATGAGTAAAGCTCTGAACCGAGGTCATGGGCTCCATCCCTCTGAGCTGCAGCTCCTAGGTCATGGGCTCCATCCCTCATATGTTCACTTCTACTCTCTACTCTCTACTCTCTACTCTCTGCAGACACGGCAGCTGTAACTGCTGGTCTGGGCTTCAGACTACGAGCCGCCCGTCAAGCTCCTCCTCTCAGTTACGTCAGCGCTCCTCCTCAACACAGGAAGTGGTGCCAGGAGGTCTGGGTACTCACAGGGAGCGTAGAACATGACCAGAGCGTGCTTCTTCTTCTTCAGCGCCTCCCGGAAGTCCTCCAATCCAAGATGGCTGACGCTGGAGGGCTTGTCCTCCCAGGACTGCTCCGGTGGAGGAGGAGCCTGAGGACTGCCGACACGAGAGAGACCAATAAAGCTTTGTTTACGTCTGCGCACAAACTAAATCTACTGTGAAGAATCAAAAGGAGGGATTATAGTTATGTGTAAACTCATATCTCATAAACTACTATTACAGGGTTCAGACACATTCTGACCAGTGGAGTTCAGGACTTTTCCATGACAAACATTTAGTGAAGTCTGGGTGTAAACAGTAAAAAGTGAGTAAATGTAGTATTTAAACTAACAATGAGAACACAAAGCATACAGTAAACCTTAAATGACTCAAATGAATGAGACAATAGTTTGATTAAAAGAATGAACATTTATATAGATGTCTGTATGTATGCCTGCTTATGTTTTGAGTCTTTCTTTTAAAAGCATATTCATTATTTCAAACTCAGCGTAAATGAACGACATGAACACATGAATATAACACATTTACATGAACACATGAATAATACATTTACATGACTCTTCCAGGTTTTCCATGACGTATGAACCCTGATATTACCATGAAATAAACCCTGTAGAAAAACAAGTCATGAGCCATGAGCCGACAGGAAGTGACCGAGGCTCCTCCTCCTTCAGCCGCTCACCTGTGCATGAACTCGATGATCTTGTCTTTGCTCCTCAGGTGCGGCAGCGTGAACGTGTCCTCGCCCCTCACAAAGTACTTCACCGTCGGGAAGCCGGAGATCTTGAAGCGCTCGCCCGCGGCCTTGTGCACCGTGGAGTCCACCGCCGCCAGCACACCCGGACTCTGTGGACGAGAGGCGGGGCTTCAGTCACCGACAGACCAGAGGAGACCAGCACATCAAAAACACCTACCTACCCATCCATCTACAATACATTCCTACCTACATACATACATACATACATACATACATATATATATATATATATATATATATATATATATATATATATATATATATATATATATGTAAATACATGTATATATATATATATATATATATATATGTAAATACATGTATACATATATATATATATATGTAAATACATGTATACATATATATATATATATATATATATATATATACCTACCTATATACCTACCTACCTACCTACCTACCTGTATACCTACCTACCTACCTACCTGTATACCTACCTACCTGTATACCTACCTACCTACCTGTATACCTACCTGTATACCTACCTACCTACCTACCTATATACCTACCTACCTACCTGTATACCTACCTACCTACCTGTATACCTACCTACCTACCTACCTATATACCTACCTACCTACCTGTATACCTACCTGTATACCTACCTACCTACCTGCATACCTACCTACCTACCTGTATACCTACCTACCTACCTGTATACCTACCTACCTACCTGTATACCTACCTACCTACCTACCTGTATACCTACCTACCTACCTACCTGTATACCTACCTACCTACCTGTATACCTACCTACCTACCTGTATACCTACCTACCTACCTACCTACCTGTATACCTACCTGTATACCTACCTACATACCTGCATACCTACCTACCTACCTGTATACCTACCTACCTACCTGTATACCTACCTACCTACCTGTATACCTACCTACCTACCTACCTACCTGTATACCTACCTACCTGTATACCTACCTACCTACCTGTATACCTACCTACTTACCTGTATACCTACCTACCTACCTGTATACCTACCTGTATACCTACCTACCTACCTGTATACCTACCTACCTACCTGTATACCTACCTACCTATATACCTACCTACCTACCTATCTATATACCTACCTACCTACCTGTATACCTACCTACCTACCTACCTATATACCTACCTACCTACCTGTATACCTACCTACCTATATACCTACCTACCTATATACCTACCTACCTACCTACCTACCTACCTACCTGTATACCTACCTACCTGTATACCTACCTACCTGTATACCTACCTACCTGTATACCTACCTGTATACCTACCTACCTATATACCTACCTACCTACCTACCTACCTGTATACCTACCTACCTGTATACCTACCTACCTACCTACCTGTATACCTACCTACCTGTATACCTACCTACCTACCTGTATACCTACCTACCTACCTACCTATATACCTACCTACCTACCTGTATACCTACCTACCTACCTGTATACCTACCTACCTACCTGTATACCTACCTACCTGTATACCTACCTACCTGTATACCTACCTACCTACCTACCTGTATACCTACCTACCTACCTGTATACCTACCTACCTACCTGTATACCTACCTACCTACCTACCTATATACCTACCTACCTACCTGTATACCTACCTGTATACCTACCTGCATACCTACCTGCATACCTACCTACCTACCTGTATACCTACCTACCTACCTGTATACCTACCTACCTACCTGTATACCTACCTACCTACCTACCTACCTGTATACCTACCTACCTGTATACCTACCTACCTACCTGTATACCTACCTACTTACCTGTATACCTACCTACCTACCTACCTGTATACCTACCTGTATACCTACCTACCTACCTACCTGTATACCTACCTACCTACCTGTATACCTACCTACCTATATACCTACCTACCTACCTACCTATCTATATACCTACCTACCTACCTGTATACCTACCTACCTACCTACCTATATACCTACCTACCTACCTGTATACCTACCTACCTACCTGTATACCTACCTACCTATATACCTACCTACCTACCTGTATACCTACCTACCTATATACCTACCTACCTATATACCTACCTACCTACCTGTATACCTACCTACCTACCTACCTACCTGTATACCTACCTACCTACCTCTATACCTACCTACCTACCTGTATACCTACCTACCTACCTACCTGTATACCTACCTACCTACCTGTATACCTCCCTACCTATATACCTACCTACCTACCTGTATACCTACCTCCCTACCTATCTATATACCTACCTACCTACCTACCTGTATACCTACCTACCTCCCTGTATACCTACCTACCTCCCTACCTATATACACCTACCTACCTGTATACCTACCTACCTACCTGTATACCTACCTACCTCTATACCTACCTACCTACCTGTATACCTACCTATCTATATACCTACCTACCTACCTGTATACCTACCTACCTACCTGTATACCTACCTACCTACCTACCTACCTGTATACCTACCTACCTACCTGTATACCTACCTACCTACCTACCTGTATACCTACCTACCTATATACCTACCTACCTACCTGTATACCTACCTATCTATATACCTACCTACCTACCTACCTGTATACCTACCTACCTACCTACCTGTATACCTACCTACCTACCTATATACCTACCTACCTGTATACCTACCTACCTACCTGTATACCTACCTACCTATATACCTACCTACCTACCTGTATACCTACCTACCTACCTACCTACCTGTATACCTACCTACCTACCTACCTGTATACCTACCTACCTATATACCTACCTACCTACCTACCTGTATACCTACCTACCTACCTCTATACCTACCTACCTACCTCTATACCTACCTACCTACCTCTATACCTACCTACCTACCTGTATACCTACCTACCTACCTGTATACCTACCTACCTCCCTACCTATATACACCTACCTACCTACCTACCTGTATACCTACCTACCTACCTGTATACCTACCTACCTGTATACCTACCTACCTACCTGTATACCTACCTACCTCTATACCTCCCTACCTATATACACCTACCTACCTACCTGTATACCTACCTACCTACCTGTATACCTACCTACCTCTATACCAACCTACCTACCTGTATACCTACCTACCTATATACCTACCTACCTACCTGTATACCTACCTATCTATATACCTACCTACCTGTATACCTACCTATATACCTTCCTACCTGTATACCTACCTACCTACCTACCTATATACCTACCTACCTACCTACCTGTATACCTACCTGTATACCTACCTACCTACCTATATACCTACCTTCCTACCTGTATACCTACCTTCCTACCTGTATACCTACCTACCTACCTGTATACCTACCTACCTACCTACCTATATACCTACCTACCTACCTGTATACCTACCTACCTGTATACCTACCTACCTCCCTACCTATATACCTACCTCCCTACCTACCTACATGTATACCTACCTCCCTACCTACCTACCTGTATACCTACCTCCCTACCTACCTACCTGTATACCTACCTATCTATATACCTACCTACCTACCTACCTGTATACCTACCTACCTACCTCTATACCTACCTACCTACCTACCTACCTATATACCTACCTACCTGTATACCTACCTACCTACCTGTATACCTACCTACCTACCTGTATACCTACCTATATACCTTCCTACCTGTATACCTACCTACCTACCTACCTATATACCTACCTACCTACCTGTATACCTACCTACCTACCTGTATACCTACCTACCTGTATACCTACCTACCTATCTGTATACCTACCTACCTACCTACCTATCTGTATACCTACCTACCTACCTACCTATCTGTATACCTACCTACCTACCTACCTACCTACCTGTATACCTACCTACCTATCCATCCATTTACCTTCCATCTACTGTTCCTAAAGCGTTTACAAAATACTGGTCCTCCTTTGTTCAACCCCTAAGACATGATCAGTGTTTTAATCAGTGAACCGTTTGTCACGTGATCGAGCACCAAGCTGAAAGATGACCTCGAGGGTGAACGGGCGTAACCGGTGCCATTAACACTTCAGGACCAACACTCCCAGTTCCAGTGTGTGTTCATGGAAGCGCTGCATGAGGAACTGAGCCGAGAGGAGATAATGAACGGCATGCTGGGTCTTCAGGCCACACGGATAATGGAGCAGGCTTCTCCCACTGACCTCCAGCTCCGGGCAGAGAGCCACTGGGAGGAGGTAAGTGTGTGTGTGTGTGTGTGTGTGTGTGTGTGTGTGTGTGTGTGGAGTTTGATGAGGAGTTAGATTACCACAGAGGACGGAGGGACACGCCTACTAACCACAAACACACCAGAGACGACGTGACCGACACACATGCAGAGACACACACACATGCAGAGACACACACACACAGAGACACACACACACACACACACACACTCACGTTGGCGCCCTTGTTGAGGATCTCAGCAGCTTCGTCGTACTCCGGCTTCATCTTCTTACAGTGTCCACACCCTGAAGAGTCACAGAGAGTATCATCATTTTTGTTATATAACTCATTATTATCAGTATTATTATCATTATCATTATTGTTATTGTTACACAACATGTTGAGACAAAGATTGGTGCATCAGGACGTCTCAGTTTAAATATCACACGATAGAAAACACTTCATCAGGATCATTTATGAATACAAATATGTATTAATGTCCCATTATCTTCTGTTCACATTAACATTGTATGAAGTGTGATCTACAAATAAATTAAACTTGACTAATAATTCACAGAAGATAAATCACATAGATTTACTTTGTTATTATCAAAATGATCTGCAGTGAGTGAACATCTGTCAAATGTTCATCCGGCCGACATATTTCACTCTTTCTTCCTCGACAACATCTGCTCCTAAAACATCTGTTTGTAGAAACTAGACTGACTGTGTTTAGACCACGCCCACAAGCTGCAGTGTGTTTAGACCACGCCCACAAGCTGCAGTGTGTTTAGACCACAAGCTGCAGTTTGTTTAGACCACGCCCACAAGCTGCAGTGTGTTTAGACCACGCCCACAGGCTGCAGTGTGTTTAGACCACGCCCACAGGCTGCACTGTGTTTAGACCACGCCCACAAGCTGCACTGTGTTTAGACCACGCCCACAAGCTGCACTGTGTTTAGACCACGCCCACAAGCTGCACTGTGTTTAGACCACGCCCACAAGCTGCAGTGTGTTTAGACCACGCCCACAAGCTGCAGTGTGTTTAGACCACGCCCACAAGCTGCAGTGTGTTTAGACCACGCCCACAAGCTGCAGTGTGTTTAGACCACGCCCACAGGCTGCAGTGTGTTTAGACCTGCGTCTATGTCGTACAACCGTGTATTATAGTGTGTCGTATCTGGAGGAGTACAACAAACAAGTCTGCTGTGAAGGTGTGCTGAGTATTGCATTATATATGCAGCAGCGGGGAGCTAGCAGCAGCAATAGCTAGCTAGCTAGCGCTGCTGCTAGCTTGCTACAGCGGGGTCACTGACCGGAGGTAGGAGCGGCTCGTAACCCGACCTTTACGGTATGTGTGTAAATCTAAAGAAGCGTCCTGGCCGTGCTCAGCTGCATGACACACGGCGTGGAGCGTCTCCAAAACTAAACGGCCCTCGCCAAAACAGTTCAGCAATTATGCAACGTGGAGCCTGAGCCGGCTATGACTCAAGGAGATAAAGTGTGTGTGTGTGATCACCGGATCAGGATTTTAAGTCTTGATGACATCATCATTTAACCCTCTGAACCCCAAAGCAGTTATTTCACTCTCCACACGTTCTTGATTTTCAAAATAAAAGTCCTGCTCCTGTCTGGAAACTGAACCGTCCTGAACACTTCTTTGGTGCAGAATAACTCCTAAAGAAATGCTAGTTTAATTTCTTTGAAAACAATGGAATCTAAATAATAAAAAAATGTCAAAGTGTTATCAATATTGAAGGAAACAAATTAAGTCTCTCTGTCTTATGAATATTGAACCATCTCTTCTCTTCCTCTCTCCTCCTGTTCATCAGTCAGAGTTTCTCCTCTTGTGGTCACATGACTGTTCTCAGTTGAATAAATCATGACATCATAGTTTCACTGAGGAGCTCAGACTTTAATGTTTTTACACAATCTGATTAAAGTGAACTCTTATTGGAGGAGAGATTCTAAACGAGACGTGTAGAGCAAGAGAAGCTTCTCTTATGTTTCTGATGTTTCTGCTCTCAGCGTTTACTTTCCTTCAGCCTCACTCTGGGAAACAGAGGCTCTTTATTTATTTTTTAACCCAACAACCCGCTGAGTGCTCAGAGGACAGCAGCCGGCTGACGGAGGGCCGGACCATTAATCTCACTCTGACAGCCATTAGGAGAACTGCAGCCGGCAGCAGGGATCTGTGTGAGTGTGTGAGTGTGAGAGTGTGTGTGTGTGTGTGTGTGTGTGTGTGTGTGTGTGTGTGTGTGAGAGGCGGAGATATGCGGCGTAATGGTCTGCAATAAATGTTTGTGTCACGGTATGAAATATGTGTTTGATAGGTGCACAGATATGTGTGTGTGTGTGATGCAGTCTGTTTCAGCTGAATGCCCTTGGTGTGTGTGTGTGTGTGTGTGTGTGTGTGTGTGTGTGTGTGTGTGTAGGGGGCGTCTGAGACCCGGTGGCGTTACGGTGTGGACGGTGAGAAAACAAAGATCTGGTGTTTTCTGTTCTTGACCACGACGTCAACTCATGACACGGAAATCATTTGTGCAAAGCAACGCGCTGTGGGGGCAGAACCTGAGAGAACAGAACCTGAGAGAACAGAACCTGAGAGAACAGAACCTGAGAGAACAGAACCTGAGAGAACAGAGCCTGAGAGAACACAACCTGTGAGAGACAGAACCTGAGAGAACAGAACCTGAGAGAACAGAGCCTGAGAGAACAGAGCCTGAGAGAACAGAACCTGAGAGAACAGAACCTGTGGGAACAGAACCTGAGAGAACAGAACCTGAGAGAACAGAACCTGTGGGAACAGAACCTGAGAGAACAGAACCTGAGAGAACAGAACCTGAAAGAACAGAGCCTGAGAGAACAGAACCTGAAAGAACAGAGCCTGAGAGAACAGAACCTGAGAGAACAGAGCCTGTGAGAGACAGAACCTGAGAGAACAGAGCCTGTGAGAGACATCCTGCCGGTCCTCGACTCACAACTTCTGTGAGCGTTTCTAAGACGAGAAGTCGTTTGTTTGTGGGCCGAAGCTTTGAAGCGTTTACGCACAAACACAAACAAAGTAGCATAGCTACAAGTAGTATAGCTCCAAGTAGTGTAGCTACAAAGTAGCATAGCTACAAGTAGTATAGCTCCAAGTAGTGTAGCTACAAAGTAGTATAGCTCCAAGTAGTGTAGCTACAAAGTAGCATAGCTACAAGTAGTATAGCTACAAAGTAGCATTGCTACAAAGTAGTGTAGCTCCAAGTAGTGTAGCTACAAGTAGTATAGCTCCAAGTAGTGTAGCTCCAAGTAGTGTAGCTACAAAGTAGCATTGCTACAAAGTAGTATAGCTACAAGTAGTATAGCTACAAGTAGTGTAGCTACAAGTAGTATAGCTCCAAGTAGTGTAGCTCCAAGTAGTGTAGCTACAAAGTAGCATTGCTACAAAGTAGTATAGCTACAAAGTAGTATAGCTACAAGTAGTGTAGCTACAAGTAGTGTAGCTACAAGTAGTATAGCTCCAAGTAGTGTAGCTCCAAGTAGTGTAGCTACAAAGTAGTATAGCTCCAAGTAGGGTAGCTACAAAGTAGTATAGCTACAAGTAGTGTAGCTACAAGTAGTATAGCTCCAAGTAGTGTAGCTCCAAGTAGTATAGCTACAAAGTAGCATTGCTACAAAGTAGCACTGCTACAAAGTAGCATTGCTACAAAGTAGTACAGCTACAAAGTAGTATAGCTCCAAGTAGTGTAGCTACAAAGTAGCATTGCTACAAAGTAGTATAGCTCCAAGTAGTATAGCTACAAAGTAGTATAGCTACAAACAGCCAACCCGATTCATAAATCTGCTCTTTTTTTCCGGCTGATCTCATTTACAGAAATCTCTCATTTCTACATTTCAAACTTCAACTCGCAAAAGTGAGTTGACAGTTTGAGTCGGTGAATAACGAGTCAAAGTCTGGATGTGTTCTACCCTCTGGGTGTGTTCACCCTGTCACAATGTTCTACCCTCTGGGTGTGTTCACCCTGTCACAATGTTCTACCCTCTGGGTGTGTTCACCCTGTCACAATGTTCTACCCTCTGGGTGTGTTCACCCTGTCACAATGTTCTACCCTCTGGGTGTGTTCACCCTGTCACAATGTTCTACCCTCTGGGTGTGTTCACCCTGTCACAGTGTTATACCCTCTGGGTGTGTTCACCCTGTCACAGTGTTATACCCTCTGGGTGTGTTCACCCTGTCACAGGGGTGTGAGAGCAGCTTCAGGACAATGCAATTGTTATGACTAATAATGAAATAAGCTACACAGCAGTACTTATATCTTTGGTACTTTAAGTATGCTTTGATGCTAATACTTTTGTACTTTTACTTGTAAGCTAAAAGTATTTTTGCATTGTAGTATTTCTACAAAGTAGTATAGTATGTGTGGGGTTGTAAAATAGACCCAGGCCTTTACAGACATGATGAATACTTAAAAATGATCACTACTTGAAGGGTGATCACGCCCTGCGCTCTGACTCACAGGGAGCGTAGAACATGATGAGGGCGGCAGGATTCTCCTCCAGGAAGCTGTCGAAGGTCTCGTCCGTCAGGTGGTGGACCGGGGAGTCCGTCTCCGTCCACGGGACCTCGGGGGTCTTCGGCTGGGGGGCCTGAGGGCTGGAGGGGGGGGACAGGGATGATGAAGATGATGATGATGATGAGGGACGGTTACTTTACATGAAAACAGACACGCTCCAGCTGGCGTGTAATCTGCAGAAATCAGAAACAGCTGTAAACCGGCTCTCCACCCAACGTGACACACACACACACACACACACACACACACACACACACACACACACACACACACACACACACACACATCTGGACTGAAGCAGCCCCGCCCAGATGACTGAGTCCAGTGTGACTGGAGACAGATGTAAACAAGTCCTGTTCAGAGACACACACATTATATGGGTCACTTTTAAATAAGAACTTCTCCTCCACGAGGTTTAATGTGCTCCGATATATAAAGAGCTCTGGATCCGGGACCACCAGGGACCACCAGGGACTGAAGGGTCCACCAGGGTCCACCAGGGTCCACCAGGGACTGAAGGGTCCACCAGGGTCCATCAGGGTCCATCAGGGACAACCAGGGACTGAAGGGACCACCAGGGACCACCAGGGATTACCAGGGTCCATCAGGGACCACCAGGGACCACCAGGGTCCATCAGGGACTGAAGGGACCACCAGGGTCCACCAGGGACCATCAGGGACTGAAGGGACCACCAGGGTCCACCAGGGACCATCAGGGTCCATCAGGGACTGAAGAGACCACCAGGGTCCATCAGGGTCCACCAGGGTCCACCAGGGACCATCAGGGACTGAAGGGACCATCAGGGTTCATCAGGGACTGAAGGGACCACCAGGGTTCATCAGGGACCACCAGGGTTTATCAGGGACCACCAGGGATCATCAGGGACCACCAGGGATCATCAGGGACCACCAGGGATCATCAGGGACTGAATGGACCATCAGGGTTCATCAGGGACCACCAGGGACCATCAGGGACTGAAGAGACCACCAGGGTTCATCAGGGTCCACCAGGGACCATCAGGGACTGAAGGGACCACCAGGGACTGAAGGGACCACCAGGGACCACCAGGGACCACCAGGGACCACCAGGGACTGAAGGGACCACCAGGGACCACCAGGGACTGAAGGGACCATTAGGGACCATCAGGGACTGAAGGGTCCACCAGGGACCACCAGGGACTGAAGGGACCACCAGGGACCACCAGGGACTGAAGGGTCCACCAGGGACTGAAGGGACCACCAGGGACCACCAGGGACTGAAGGGACCATCAGGGACCACCAGGGACTGAAGGGACCATCAGGGATCACCAGGGACCATCAGGGACTGAAGGGTCCACCAGGGACCACTGGAGCTGGAGAGACTTTAACGTGTTCACCTCTGAAGGGAAGGAAGCGGTATTACACTAATTATTAAACGTCGTAGCTTCTTATTCCTATTTGTAATGTTTTTATGTTATTTATTATCACTCTGAAGCGAGTATTTCTACTGCGCACACACACACACACACACACACACACACACACACACACACACACACACACACACACACACACACACACACACTTTGTTGTTGTGAACATACATGTTGCTGCTCTAAAAACAATATTAAAAATTGTCTCATTTATTCATAAAGAAGAGCAGCTCTTTGTCGTCATAAAATAATAACTCTCCACTCATAAAGGGGGCGGGGCAGCAGAGGGTATTTATTTATCTGCAATATGCCGCCTGGCCACTAGAGGCCACTACATCTCACACACCGCTGCTTTAACCAGTGCTTTACTGCAAGCATCCCTCACTGGAAAGATGCAGAAGGAGTGGTGTGACTGAGCTCGCTGTGGCTCTGCTCCTCCTATCAAAGAGGACAGAGGAAAGAAGGAGAGTCGAGGTGGGAGGCTTGAGAGCAGAGAGGTGAGGAAGAGAGGTGAGACACTGAGCAGGTGTAGATGGATGACAGAGTGGTGAGGAAGAGGTGTGAGGAAGACCACGGCCGAGGGAAAAGGTGGCGCTGAGAGGTTGGAGCGGTCTCCTTTTGTCGGAGGCAGGAAGTTCTTTTTACATTAAAAGGGAGAGTGTTTCTCCCTCTTTCCTGCCCTGGAACACAGCAGACTCACAAAGACACAGAGTTCACCTCAGCTCTGCTGCCCTCCTGCTGCCTCGTCTGGGAGGGTTGAGCGACTTTGGAGAATCTAAAGCAACCGTTTAAAAGCCCAAAGTCACTCAATAACACACTCGGTGTACATGCATCCTCAGAGGGCGAGGAAGAGGAAGATACTCACTTCTTCATCCAGTCAGCGATATCTTTGGCCGTGGCTCCGTAGTTCTCGTAGTGGTAGAGGAACTTCCCCTTCCTGAGGAGACGAGAACAAATGATCTCCAGCAGACACGACTACACTTCCACCGCATCACAGGTTCACACACATCGGACCAGTGGTCCAGGACTTCACACCAAATGTCATCACAGACATTTAGTGAAGTCTGGGTGTAAACAGTAGAAAGTGAGTAAATGTAGTATTTAAACTAACAATGAGAATACAAAGCATACAGTAAACCTTAAATGACTCAAATGAATGAGACAATAGTTTGATTAAAAGAATAAACATTTATATAGATGCCTGTATGTATGCCTGCTTATATTTTGAGTCTTTCTTTTAAAAGCATATTCATTATTTCAAACTCAGCGTAAATGAACGTCATGAACACATGAATATAACACATTTACATGAACACATGAATATAACACATTTACATGAACACATGAATATAACACATTTACATGAACACATGAATATAACACATTTACATGAACACATGAATACAACACATTTACATGAACACATGAATATAACACATTTACATGACTTTTACTAAACTTTGGGGATTTTATTTTTTTAAAGGACTTATCCAGGCCTGGAAATAACCATTTTAACTCCATGACTGTTCCAAGAACGCTGACATTAACACAACGCACCTTTTTCTCTTTTTCCTGAAAATGGGAGAATTGTGTTTTTTCAAAACTAAAACTCTGCGATCTCAGACGGCTCATGAGGAAGGAGACGGTCATTTCCAGTTTGTCATGGTGGGATCAAGGAAAAACACGGTTTTTGGACTGAATATGCTTCCTAACATGGGAATGATTGTGTTTATTGTGATCATTAATTCAGATTTAGACGCTTTAGGTCGTAATCTTTCTAAAGATGTGCAGTATTACTCTGTGGGATGAGGGGAAGGAACCGGACAATATAATTAAAACAAGTATTTTTTGGGGAATCTTGCTCAGACTCTTGATCATATTTATGATGAAAACAAGTTTAATGCGTTGCAGATTCATTAGAGATCCAGGACAATATGTCTGGTATTCATATCGTGGTCATATGAGCTGTAGGGGACCCTAGAGGAACTGGCTTAAACACAACCAGACCTCACGTTCCTACACGTTCTGTACTTCAGAGTCAACTGTGAGCCTCATGAGCGTCAATGCAATGGGATTAAAGTCTCCTGAAAGCAGGACATCACAAGAAGCTGCTGACTTCATCTCCTCCTAAAGAACACACAATCACGGTGGAGGTGGTCGTACGTCTCTCAGTAGCTGCTCTGCAGTTACACCCTAACACACACTAGGGGGCGCTGTGGTTTCTGCAGCACGATGTCGAGTGTCTTCGTCAGTTTGTGGGAGACGTGCACGAGAAGCTGCAGCCGAGCGGACAGAAAGACCCTCAACACGAAACACAAGGGGACATTCAGCCGGGATCGATGGTCCTCTCACACACACACACACACACACACACACACTCACTCACACACACACACACATTTCTTAAGTGAGCGGCCGCTTGGAATTCAATCAGGAGATTTATGGCTGCCTCCATCTTCTCTCCTTTATCTCCGCTGCAGTAAAAAAATCCAAGAGATCGAGTTAAGGGAACGTCAATGTAACGGCCCGCTGTGTTCCTCCTGGTTTAAGGGACCCGACCAGGACCTTGACCAGGACCTGGTTTAAGGGACCCGACCTGGACCAGGACCTGGTTTAAGGGACCCGACCAGGACCTGGACCAGGACCTGGTTTAAGGGACCCGACCAGGACCTGGACCAGGACCTGGTTTAAGGGACCCGACCAGGACCTGGACCAGGACCTGGTTTAAGGGACCTAACCAGGACCTGGTTTAATGGACACGGCGGAGGACCTGGACCAGGACCTGGTTTAAAGGACCCGGCGGAGGACCTGGACCAGGACCTGGTTTTAAGGACCCGGCGGAGGACCTGAACCAGGACCTGGTTTAAAGGACCCGACCAGGACCTGGTTTAAAGGACCCGACCAGGACCTGGTTTAAAGGACCTGGCGGAGGACCTAGACCAGGACCTGGTTTAAAGGACCCGACCAGGACCAGGACCTGGTTTAAAGGACCCGGCGGAGGACCTGGACCAGGACCTGGTTTAAAGGACCCGGTGGAGGACCTGGACCAGGACCTGGTTTAAAGGACCCGGCGGAGGACCTGGACCAGGACCTGGTTTAAAGGACCCGACCAGGACCTGGACCTGGTTTAAAGGGACCCTGGAGGCCGAGTGCATCCCGGGTCCACTGATTGGGCGGCTGGACCGTTCGTGAGCGTTTCTTAATCTGCAGAGAGGTGAAAAGACCGGGAACACTCCGTCTTACAGGGTGTGTGTGTGTGTGTGTGTGTGTGTGTGTGTGTGTGTTTCTCTGCAGGTTGACCCAGCGGTGATTAGCCGCCGTTTATCAGCGAGGGGCTCATTACCGCCGCGATGGGCTCGGACACTCGTTAGCTCTCGACCGCGCTGACGCTAATGCACCACCGGCTAACGGACGCACTCCGGCTCAGCCTCAGCCTCAGCCTCAGCCACACACACACACACACACACACACACACACACACACACACACACACACACACACACACACACACACACACGCACGCACGCACGCAAAAGCTGACTAACCACAAAGGCACTTAATCGGTCGCGGTCTAATTAAAAGACCGGGCTGGAATGAGAGCTGAAAGTGGAAAAAGAGGCTGAAGGAGTAAGAAGCTAAAGAACACTGTAGATATGAGGAGGGGGGGGGGGGTCAACACACACCACCAGAACACACCATCGACTCAGTCTGGTTTATGAACTGGTTTTGAGTCTCTGGACCGACTGGTTCCTGAAGCAGAGGCCAGAAAACCAAACTACATCATGAAAAAGTTTGACTTTTGGTCCAAAAATATCTTAAAATCTCGACCAATCAAACAAAATAACGGCCTTTGAAGCAGCGAAGGGGTTCGTTTCTCCCGCCAGTTTAGCATTGAAGCTAGCGAGCGAGCTAACAGCCAGCTGGCTGCTAGCTTCATCCCATTGTGTTTCTGTGGCGTCGGAACATCGCTACAGTTTGATTGACAATGAGACAGCAATCCAAATGAGTTGCCAACTCTCTCTTTGTCCATCAACGGATCACTGCACCCACACAGCTGTGAAGCTGCGTTTATCCTGCTCACCACCAGGGGGCGAACCAACTGAATGACCTGAGAGGAACCAAGAGGACGACGAGTGAAGCTCAGAGATATGAGGGAAGAAAACTGAATCCTGGTAAAAAGACTGAACTCCTGTGAGTTTACTTTTCTCAAAGGAACAGCGGACGACCTTGAAACGTTCTCCTTCACACGACCCCTTACAACTTCAGATTTCAATAACAGACACATCTCCGTAACCCTACGGGCTTGTGTGAGTCAAACAAAGCAATACAGCCTTATACACCCTGCTAGTACCTGTAGCGTCACAAAACAGCTGAAACTGTTTTTCTTCTTTTGCCGGCGGACTCTTCTGAGTCCTGAAGCCTTCCTGGTTGGCCCACATTTCTAAAAGCACGTCACACAGCAGGTGTGGAAGCTGATGAACATTTCCATACCCAGCATGCCCCATTCAGACGATGTTTTGCCATAAAATAAGTATTTTTTCCATTTTTGAACCGAACGACACAGTTTTCGGACTGAAACTCCTTCCTAACATGCCAAGGCTTTGTTGGATTGTGATTCCAATTCTTTAGGTCCTAATCTTTCCAAAAAGGTGTGTTATTAGTATGTGGGCTGTTGTTAAGGCCCAGAACCAAACAGTTTTAACAAGTCAGGGACGCTCAAGGAGCCATTTTGGGGAATCTGGCTCATACCATGCTGGATGTTCATGTTATGATCACAATATGGTATAAAAGCTTTGTTTTTTCTTCATATATTTTTTTTAAGCAAAAAGATTCAGAAAAAAATGATATAAAATAACCCAAGTATAGAACTCATTTGGGGTTCCTAAGACTACTAAGAAGCTGAGTCCTGAGGATGAGAGACGCTCACTCACTCAAAGTAGCAGAAGGTCGGGTATCCTTTCACGTCGTACTCCTGCTTCAGGACGTCGAACTCAGCCGGGTGCACGTTCATGCCCGCCAGCACCTGAAACACACACACACACACACACACACACACACACACACACACACACACATACACACACACACACACTTTGAGAGGCAGGTGAAGGACATAAACATGAAAGCGTTCATCAGAGGCGTCGATGCACAAAAACGGAACACTACCGTAATAAAAGAGAGACCTGAAGTCACGATGCAGCTTAAACACATGAAGCATAGACTTCTATACAACCAGAGGAGTCGCCCCCTGGTGTCCAGGAGAGAGAATGCAGCTTTAACACATGAAGCATAGACTTCTATACAACCAGAGGAGTCGCCCCCTGGTGGTCAGGAGAGAGAATGCAGCTTTAACACATGAAGCATAGACTTCTATACAACCAGAGGAGTCGCCCCCTGGTGGCCAGGAGAGAGAATGCAGCTTAAACACATGAAGCATAGACTTCCTTCTATACAACCAGAGGAGTCTCCCCCTGGTGGTCAGGAGAGAGAATGCAGCTTTAACACATGAAGCATAGACTTCTATACAACCAGAGGAGTCGCCCCCTGGTGGTCAGGAGAGAGAATGCAGCTTTAACACATGAAGCATAGACTTCTATACAACCAGAGGAGTCGCCCCCTGGTGGTCAGGAGAGAGAATGCAGCTTTAACATATGAAGCATAGACTTCTATACAACCAGAGGAGTCGCCCCCTGGTGGTCAGGAGAGAGAATGCAGCTTTAACATATGAAGCATAGACTTCTATACAACCAGAGGAGTCGCCCCCTGGTGGTCAGGAGAGAGAATGTAGCTTTAACACATGAAGCATAGACTTCCTTCTATACAACCAGAGGAGTCGCCCCCTGGTGGTCAGGAGAGAGAATGCAGCTTTAACACATGAAGCATAGACTTCTATACAACCAGAGGAGTCGCCCCCTGGTGGTCAGGAGAGAGAATGCAGCTTTAACACATGAAGCATAGACTTCTATACAACCAGAGGAGTCGCCCCCTGGTGGTCAGGAGAGAGAATGCAGCTTTAACATATGAAGCATAGACTTCTATACAACCAGAGGAGTCGCCCCCTGGTGGTCAGGAGAGAGAATGCAGCTTTAACATATGAAGCATAGACTTCTATACAACCAGAGGAGTCGCCCCCTGGTGGTCAGGAGAGAGAATGTAGCTTTAACACATGAAGCATAGACTTCCTTCTATACAACCAGAGGAGTCGCCCCCTGGTGGTCAGGAGAGAGAATGCAGCTTTAACACATGAAGCATAGACTTCTATACAACCAGAGGAGTCGCCCCCTGGTGGTCAGGAGAGAGAATGCAGCTTTAACACATGAAGCATAGACTTCTATACAACCAGAGGAGTCGCCCCCTGGTGGTCAGGAGAGAGAATGCAGCTTTAACATATGAAGCATAGACTTCTATACAACCAGAGGAGTCGCCCCCTGGTGGTCAGGAGAGAGAATGCAGCTTTAACATATGAAGCATAGACTTCTATACAACCAGAGGAGTCGCCCCCTGGTGGTCAGGAGAGAGAATGTAGCTTTAACACATGAAGCATAGACTTCCTTCTATACAACCAGAGGAGTCGCCCCCTGGTGGTCAGGAGAGAGAATGCAGCTTTACCACATGAAGCCAAAGCTTTATTAAAGAACTGGAGGTTGCTTCTTGGTCATAAATGAACAAATAACATTCTTCAAATACAGACATTTCTTTGATATCAATCAAAAAGCTGCATATTCCCAGGTTCCCTCTGGGGAAGTTTTGTCCAACACGCGGTTTAAAACTGAGTTTTTTAAAAGTCCATGAACGTCCTCTCTGCTCTTCAGTGTCCTCGTCATGTCCTGTGAATCTGAATTGGCACCGAGAGCTAATACCGAATACATCTGAATAAAAGCAGGCATGTGATGTACGACCTGGCAGCCCGCCAGTGAGGGATTCAGATCTCTCAGCAGCACTATTAGGCTGTAGAAATAATAAACATTAAAACACCTCCCTCTGTGATCTGTACAGAGAGCGCGTGTCGTCCTGGTAATTACATCTTCACTAGTTAAAGAGCATGCTTGATAATCAAACAAACATGCAGTTAATTATCTTGTAATTCCTCCCCTGCTCTGTGCGAGGCTGATCTGCTTCACTGTCTCCTCAGGCAGCCGCCTCCTCCTCCTCCTCCTCCTCCTCCTCCTCCTCCTCCTCCTCATCTTTTTCAACTACACCTTGAATAAGGAAAGTAGCACCTAGCGGCACTTAGATGTCTCTTACTGACAGCACTTTGTGGTGTAACTTTATTGAAGAAATTGTACTTTCTTGATTCTTGTTGTTCTGAGTTTGTCTTCATGGTTGAATCACTTATTGTACGTCTCTTTGGGTAAAAGCCTCAGCTAAAGGAAACGTATTGAAAACCAAATGTCATGACAAACATTTAGTGAAATCTGGGTGTAAACAGTAGAAAGTGAGTAAATGTAGTATTTAAACTAACAATGAGAACACAAAGCATACAGTAAACCTTAAATGACTCAAATGAATGAGACAATAGTTTGATTAAAAGAATAAACATTTATATAGATGCCTGTATGTATGCCTGCTTATATTTTGAGTCTTTCTTTCAAAAGCATATTCATTATTTCAAACTCAGCGTAAATGAACGACATGAACACATGAATATAACACATTTACATGAACACATGAATATAACACATTTACATGACTTTTCTAAACTTTTGGGGATTTTATTTTTTTCAAGGACTTTTCCAGGCCTGGAAACAACCATTTTAAACTCCATGACTGCTCCAGAACCCTGACTACAGCAGCTGGGAGCAGAGCCTCGTATCATAGAGAACCGACCACGTGGGTCTTTAGGGGACCCGAGAGACCGGGGAGGAGGAGAAGCTGGGAGGTAAACACAAAGACCGGACGGCTAAACTGACATTTAATCCATACAGAGGCTGTAAACTTCAGCTGGGAGGACATTAGACCTTAATGGTCGCTACAGGTGCCGGCGGAACACCAGGAAAGAAACACACCGATTATACACCTGCACAGCGATGTGACGCTCTGGAATCATTAAAACCAGATTGATCGGCGTGATCGGCATCAACTACCGGCTCTGCTCCGGTGGGTCGATGCCAACCGAAACACACAAAGTGTGAATCACGTCCAGCAGAGAGCGGATCAGGGTTTCTGAATTACCTTTAAATGCCAACTGTGTGATTATCCTGCAGATTCAAAACTCTATTGTGCAAAGGTAGCCGCGGGCGAGCAGGAAGCGTGACTTGGGACGGCGCTCACCTGCTGTAGAGCTAACCATGCAGAGCTAACTGTACTGTAGAGCTAACCATGCAGAGCTAACTGTACTGTAGAGCTAACCATGCAGAGCTAACTGTACTGTACATGAAGGAGAAGGACATAACTCTGGTCCAACAAATAGTTGTGAGCTGCTAAGACAGATGTGGTCTGGGGCTCACCTGCTCACACACATATATGTGGTCTGGGGCTCACCTGCTCACACACATATATGTGGTCTGGGGCTCACCTGCTCACACACATATATGTGGTCTGGGGCTCACCTGCTCACACACACATGTGGTCTGGGTGGTCTGTCGTGGCGGGCCGGATTTGGCCCGCGGGCCTTGAGCTTGACACCTACTAGAGGTAGACGCTCACTGTACTGCGGAGCTAACGGCTGCAGATCCCAGATCAGCCGACGCAACAGAAAACCAGGCGCAGCGGTGGAGACGGCAGTGGACTTACGTATTTTCCTTTGGTCTCTGTGGCCGCTTGCTGAAAGACGGGCTGCATTCTCTTACAAACGCCGCACCCTGCAAGACAAAAACCAGGGCGTCGATAACAGAGTGCAGCCAGACGACACCGAACCTCTCGTCATCTGACGGGGAATTGTTCTGCTTCTCTCTAAATCTGGGCTTCACACGGATCCCTTGACTTCTGACCTCAAGACATGCAAAGTCTTCACAGAACTACTTTATGATAATCACATGCAGTACGAACAAGTTGTTTTCGCCTTTTCTAAAAATGCATTTGTACTTTCTGTTGAGTTCCCCACACAGTCTTTGAATTATATAAATTGGGTTAAACTGGAAAGCTGAGACATATGGATCAAATGAGCCAAATATTATCCATGTGTGATGAAGTTGGTCCCCATTTCATTGCAGTGAGACATCGTCGCTGTAGAAAACAACCGGTTGAGACCTGGAGGATGAGCGCTGCCACGTGAAGATATTGAAAGATGTACAGCTTTATAAAGTCGACAAAAAGGGGCGTTTCCACAACAGAGGCGCTCGCGATGCAATCGTCGAAAAATTCAACATAGGCAAAAATCGCCAAATGTCTCATTTTATACCAAATCCCTGCATGGCTTTCTCTATGGTGATCCTCCAGGTCTTAATGTGGTATTTTGGATTTTTGTATATTTGATCAAATTGATCTTCAGCTTCACAATTTTTCAGATGATGCACAACTCTTCTATGCTTTTTTGTTTTATATTATCTGAAAACGTCTCCTAGAGCTCCGGAAACAAATGATTTGAACACATTTAGAATATTCTCAAGATTAAAGGTTCGATTTAAAAACAAATTGATATTAATCAGGAATGAAAATGCACATAATTCAAGTAAGTAAGTGGCAGGTATTCAACACAACATTCATGGTTCTCATTACTTCTGGACAGTGAGAGCTGTTGTTGGCACCCAATATGTTGCCTATGCATGCATGTACACCTATAACATGCCTATAACATGCCTATAGCATGTCTATGAAGCAGAGTCCGAACACAGAGCCAATGAGAGGACTCACAGGGAGCGTAGAACATCAGGAGGACCGGCCTCTCCTCTTTCTTCAGCAGCTTCCTGAAGTCCTTCGAACGAGAAAGAGAGATCATCTATTAAATGATATGCACAGTATATATATATATATATATATATATATATATATATATATATATATATATATATATATATATATATATATATGTTAAAACATGAATTAGTCTATTAGCCACTACTTTGACTGTACAGCTTGGTGTCAGGGTAGATTTCTCTGCACACAGAGCTCTGAAGGAACTGAGCATGCATCATCTTTGCTCTATCTGCAGTTTATTGGACTGCTTACGCAACATCAAGACAAGAGAATACAGGACTTTCTTCTTTGGCCCCTGACCAGTTCCTCACCACCGCCTCCTCTTACAAAACACCCACATTCAGCACAATCCCCTGTTGACACCTTCAACAAGCCTCTGGGGCCCGAGCAGAGGAAGCCCACAGAAGTGCTGCTGGTTTAATTAAAGCACTTCAAAGTGCTGCACGTCTGAGATTTCATTTGATACGAGTGACTTCTGACTGCATTAAGGTGCGCCGAGCTGCTCTTTGATTCGTTACTCTGTCTCTGGATTCAGTTCCTGAGGTGGACATGCTGCAGAGTCAGCTGCTGATCATAGCATCAACGAGGAGGAGAGGCAGACCCTGCCTCACATTAACGACTACATCCTTTGTACCCTCTGGTCTGGTCTTGGTCTCTCTACCTTCTGGTCTTGTCTTGGTCTCTATACCTTCTGGTCTTGTCTTGGTCTCTCTACCTTCTGGTCTTGTCTTGGTCTCTCTACCTTCTGGTCTTGTCTTGGTCTCTCAACCTTCTGGTCTGGTCTTGGTCTCTATACCTTCTGGTCTTGTCTTGGTCTCTATACCTTCTGGTCTTGTCTTGGTCTCTATACCTTCTGGTCTTGTCTTGGTCTCTATACCTTCTGGTCTTGGTCTCTCTACCTTCTGGTCTTGGTCTCTCTACCTTCTGGTCTTGTCTTGGTCTCTCTACCTTCTGGTCTTGTCTTGGTCTCTATACCTTCTGGTCTTGTCTTGGTCTCTATACCTTCTGGTCTTGTCTTGGTCTCTATACCTTCTGGTCTTGGTCTCTCTACCTTCTGGTCTTGGTCTCTCTACCTTCTGGTCTTGTCTTGGTCTCTCTACCTTCTGGTCTTGGTCTCTCTACCTTCTGGTATTGTCTTGGTCCCTCTACCTTCTGGTCTTGGTCTCTATACCTTCTGGTCTTGTCTTGGTCTCTATACCTTCTGGTCTTGTCTTGGTCTCTATACCTTCTGGTCTTGTCTTGGTCTCTCTACCTTCTGGTCTTGACTTGGTCTCTCTACCTTCTGGTCTTGGTCTCTCTACCTTCTGGTCTTGTCTTGGTCTCTATAGCTTCTGGTCTTGTCTTGGTCTCTATAGCTTCTGGTCTTGTCTTGGTCTCTATACCTTCTGGTCTGGTCTTGGTCTCTCTACCTTCTGGTCTGGTCTTGGCCTCTCTACCTTCTGGTCTGGTCTTGGCCTCTCTACCTTCTGGTCTGGTATTGGTCTCTATACCCTGTGGTCTGGTCTTGGTCTCTATACCTTCTGGTCTGGTCTTGGTCTCTCTACCTTCTGGTCTTGTCTTGGTCTCTATACCCTGTGGTCTGGTCTTGGTCTCTATACCTTCTGGTCTTGTCTTGGTCTCTATACCTTCTGGTCTTGTCTTGGTCTCTATACCTTCTGGTCTTGTCTTGGTCTCTATACCTTCTGGTCTTGTCTTGGTCTCTCTACCTTCTGGTCTTGTCTTGGTCTCTCTACCTTCTGGTCTGGTCTTGGTCTCTCTACCTTCTGGTCTGGTCTTGGCCTCTCTACCTTCTGGTCTGGTATTGGTCTCTATACCCTGTGGTCTGGTCTTGGTCTCTATACCTTCTGGTCTTGTCTTGGTCTCTATACCCTGTGGTCTGGTCTTGGTCTCTATACCTTCTGGTCTTGTCTTGGTCTCTATACCTTCTGGTCTTGTCTTGGTCTCTCTACCTTCTGGTCTTGGTCTCTACCTTCTGGTCTTGTCTTGGTCTCTATAGCTTCTGGTCTTGTCTTGGTCTCTATACCTTCTGGTCTGGTCTTGGTCTCTATACCTTCTGGTCTGGTCTTGGTCTCTCTACCTTCTGGTCTGGTCTTGGTCTCTCTACCTTCTGGTCTGGTCTTGGTCTCTCTACCTTCTGGTCTGGTCTTGGTCTCTCTACCTTCTGGTCTGGTCTTGGTCTCTATACCCTGTGGTCTTGTCTTGGTCTCTATACCCTGTGGTCTGGTCTTGGTCTCGATACTGTCTGGTCATGGTCTCGATACCCTCTACCCTACTCTATGGTCTGGTCTTGGTCAGGTTGGACAGAAGCTTGTGTGCAATGCATTCTGGTACATGCAGATGTATTTTCCCTTTCATGTTCAGGAAGCCTTCCGTTAACCGTGCAGCTAAAGCTTATTTACAGTTCCCCACAAAGCTCAAAAGGTAATTTAGGTCACACACACTTACCTTTTCTGCTTCCAAGTGGACGATGTCTTTGGCCTCAGGGTTCTCCTCCCACAGCGGGGCTCCTGATGGGTCCTTCAAGAACGCCACCATGGACTGAATGGACAAGCAGAAACCTTCAGATCATCCAACAAGCAGAAACCTTCAGATCATCCAACAAGCAGAAACCTTCAGATCATCCAACAACTTGGCACTGAATGACCCTGTGAACTGCTGATGATTTTACTCTGCAGAAGTCAGAACAGGCAACGCTGTGTTGCCAGATATGAGCGCCTAGAGACCAACGTGTCCGTCCAGCCAAGAGGCGTCAAAGCTACTCCGGTACCTTTAATGGGCCCGGAGAAGATCAGAGTAAATACAATGCTATGTCTGCGGAGGCTACAGCAGGACATATTTCATTCAGCAGCGCTGCAGCATGACAGCGTGGACACAGGCGGAATATTTAGAGATGATGATGTTATTATTCTTCTTCTTATTATTGGGGTTATTCGGTAATGCTTTAACCCCAGACTTTTTGTGTTTTATTGTTTCATAAGGATGTTCCATCTGCCAGAGAAAGAAACCTGAGTGACACATCAGGAGAATAATAATGAGAATCTAACCGATATAACGATGTGTCACACGTCCATATCGCCTAAAGCTACCTGCCGGTTATTTCTCAACACCTGGAGCGTAAAAGGTCTCTCCGGCTATTTGGAGCTCTGCTTTTTACGGAGGTTTTACATTGCACTAATAATAAAGGCCTGGAGATAACATTTTGAAATACTGTATATTTAAATTGATCATCGACAATCTCAACGAACAGCCGGAGCGCCGTCGCTCTTATCAAACTAACCGAGCACAGACGCACAGGAAACGACAACGCTGTAACACTGTTAATGACCGTAAACCGAATGAATGCTGGAAGTGAAGAGCCGAGGTAAAAGCACTCACCTTGAAGGTGGCCGGCCGGCTGTACTCCGTGTGGAACGACCCGTCTCTGAAACAGGAAGCGGTAACCGGTGAACTACAGGAACACGGATGTTCTCCAGAGGCACTGAGTTGTGGACGGCTGACGGATACTCACTTGTAATGCAGCAGCTCTGCACCGCCATGTTTGGAGCTGGGGTTCACCTTCACTTTCTTACACAGCTTACGGCCCTCTGAGTCTCTGAGGGAGAGAGAGATGGGAAAATAGAAAAGAAACTGTCAGATTTTAGAATACAGATTCATCCATCCATGCAATGTGAATACACTGTCTCTAAAAAACTACAAGGAACTTCTAACTGGTCCTGAACCAGTCTCAGTCTAGTCCTGGTCCTCTGTAGACCTCAGTCTAGTCCTGGTCCTCTATAGACCTCAGTGTAGTCCTGGTCCTCTATAGACCTCAGTGTAGTCCTGGTCCTCTATAGACCTCAGTCTAGTCCTGGTCCTCTATAGACCTCAGTGTAGTCCTGGTCCTCTATAGACCTCAGTGTAGTCCTGGTCCTCTATAGACCTCAGTGTAGTCCTGGTCCTCTATAGACCTCAGTCTAGTCCTGGTCCTCTATAGACCTCAGTCTAGTCCTGGTCCTCTGTAGACCTCAGTCTAGTCCTGGTCCTCTGTAGACCTCAGTCTAGTCCTGGTCCTCTATAGACCTCAGTGTAGTCCTGGTCCTCTATAGACCTCAGTCTAGTCCTGGTCCTCTATAGACCTCAGTCTAGTCCTGGTCCTCTATAGACCTCAGTCTAGTCCTGGTCCTCTATAGTCCTCAGTGTAGTCCTGGTCCTCTATAGTCCTGGTCCTCTATAGTCTCAGTCTAGTCCTGGTCCTCCATAGACCTCAGTGTAGTCCTGGTCCTCTATAGTCCTGGTCCTCTATAGTCTCAGTCTAGTCCTGGTCCTCTATAGTCCTCAGTGTAGTCCTGGTCCTCTATAGTCCTGGTCCTCTATAGTCTCAGTGTAGTCCTAGTCCTCTATAGACCTCAGTGTAGTCCTGGTCCTCTATAGTCCTCAGTGTAGTCCTGGTCCTCTATAGTCCTGGTCCTCTATAGTCTCAGTCTAGTCCTGGTCCTCTATAGTCCTGGTCCTCTATAGTCCTGGTCCTCTATAGTCTCAGTGTAGTCCTAGTCCTCTATAGACCTCAGTGTAGTCCTGGTCCTCTATAGTCCTCAGTGTAGTCCTGGTCCTCTATAGTCCTGGTCCTCTATAGTCTCAGTCTAGTCCTGGTCCTCTATAGTCCTCATGTAGTCCTGGTCCTCTATAGACCTCAGTGTAGTCCTGGTCCTCTATAGACCTCAGTGTAGTCCTGGTCCTCTATAGACCTCATGTAGTCCTGGTCCTCTATAGACCTCAGTCTAGTCCTGGTCCTCTATAGACCTCGGTGTAGTCCTGGTCCTCTATAGACCTCCATCAGAAACCAGACCACCAGAGAGAAGAGGGTCTGGTTCTAGAGAGTTCTTCTTAAAGATCCTCATCAGAGCCACCGGGTCAGGTTCTGGTGAAATCAGATGACATCATGCAGGTTCACCAGAACCTCCTTCAGCTCAGACTCCAGCAGAGACCAGTCCACCTTGAACAGACCCAGATCCAGCAGAGACCAGTCTAAACATATCCCCTCCTCAGCATCTTCTCCTGTTGAGGTTTTTCTTTCTTTGTATAATCACATTCTTCCCCTTCTGTTTCTCTGTACATTACTTGTGGATATCCTTAATTCTGTGGAAAGAATCTGCTTTGCCGACGTGTTTTTCTTTCCAATAAAGCTTCAGTGAATTGAATTAAGAGAGCAGACTTAACTGCATCAACACTTTACTGTATGGGATGAAGCCAGCTCTGTTTAAATCAGGCTGCATTAGCGGCTGCAGCACAGACAGACGCAGGCTTCCTCAGAGGGAAGGGGCTGATTACGTCCTGTATTGTGTTTATTTATTGTATGTTGTATATATTTATTGTATACATTTATTGTGTATTGTACTTCCTGTCAGCACACGGGACTCATCGGCTCCACAGGAATATTCTTGTAATTGAAAAAAGGCCGTCGCTGAGAATAAATATGCATCTGCCCGCCTACACATACTTAACAGCTACAGACACAGCCAGACATTAGCTTTAACAGCTGCTTCTAGTGATGGGGGGGGGGGGGGAGAGAGAGAGAGAGAGAGAGAGAGAGAGAGAGACCTGAGCGTTGCATTACAGTCCAAAGTTCTCCTTCACTACTGGACCAGCTTTAAAAACGTTTCCCTGTAGTCACTGAGACTCAGACCAGAGGAATAGAGGTTGTAAGGACCAAGAGGTAGCGCCCTCTTCTGATGACTCACGAGGCAGATGGCACCGTTTGGCACCGGTCGGCACCGGTCGGCACACCAGGAGCAGATGTGACCTCGACACCTACCTGGAGATGGAGCTTACTCATCCGAGTCAAGACCAGTCTGCTGCTTGAAGCGCTGCCACGAGCGACGAAGACTGCGGGGCAACAACGTCCTCAGTGAACCCAAGAGGAAGACTGTGGGGCAACAACGTCCTAGGTGAACCCACGACAAGGAGACACTGGGCCGTGAGATGAAGACGAGGGACTCTCGTTCAGGTAGAGATTATCTCAAGAAGGAACTTGAAGGGATACTGCTGATTTAAAGGATTTTAAAGTTGTGCACTGGGGCAATTTAGGCTCCGATCCATTGACCAATCAGAGCACACGTTTGCTTTACGTTCCTTTGTGTACATATCTGTATGAAAACTAGGGCTGTACTCAAAGAACTATAGAAGTCTATGCTTCATGTGTTAACTCTCTCACAACGATCTTCAAAGAGAAAATGCCGCTGTGCATGAAATACCATTATTAAAATTGCACTTTTTGAAAGAAAGTGCAAAGGCCCAGCACCCAACTGGGAACGGACCAGTTCAACAATGGTAACTGGCTTCCAGCCAATGAGACAGCGGGCCTCTTCAACGAAGGCCGGGTGACTCATTAGCTGATGTTCAGAGCGGAGAGAACAAAGGAAGGGCCACCAGCGGAGGTGAAGGAGGCCAGTCAGACGAGATTCATCAGTGAAATACAATTTATAAAAGTTGGATTTAAACGATGCATTGGGCCAAAATCCACGAGTCCCCTTTGTGAAGGATTGATAACGGATTCATCACGCAGAGAGAACGGAGCCCTGCACGTTATTTCAATATCACTCTCCAAGACACTCAGATCCTCATCCCGGTGCTGGTTCTGGTTCCCATTGATCCAGACCAGGCCATCCTGGATGAGCTCAGTTGGCTTTCTGGTGGCTCCCAGTTGGCCCTCTGGTGGCTCCCAGTTGGCCCTGTGGTGGCTCCCAGTTGGCCCTCTGGTGGCCCCCAGTTGGCCCTCTGGTGGCCCCCAGTTGGCCCTCTGGTGGCCCCCAGTTGGCCCTCTGGTGGCTCCCAGTTGGCCCTCTGGTGGCTCCCAGTTGGCCCTCCGGTGGCTCCCAGTTGGCTTTCCGGTGGCCCCCAGTTGGCCCTCCGGTGGCTCCCAGTTGGCTTTCCGGTGGCCCCCAGTTGGCCCTCTGGTGGCCCCCAGTTGGCCCTCTGGTGGCCCCCAGTTGGCCCTCCCTCAGAGCGTCCTCCTGGCCTCGGTGGCTCTTCTTCCTTGGCAGCGCTGGGCGTTCTCACGCTGGGATGTGAACCCTCCTCCCTCCGTATGTGTGGTGGTGAAATACGGCCAACAGCACAATGCCCCCCGTGGAGTCTGGCGGCGGCTGCAGCGCCCCGCTGGGGAAGAACCGGCTCAGAGTAAATATCTGCTCTGGAGCCGGTGAAAAAAAACTAAAAGGAAACGGTGAAAGGAAAAAGATGCGAATCATGGAGCGTTGAAGAGAAACATCCCGGTCCTCTAGAGGTCAGCTGATCTTCCTCTCATCCCGGATGAGAGAGAGAGAGAGAGAGAGAGAGAGAGAGAGAGAGGCTGTCAGAGGACTCTGTGCCTCACAGCTTCCTGTTGCATGAAACATGTTGCAGAGGAAGAACAGTTCAGGCTCCAGTGGGTTGACAGGTGTGTGTGTGTCAGTTCCACTTACTTCATTTAATTATATATATATATATATATATATATATATATATATATATAAAAAACATAAAAGAAAGAACAACTAACTCTTCCTTTCAGGTGTCGGGTCAAGCTTCACGTGAACGAGCTGCAGAGAAACAGCTGACGGTGGGAACATCATAATAATAATAAAGGATTTTCCTGGAGCAAAGCAATGTCCACTGTGTATGTGTGTGTGTGTGTGTGTGTGTGTGTGTGTGTGTGTGTGTGTGTGTGTGTGTGTGAGAGAGAGAACCATCACTTACCCACAGTTGACCCAGGCGATGGTCCCCTGGCCCTTCACCGTCTGGGCCACGTCTGAGAGCAGCTTCAGGTGAGAGTCTCCTGACGAAGCTACGGACACAGAAAGAACCCGTCAGCAGAACCCGTCAGCAGAACCCCGTCAGCAGAACCCGTCAGCAGAACCCGTCAGCAGAACCCCGTCAGCAGAACCCCGTCAGCAGAACCCGTCAGCAGAACCCCGTCAGCAGAACCCGTCAGCAGAACCCCTGAGAGAGCCGGGCCTCGACCCCCCGGAGCCTCCGGCGCACACAGACGACCCTGTCCGGTCGGAGGAGTCGGGTTGCGGCGCCTCGTGAAAGAAAGAGACCAGCGGGTTTGGGACGGAGGAGTTTAGGGTTACAGCAGCTCTCAACATGGGGCCGTGACACAATGGTGTGGCTGAGCGGGGGGCGGAGCCACAGGGGAGGGGGCGGAGGCTCAGGGGCCCAGTATGGCCCCTGTAAAGCCGACAGTGTGATATTCTAGTCCCCGTGGAACTCAATACATCCTTTTTCCTGAAACTGAGTGTTTTATTCTAATCCGCTCGGCGCTCCGGGCCGACGCTATATTTAGATTTAGGCGCCTGGAACGACATCTGCAGCTCGGCGTGGGCTCACCACGCGTACGGTTTAAAAAGCTCGCTGACGTCATGTGACACCGGCGGGGCGGCGACATGATTGACAGGTCGACAGCAGAGACGCATACGGCGTCTCTACGTCAGTCCTCAGTCCTTCTGTGGTCACTTCCTGCATCCGGCCGGAGACTAAAGCGCGTGGTCTCGTTGAGTGACAGGTGGGTGTGGTCTCAGGTCGCTCGCAGCATTTTTGGGGGATTCTTCTTTCACCGGAGGCACGAGGTCTCCTCAGAAAATATGCAAATGAGGAGGTCCAGTCAGCTGGGAGCAGTAGATCCCTCAGGTGGAGGAGACTGTCAGGACTCCTCCTGCAGAGTTGTGTTCTCTAATGCGATAAGTTAGAGGAGCAGCAACACCACGTCTTTACCACGTTTTCATCAGAGTTTAAAGGCAGGGTCGCTGGATTTTCCTTTTGAAATATTTCTGATATTTTTGTGAGAATCCTCATTCTGTCCCGAGAGAACAACTTCAGTAAATCAATCTAACGATTGTTCCGTTAAAAGATATAAACCACCTGACTCTTCAAGAAATAAGTGTGGAGATTTAGATCCAACAATAAAATAACATATCATGCATTATTAAAGCAGCTTTTTCCTTTTCTTCAACATATTGCATGTGTATGAAACCTTCTGGTTCTCCAGGAGAACGTCCTCTCACCTGAGCTGGTGTACACCACCAGGACGTTGGTTCTCGTCCTGAGCAGCTTCCTGAAGTCTTTGTGGTCGCTGACCTTCTCTATGAGGGGAGACACCTTCACGGCCTCCAGCAGCGGCCAGGCCTGGGGGAGGGGGGGGGAGGGGGGGGGGGCGTTAGCGCTATGCATGGAGTTAGCGCTGTGGTGTGCGCGGCGTTAGCACTGCGTTAGCACTGCGTTAGGTGACAGACAGGAGGAGGAGCTACTGATTATTCCAATAAATTCAGACATTTAGTTTTTCTCCTCTAAGGGATTATTTAGTTTAACTGAATATAATATTTAACTGAACATGAAGAGCTGAGCAAAATGAATATTTATATTTTTGTGTAAAAAGTTGTTTCTGCACAAACCAAAAGCCTGAAGAGACGAATGAGTCTGAGAGAACTCTTTCTTTAAATGCTATTTATATATATTATATTCATTTCAGTAATTAAATTCAAAGATTAAATTACACTCAATGCAGAGTTTAGGGTTTTCATTAGCTGAAAGAAGCCATAGTCATCCAAATTAAAAGAAATAAAGGCTTGAACTTTAATCACACGTCTGTGTGTAATGAATCTATATAATACATGAGTATCACTTTATTAAATGAATTACTGAAATAAATTAACTTTCCGATGCTATATACAGGGTTCATACACATTCTGACCAATGCTTTTCCATGACTTTAAACCAAATTTCGAGTGGAATATTAATCCAAACCATAAAAACGCCAAAAGATTCACTCGTCCCAACTTCTAAAACTTGAGAATTTGCTGCTTTTTCTGTTTTTCTGATAATTTTGGGACGGTTGGCTGCTTGATAATTGAGATAAATAATAATAAATAAATAATAAAATCACTAGAATGCCTGCTGAGCATGAACAGATGTGTACCTGTCTGTGTATTAATAAATAAAGGGAAAAAATGCTCATTTCCCAACAACAAAACCATAACTTTGAGATAAACAGCGATCAGCAAGTAAAATCTGTTTTAGGATAAATCAATAAGCCCCGCCCCCTCCTGTTTATTCTGGTCTGCAGACAGAATGTCGCTGTGTTCCTGACATTGATAATAATATTGATTATTATTCTGGCCTCATAACACAGGAGACAACGCTTAGTTTACAAGCCACGGGGAGTAATGCATAGCTGTGTGTGTGTGTGTAGGAAGTTTGGATTGAATAGTTTTGACGCACACACACACGCCTATAAATCGACACCACGGAATAACACACACACACACAAACACACACACACACACACACAGTGATAAGGACATAATTAGTGGCCGCATTGATAAGTCATTATTGGGGCTGCAGCTAATTATTATTCCTTATCATCAATCAAACTTTTAGTTGTGTTTCTTAATCAATTAACCTAACACAATAAAATATATATTTATATATAATATACAACATCCGAGTAATGCAATGAAAATAATAACCTGAGGATCAAAAGCCGTGTCCAGCTGTATTGGAGCAGGAGGCTCTCCTCACCTCACGGCGAGGCGGCTTCCTCTTCTACTCCATCAACTGATTGTTTTCTTCTTATCTTCGTCAGCAGAACTTTCTTATGTGGACAAGTCGTTTATTTTATGCTGTTTTAGGTCTGAATGACTTCTAGCAGGATAAACACCACATATAAAGTGCTGCTTTTGTGCAATTCTTCTAAAAACTAGAGAGGACGACTCAGACTGAACAATATCTCGTCTTCATGAAGATTAACGTGTGTATTTATATACGTTTCAGAAACACTACTGCTTTCCACCACAGGGGGCGCCAGAATCCACACAAAACAAAAAGGTTATCTTCGTAGCTTTAAAATAAATATAATACAATTTAAAATCATATGAGATTATTATATCTTGTCTATGTAATTTTTTTCTAAAAACAAAATTAAAAGCTGCAAAACATCTTCTCAATAAATCACAGTGACAGTGTAATGTCACAGCCCAGTGAGTCACGGCCCAGTCCCAATTAGTTCAGAGTGAACTGTACACACACACTCACACACACACCCTTGTTTGCTAAACCTGCTGAGCGACAGGAAGTAGATATGGTGTCCAGTTTATTAGGAACACCTGGTTACACGTTGCATTAGGTTATAATGAAGGACACGAGTGCATTGCATAACTTAAAATACATCCTCATCAGGAAGTGAAATGCTCTTCTTGGAAGAAGGCTGGTGAATACGATCGAAAGCTCCAGGAATAGATCCATAAGCGGGTCTTGTGTTTAGAATATTTACCATAGACATCCATTAAGAATATTTATCATAGACATCCATTGAGAATATTTATCATAGACATCCATTAAGAATATTTATCATAGACATGTATTGATAATATGTATCATAGGCATATATTAAGAATATTTACCATAGATATCTATTGAGAATATTTATCATAGACATCCATTAAGAATATTTACCATAGACATCTATTGAGAATATGTATCATAGGCATATATTAAGAATATTTACCATAGACATCTATTAAGAGAGGTTCTAAAAGTTGGAGGCTCAGTGAATGGAAGTGAAACATTAGCTTTTTTATTAATAGGTAATACACACGTTTCAGCCTACAACTAAGAGATTCCAGATTCTACTCCAATGTTCTCTTTATTTACAAAAGGAAAACTGCATGAACCAAACTCCATTCAAGAAAACATGAATTGAAGGTGCACACCATCTTGTTACAGCACAACAACCACACACCGTGTATCTATCCCGACATGAGAACAAGTAGAGTACATAATCCACATCTTCCGTCTTGTATTCAACATTACAGAAATGTCGCGCATGTTTCTGGACGTGACGTCCAGGTCACGTTCAAACCGCCTGAGCTCACTCAGCTCCTTTAGAGAAACCATGAACGTGAGTTCAGGTCACGTGAGCGCATCAGGTTTACCGTGTCCGTGTTAGTTCCTGCTCGCGCACGCACGCACGCACACAGGGGAGGGGACCACCGCGTGCACACACGTGCACACACACACACACACACACACACACACACACACACACACACACACACACACACACACACACACACACACACACACACACATAGCCGACCGTTGACCAGAAAAACCGAGCCGTTACATCCGGTTAATGTGTTAAAAAACTGTGATTTTTAGCGGCACCGTCCCGGTAGTTACTTGTTCGGTTAACGGCTGTCAACTTTACCGCCCGCACGCGGACAGCAGGCTACCGGGAGACGCGGTAACCGTTCTTTTAAAAAAAAAAAGCTCCTGTATTCCAACTTCCGCTCGCCGCGCGCTGGAAGCCCGTGAGAGAAACCCCGCGGACTCGCACGAGCCTCTCGGCTCACACTCACCAGCAGCAGCAGCAACATTCTCGCCTCCCTCATCCGACTCCCGTGGCGGTTCCAAGAGGCCATTGATGCCCGTTGCCACGTCTGGATACGCATGCGCAGTCGGGTTTTTTCTTTTTCCCCACGGATTCTCCGGGTGCGCGGCGCAAGGCTCCATGGGAAATGTAGTTGTTGAGGGATATTCGGCCAGAGGGGCGTTTCACCTGCCGCCTCGTAACTTTCCTGTTATTTGGAATTAAGAAAATAAAGAGAACAATACTTTTAGCCTCAATGTTTTTCATTGTAGCATATATGTTCAGAGGTAGCCTGAATATAGAGAAGAATACAATAGAAGAGATGTAGTTCATACTAGGTCTTTATAAAACTGATTTAAATAAATAAATTAAACATAAATATTAAAGAGGCATAAATAATAATGCATCGACATGGTGTACACTATAAATGAATGGAGTTTGGCTTGTGGTTGTTTTCATGTCGTGGTGGAGCTAATAATGTCGGCTACATTAGAATAATAATAGAATAAACCTGGATCACTCAAATGAACTTTAGCATCCAGTTCATTTCATCAGGTTTAATAACGCAATATGAAAAGGAAGTAGAAGCTAAAAAGAAATAAAACAGCCCAAATTAGTTTAGTTTATACTATTTTCCTCCACCTGATCTGGCTGATATGATAGAATTGAATAGAATATGATATAATATAATATTATAGAACAGAATATGATAGATTAGAATATCATAAAATATAATATTATAGAACAGAATATAGGACAGAATATGATCAAATAGAATATGATCAAATAGAATATGATAGAATAGAATATGATAGAATGAAATCTGATCAAATAGAATATTATAGAACAGAATATAGGACAGAATATGATCAAATAGAATATGATAGAAAGAATATGATATTATAGAATCTGATCGAATGGAATATTAGAATGTGATAGAATAGAATATTATAGAACAGAATCTGATACAATAGAATCTGATAGAATAGATCAGAACAGAATAGGATAGAATAGAACAGGATAGAACAGACCAGTATGAATAGAACAGAATATAATGTAATATAATATAACATCATGTAATATAACATAATATGAGATAATATAACTTAACATAATATATTATAATAGGGTACCTATTGTTGTTGACCGTGTGAGTTGATTGAACACAGCAGGAAGTACCCGGATGCCCAGCGGGCTCGTATCTCAGGTAACCCGCAGCAGGTGAGGAGCCCCATCAACAACATGCATGGGCCAACCTTTTTTATTTGTTTTACATTTCCCAGCAGCCTCTCTGTCTCTCCCTCAGGGTCCACGTTGTGATTGTCTCTGGCCGGTGTTGCGACACTCATCTCTCCAGGGGGGAGTCCAGCTCACGTCCCGCTGAGGCGCTCTGCGAGCCGGCGCGCTCACCGCCACCCCCACTACACCCGGTGGTATCGTCCGACGCGGAAGGAGAGAGAGGGAGAGAGAGAGAGAGGGAGGAAGGGAGAAATAGGGACAAAGAGAGAGAGAGAGAGAGAGAGAGAGAGAGAGAAACTAATACCAGTAACGGGAGAGAGAGAGAGAGAGAGAGAGAAAGAGAGCGCGAGAGAGAGCGACAGAGCGCAGTTGTCGGCTGCAGGTCGCCGGGAGGGAGACGCGCTCAGCGGCACTACAACGTCCCTGCTCGGCCCCTCTGGTCCGGCTCGTGTCCGCGCGGCTTCTGGCTCCAACTTGCGGAATACAAACATCTTCAAAGGTAAAAATAACAGACAGGATCATTACTTTTTCTTTCTTTTCTTTGTGGAATGCCTGGCAGAAAAGCACTTTTGTGTGTGTGTGTGTGTGTGTGTGTGTGTGTGTGTGTGTGTGTGTGTGTGTGTGTGTGTGTGTGTGTGTGTGTGTGTGTATAGGTGGATGATGGAGCTGCTGGTCTGATCCCAGTCCGTCGGACACAATGGGGCTCTGTCTCGTAACCTGCTGGCTCCTCGCTGCTGCGGGCTCCGACCAGAGCTCAGGCTGAGCTGCGGCGGTTATTGTGTGATAATGTGTTATTCTGCATGTTGGGGCAACACTTCCCCTCCGCGGGCCGAGGCGCTGGGTCCGCCGGCGGGCAGCGCGTTGCTCCGGCAGCGGCGGCTCTTTTATGCCCGCGGCTTGACTTTCCGCTCACGTTTCATCCGGATCAGAGCGGGCTGCGAGCTGCTGGTCCGGGTCCACATCACGGGCTCCAACTCCTCCTGGAGGCGAGCCCTGGACAGCATCAGGGACTCCAGGGGTTCTCCAGGGACCGGGCTGAGGCGCACTTGTTGTTTTGTTTTGGCACAAATCTGATTTCAGAGTGGGGCCATGGTTATGGTTGTATACTTATGTTATGGTTATGGTTATGGTTATAGTTATGTTATGGTTATGTTATGGCCATGGTTATAGTTATGTTATGTTATGGTTATGTTATGTGAACTTCACCGTCTGGTCCTTTTCTCAACTTCTCTCATGGTTTCCTATGTTTTCATCCGGCCCATGATGACCTCATTGCTTCTCGGTTTCCAATCAGAAAATCCTCTTTTACGCGCGGAATGCGCATCGTCTTTGCACACTTTCTTCATACGTTCTTTCCTCAGCAAAACGTTCAGCACGAACCCCTCAGAAAGTCTCCTCCCGCGGATGTTCTCCGGTTCCTCCCACATATGTGTTCAGTTCGGACCCCAGAGGACGCCTGCCCTCACACAGTGTTATGAAATATTACATTTATTATGAGCTGGTTATTGTGAGGAACAATAACAGCGGCGCAGCGGCGCGGCCGGCCGACAGAGGGCGCTGCTGCGCGGGCCGTGAGCAGCTTGCAGGTGGAGTTTGCTGCATCACATCTCCGGACAGCCAGCAGCACTCAGCCGGCCTGCTGATGACAACTAATGGATTATTATTCTGATTATTACATTAATGTGCTTCAAGTGATTCAATGTCAAGCACAGGCTTTTATCTGCAGGTCGTCCTGCTCCAAGGATTAAAACATCACATCACTCCGCTGAATTAATCCAGAACACTTTCCAGTGGAAGCAGTTTTACAGCAGGAGGCTCTTAAGCGCCCCTTCTCTCTCTCTTCAGAGCTCCACTTGTTTTCCTCGGTAACGTCCCATGAGCCTCTTGTGTCTTCAGCACCACGAGGACGCTTTATTTTTCAATAACTCTCAAACGGCTCTCGGAGGCCGTTCTGAGGCTGTGGCAACTTTCCCTTTGATCCGCTCCTTCGTTTGTGTCTCTTTGTGGTCGTTTAGTGTCTCTTTGCAGTCATCTAGATATCTTTGTGTATCTGTGTCTCTTTGTCGTGGTTTTGTGTCTCTTTGTGGTTGTTTTGTGTCTCTTTGTGGTCGTTTAGTATCTCTTTGTAGTCGTTTAGTATCTCAATGTGGTCGTTTAGTATCTCTTTGTAGTTGTTTAGTGTCTCTTTGTAGTCGTTTAGTGTCTCTTTGTGGTCGTTTAGTGTCTCTTTATGGTTGTTTAGTGTCTCTTTGTAGTTGTTTAGTGTCTCTTTGTGGTCGTTTAGTGTCTCTTTGTGGTCGTTTAGTATCTCTTTGTAGTCGTTTAGTATCTCAATGTGGTCGTTTAGTATCTCTTTGTAGTTGTTTAGTGTCTCTTTGTAGTCGTTTAGTGTCTCTTTGTGGTCGTTTAGTGTCTCTTTATGGTTGTTTAGTGTCTCTTTGTAGTTGTTTAGTGTCTCTTTGTGGTCGTTTAGTGTCTCTTTGTGGTCGTTTAGTGTCTCTTTGCAGTCATCTAGATATCTTTGTGTATCTGTGTCTCTTTGTCGTGGTTTTGTGTCTCTTTGTGGTTGTTTTGTGTCTCTTTGTGGTCGTTTAGTATCTCTTTGTAGTCGTTTAGTATCTCAATGTGGTCGTTTAGTATCTCTTTGTAGTTGTTTAGTGTCTCTTTGTAGTCGTTTAGTGTCTCTTTGTGGTCGTTTAGTGTCTCTTTATGGTTGTTTAGTGTCTCTTTGTAGTTGTTTAGTGTCTCTTTGTGGTCGTTTAGTGTCTCTTTGTGGTCGTTTAGTATCTCTTTGTAGTCGTTTAGTATCTCAATGTGGTCGTTTAGTATCTCTTTGTAGTTGTTTAGTGTCTCTTTGTAGTCGTTTAGTGTCTCTTTGTGGTCGTTTAGTGTCTCTTTATGGTTGTTTAGTGTCTCTTTGTAGTTGTTTAGTGTCTCTTTGTGGTCGTTTAGTGTCTCTTTGTGGTCGTTTAGTATCTCTTTGTGGTCGTTTAGTGTCTCTTTGTAGTCGTTGTGTATCTCTCTCTGTTTTTCTGTAGTTATTAGAACATGCAGAGCGCTGTCTGACTATAATAACTATACTATTATTACTTTACTGCAGTGTTCCTTCTGTAGTCATAACTCCGCCCTGTTTCATATCTAAACAAACTTCTCCTCCTGGTCTGCAACTCAAACTAGCAGTTGACACAACTTTTTTTCTTCTTTTATCAACATTCATATCTCCTCCATCTTCTGCCTGATATTCATATATTCATGTTCAGTGTGTCATTGAGCCCACACGCTCGTCTTACAGGATGATTAACACTTTTGTGACGTGAAGAGCTGTTTTAGTGTCCTGGGTCAGGCCTTTCACATGGAAAGCAGGTTTTCATCTTTGAAGTTATGAGGGCTCTTGACAGGTCCTGTGGGGGGGCCTGCACCTCCTCTTGAACCTCCTTCCCTCTCTTCATGTCCGTGTGTGAAAGTGTTTTTTGATTAGCGGCCGTATCTCCAGCATCGGACATAAAAGATTCATTTTCATTAACTAATATGGCCGAAGTGCAGCAGACGAGCCGCAGCTTCTCATCTAAATTTTAATGATGCATGTTTTAACGGCCTTCATTTGAGAACAACGGATATGAAAGTTTAATGTCTGGAGAACCGGATCCCTCCGTCTGATGGCACCTCAGGAAGAAGAGACCCGCTCTGTGTGGGATGAGTGGCCATGTGTCCAAAGAGACCTGAGAGGCCTTCAGGCCCGAGAGGTCTACGGGTCCGAGAGGTCTACGGGTATGAGAGGCCTTCTGGTCCGAGAGGTCTACGGGTATGAGAGGTCTATGGGTATGAGAGGTCTACGGGTATGAGAGGCCTTCTGGTCCGAGAGGTCTACGGGTATGAGAGGTCTATGGGTATGAGAGGTCTACGGGTATGAGAGGTCTACGGGTATGAGAGGTCTACGGGTATGAGAGGTCTATGGGTATGAGAGGTCTACGGGTATGAGAGGTCTATGGGTATGAGAGGCCTTCTGGTCCGAGAGGTCTATGGGTATGAGAGGTCTACGGGTATGAGAGGTCTATGGGTATGAGAGGTCTACGGGTATGAGAGGTCTATGGGTATGAGAGGTCTACGGGTATGAGAGGTCTATGGGTATGAGAGGTCTACGGGTATGAGAGGTCTATGGGTATGAGAGGCCTTCTGGTCCGAGAGGCCTTTGAGCGCCGAGAGACCTTCGGGTCCGAGAGGCCTTCAGGTCGAGAGACCTTCGGGTATCTTTGTAGTCGTTGTGTGTCTCTGTGTAGTGGTTGTGTGTCTCTCTCTGTTTCCCTGTAGTTATTGTGTCTCATTATCTGTGTGAGCAGGAACAAGCTGTGTTTTTGAAAGAGCGAGCTCCGCCTCCCTAAAGTGGCTCTCTATATTCAGACGGCTGCAGCCTCGCCGCTGTCTGTTATGTAAATATAACGATCACATTTGGCGTTGCGGGGTGACTTACCTCCGTGTTCCCCGTGCTCTCTGCACCCAGAACACAAGGCTCGTCCCCCGAGTGCCGAGTGAGCGATGATGGCGTGAGGCTCAGCCTCTCCGACGGCGGATTGAGGTCAGGCGCCTCGGCACACCTCGTTCCATTGGAAAGGAAATCATCGCTCGGCTGCTCGAATCTGTCAAGAACCCGGTTCGGTCCTGATGAGAAGTAGTCGTGCTGTGTCTCTTTGTGGTTGTTGTGTCTCTTTGTGGTTGTTTTGTGTCTCGTTGTCGTGGTTTTGTGTCTCTTTGCGGTTGTTGTGTCTCTTTGTAGTCGTGCTGTGTCTCTTTATGGTTGTTGTGTCTCTTTGTGGTTGTTTTGTGTCTATTTGTGGTTGTTTTGTGTCTCTTTGTGATCGTTGTGTGTCTCTTTGTGGTCGTTGTGTGTCTCTTTGCGGTCATTGTGTGTCTCTTTGAGGTTGTTGTGTCTCTTTGTGGTTGTTGTGTCTCTTTGCAGTTGTTTTGTGTCTCTTTGTGGTAGTGTTGTGTCTCTTTGTAGTCAGTTTGTGTCTCTATGCAGTTGTTTTGTGTCTCTTTGCAGTTGTTTTGCGTCTCTTTGTAGTCGTTCTGTGTCTCTTTGTGGTTGTTGTGTCTCTTTGTAGTTATTTTGTGTCTCTATGCAGTTGTTTTGTGTCTCTTTGTAGTCATTCTGTGTCTCTTTGTGGTTCTTGTGTCTCTTTGTAGTCGTGCTGTGTCTCTTTGTGGTTGTTGTGTCTCTTTATGGTTGTTTTGTGTCTCTTTGTGGTTGTTGTGTCTCTTTGTGGTTGTTTTGTGTCTCTTTGTGGTTGTTTTGTGTCTCTTTGTGGTCATTTTGAGTCTCTATGCAGTTGTTTTGTGTCTCTTTGCAGTTGTTTTGTGTCTCTTTGTGGTCGTTTTGTGTCTCTTTGTCGTCATTTTGTGTTTCTTTGTAGTAGTGTTGTGTCTCTTTGTGGTCGTTCTGTGTCTCTTTGTGGTCATTTTGTGTCTCTTTGTGGTCGTTTTGTGTCTCTCTGCAGTTGTTTTGTGTCTCTTTGTAGTCATTCTGTGCCTCTTTGTGGTTGTTGTGTCTCTTTGTGGTTGTTGTGTCTCATTGTAGCGTTTTGTGTCTCTTTGTGGTTGTTGTGTCTCTTTGTAGTTGTGTTGTGTCTCCTTTGTAGTCGTGTTGTGTGTCTTTGTGGTTGTTGTGTCTCTATGCAGTTGTTTTGTGTCTCTTTGCAGTTGTTTTGTGTCTCTTTGTAGTCGTTCTGTGTCTCTTTGTAGTCTGAAACATGCAGATCTTGGGGCTTCTTGACAGATTCGGTCCTGATGAGAATCCATCCTCCGACTCACCGTCCGGTCTTTTGTTCAGGGCGCCGTGGGTTTGTCTGAGGCAGTGGGTGGAGATGAATAATTCGTCATGTCTGCCCCCCCCATCTCATTGTTTCTGGAGGCTCTCGCCGTGGCCTTCGCTCGGCATGTCTGTAACCCGGCTCTCCGCCTCGACACTCAACCTGCTCGTCTGTGAAACCCGACGCGGCCGCTCTCGATAATTAATGCTCGATGCGGCCCAGCGCTCTCAGTTAGACTCTCACCTGCCCTCCCCTCCCCCCCGACGACCCACTTCCTGCCTTGTTTACACCGTACCTTTACAAACAGGCTGAATGGAGCTGTCTGTCAGCAGAGGAATAATCGTTATGCTTCTTAATGTGGTTCTGAAGACACATTTAAGATGCTGATTCCAGCGTCTTAAATGCAAATATTTTCTGGTTTCTTTCCTCGTCTGAATGAATGTCTTCTCGTTGAGGACACAACGAGACGTTTTAGGACGTCATCGTGGGATCCGGGAAAGAAACAGCAGCTTAATGGACATTGAAAATAATGGTGAAATGGATATTTGGGTTCATCACTGAGGGCCGTTGTGATGCAGCGATGTCCAACACTTGTTGTGTCCTCTTAACTAAAGGAAGTGTGGAGCTCCTCTTTCTCCTCTTTTAAGTATTTTATGTCCAGATGAAAATGTCTCTGGAAGCACGAATGGATTCCAAAGGCTAAACGTTTAAGAAGTTCATAAAAAGGAAGTGACAGATGAATCAATACTGAAAATATGGTTTGTGCACATCGTCCAACTTCCAGCATCCTGAGGATCTAAAATGTTTCTCCTCCGCTGGTCATCTGAGGGACGTGTCTCTAAACTATTCAGCGTCTCACACGTCTTCATTGTTGTGTGTGTGTGTGTGTGTGTGTGTGTGTGTGTGTGTGTGTGTGTGTGTGCAAGCATGCGCTCATACCTCCCCGTGCGCATGCGTGCATGTCTGAGCAATTAGATTTTCCTCTTTTGTGTGCGTGCCGAGCGGACGTGAAGGCATGCGCCTTTTTCTCTCCTGGACAATGAGGTGGGGCGCAGGAGGAGGAGAGAGGCTCCCACTGTGGATTCGGCCATTGTGGGGTTGGTGGTGGTGCTGGTGGTAGTGGTGGTGGTGAGGGGTTGGGGGAGGGGGCCCTATTCCCATTGAGGCTCTGGGACGCATGGCTGAAACCCCCCCCAGAAGCTTTAGGGAAGGGAGCTTATTCAAGCTGGATGTGACCCGGAGGTCTGGTGTTGGGCCCTTTGTGGGGACGTGGGAACGTTGGCTCCGGTGCTTAGCGGCCTCCCCGACCCACCGGCTCAGGTGGCCCCTTGTGCTGCAGGTCTGAAGCAGTTCCCCTCAAAGGGATCAGAGGAACAGGCTCCCGTCAGAGACTCCTTTGTGAATTTGAATTCAGGCTCCATCCACTCCACTACGTTCCCGCTTTAAACGGGTTTTTAAAACAGAAACGATCTCACAGGAGGTCACATGACTGCTACGCCCACCGGCTGTAAACAGGAAGTAGATTTCAGGACTCTTTAGTAATAAAAGGTTGGGCTTCATTCTTCAGACCTTCCTCTACAAACTCAAAACAGACAAATTTACTGAAAATATAAATTAAATAAAGTTATATTTTTCCAGCTTTGTTAACAGGCTGCATGTTTTTAATTAAAAGTGAACACTTATAAATGAAAGTTGACTGTATTGAGGATCAATAACGGAGGTCATCACACGTCTCTCGGTTCCTTGTTGTCTTCTCTCTCTGACAGCGTTTAGGCTTTTGTTCCTTTACGGTTTCTGTGTGAACGCTACAACAAACTAAAAGAGCATTAATGATAAAAGTAGACAGACATGTTAAAGGTCCCCTCAGCTTCATAGAAGCAAGTCACACATACATTTGTCTCTGTGGTCTTTTTGGTCTTTGTTGGGTCGTTTCTATATTATTTTGAGTCTCTTTGTCGTCGTTATTCTTTCGCTTCATTTTGTGGGTTTTTGCCCTTTTTGCCCTTTTTTCCTGTTCTTTTGTGTCTTTTCAGTCACTTGGTGTTTTCATTGGCTGGTTTTGATCTCTTCTGTGTCATTCTGTGGCCATTTAGAGTCTTTTGTGTAGCAATCGTTGGTCGTTTTTCCCTTTTTATACTTATTATTTGATCATTTTGAGTCTCTTTCTGGTTGGGACGCGTCTCTTTGAGCGGCACTTTGAACGTGGTGTTTCTGAGGCTTCTACCGTATCATAAACATTAATAACTTTAATAGCATTCCACAGACAGACCTGTGAATCCTTCTCTGGGCTTCAGGTACTCCTCTTCCCCCGCTGAGCAGCACCTGAAGAAATGAGGCTCGCTTCACCCGCTGCGCCTATAAAAAGGTTCTATCTCCTCCAAATGGAGTCACGGGGCGAGAGCTAAACTCCTGTCTGCAGGCTGTGCAGTGATGGTTTGCAGTAAGCCCTCCAAACAAGGCCTGGATTAGGACCCGCTGCTGCTTATGTTACTCTGACGGGAAGTAATACAGATTTATAACAATCCTCACCTTTCTTCTTCTTCTATTGAGTCTGGATTACATGATAGGCTGTCGGGGTTCAGCTTGTCGAGCAGCAGGAGCAGCAGCATTAGTAGCAGCAGCAGCATTAGCAGCAGGAGCAGCAGTAGCAGTAGCAGCAGCAGCATTAGCAGCAGCAGTAGCATTGGTAGCACCAGCAGCATTAGCAGCATTAGTAGCAACAGCAGCAGCATTAGCAGCAGCAGCATTAGCAGCATAATTAGCAGCAGCAGCATTAGCAGCAGCATCAGCATTAACAGTAGCATTAGCAGCAGCAGCAGCATTAGAAGCAGCATTAGCAGCATCAGCATTAGCAGCATCAGGTCTGGAGGCTGTTGACGTGTGTCCAGTAAAGTTTATGAGCACTGGTGTAACAGCCCGATAACCCAAAAGCACGACTCAGGAAGACAGAGGTAAAGCATATCATTCCTTTACTCAACAGGTAACTACAGGTAACACACAGGGTATTGTAACCCTCTCCTACGACGGCGGGAACGAAGTAGGCGACGAACTGTGTAGGTATGACCTCCCTCGATGAACCGCGGTGGCGGCTGTACTGCAGGGACCAGTGGACACTCCCGAACTGGCTTCACTCTGGAGATGTGGAATGACGGATGGACCCGCATGGCCCGGGGCAGCTTGAGCCTCACCGCTGCAGGATTGATGACCTTCAGGACCTCGAATGGTCCTTCGAACCTTACTGAATACCTCCCGAAAGTCATGGTACTCCGTAGGCACTCCTGACAGGTCCGACGCAGAGCTGGGGCAAGCTGACTGCGGAACTGCAGCAGCTTGCTTCAGGCAGATCAGATGGCATGATGCACTCCACTCCATGATGGCCCCTGTGGCCCAGTCGATGTGGGGGTTATGGCGGCGGAGACAGGGGTGTCCCAGGATTAGTGGATGCTGGGGTGACCGCAGGATAAGAAACCGAATGGTCTCCAGGTGGTTACCCGACAGGAGCATACGAACTGGTGTGGTCTGGTGAGTCACTGTCCCCAGTAGGTGGCCATGCAGAGCGTTAAGCCTAATCTATGCTTCTCCGTCAGGTCGACGGCGTACCTACGCCGTAGCTACGCCGTCGACGCAGACCCCTACGCCGTAGCCTGACGAGCACCTCCAAAAAATCCTAACTACGCGTCGCGTCAACGCGGACCGTAAGCGCTGTGATTGGTCCGCTTAGAACGTAATTTCCGGCAGTTGCTTTTTCCCAGCCTCGACCGGTTTAGTGGTTGTACAGACCACCTCCGCAAACGTCTTCTCTGTCGCCTGCGCTTCAACATTTGCAATATAAGCATTTGCTCTTCAATATTGATGAGCTCCAACTCCAAATGCAGCCGCTCCAACTTGGTCGCTATTGTTTACTGTGACCGGAAGAAAAAGGATTCGGCCCCTATATAACCCCTGAAACCACACAGCCACTGAGCGTGGAAAAGGGGTCTTTGGTTGGGAGAGAGTCTTGTGGTTCGGCTCACCAGTACCTCCCCTGTTACGGGCGAGCCATGTCTTTTACTGGGCACCGGGATACGAAGTGACCAGCCTGGCCACAGTAGAGGCAAAGACCTCCCCGGCGACGGCGCTCCCGCTCCTCGCGGGTGAGACTGGTGCGCCCTACCTCCATGGGTTCAACCTCCACTGGTGGAGAGGCCAAGGTGAGGCTGGTGGCTGCCGGAGGAGCTCGACGTCGGGTGAAAGCGTGGCGATCTGTCTCCTCCCCTTGCGTCGCTCCAAGTCAATTCTATTAAGCCATCCAAACTGGCAGGCAAATCAAAAGAGATCAGTTCATCTTTAACATACTCCGCTAGCCCAGTCAAGAACACCTCGCACTGTGCTGCCTCGTTCCAGTCGCTAAGGCGTGCTCTTGTTCGAAACTCCAAGGCATAATCCACCACAGTCCGGTCTCCCTGACGCAGCTCCGCTAGTCCCCCGCTTGGATCTGGGCCCTTGGAAACCGCCCCGAAAACTATACGAAGCTCTGCAGAAAACAACAGGAACGAAGAGCAGGCCGGCGTGCGTCTCTCCCATTCAGCGGTACCCCACAGTCGCGCTCTGTCAGTCAGGTGGTTGATGGTGAAGGCTACCTTAGCCTCCTCCGAGGCGAAGGTGTGGGGCTGCAGAGAGAACAGGATGGAGCAGTTCGTGATGTATGGGTTGCAGCCCTCAGGTTCTCCAGCGTAGCGCTCCGGGGTACCCACACAAGGCTCGTGTGTTGGCACAGGCGCCGGTGAGACCGGAGGTGGAGAGGCCGGAGGTGGACAGGCAGGAGACGGCGCAGCGGCTACCAGCTGGGTCAGGACCGTCGTCAGTTGTAGCATCTGGGCGGTCATCGCCGTCATAGCCTGCTCCTGGACTGCTGCAGACCGCCGTGTCTCCGCAGCGAAGCTGACCATCTGCGCCTCGTGCTGCTGGAGGGCATTCTCGATCCTCTCGAACCGGCTTGCTGCAGAAGGTTGTGCTGGGTCCATAATTGGCCAGATTGTAATGTAACAGCCCGATAACCCAAGGACCCAAAAGCACGACTCAGGAAGACAGAGGTAAAGAATATAATTCCTTTACTCAACAGGTAACTACAGGTAACACACAAGGAACGCTGGAGAGCTAGGTTCAAAAACACAAGACAATCTGGCAGGGGACAAGTGCAAGTGAGGGGACCTAAGTAGTGAAGACTAATGAGGGGATGTGCTACAGGTGAGACAGGGATGGACCAGGTGCATGGAATGAGGGCTGACGAGGAGGGAGTGACTGATGAAGGGGGCGTGAAGCAGGATCTGAAATGACAGGACAGTTAGAATACAGACAGGCAGACAGGATGAAAACAACTAATAGAGAAACGTGTGGCGCTGAACCGTGACAACTGGTTTGTTTCCAGTATCCTCTCTAATCCACTGGTTGTATTCCGGCGCACATGCACCGTCAGCTGTCTGCCTGCTAGTCACTTTGCATGTGTTAGTGTGTGTGTGTGTGTGTGTGTGTGTGTGTGTCTGTATATTCAGTAATAGCTAGGAAATCAGCAGTTAGCGATAGCAGGCAGCTGCTCTCCCTGTCCTTACCCACAAGCCCCCGTAGGGCTGCTGTAATTGGACGGCAGCATGTCAGCTGCGTCTGCAGTACGGTCTAATGACTCCGCAGCACTAAAGATGATGAGAGCCGCTGTCACCGTCGGAGGCGCAGCGCTGCAGTTTGGACTACGTCCTCCTGAGGGGATTCGTCTCAGATACATATTCATTTCCTCTCGACCTGACAAGCAGAGTTTATGACCGTACGGAGGAACTGGCTGTAGCTTCAGAAACATTGTCAATTAAAACAAACAAATACAACAAAAGGAAAGCGTGGTGCGGAAACAGCCAATACTGAAGCAGCTGCGGTTCCCTTCCTTACATCCGTAGCAGCAGGTTTACAGTATTATTAAAGAAAGGGTTCCTCTAGAAGTCGCCTCCACACTCTTCTGAAACAACGTCCTCTGGTCGGGTCTCCATCGGCTCCCCGACAGGATTTGTCTGTTTGGGATTTTTGCATCGTTTCTGTATTTACTGTAAACGTCTTTATTTATTTATTTTCATTTGCAGCATGTTTCTGTTGTTGTGTGATTTAGTTCTGAATTTGTTTCTGAAGCTGCATCCAGTTTCTCTTACAAAGGTTCTGAGCTCTAGTCGGCCTTCGTCCTGAAATCACTCGTGAGACCGATGAGAACTGAGCCAACGGAGGCAGAAACACACCATGCTGGTTATTATGTTGATTGTTCTTCAAACTCATGTATGCAGGACTTGACGGGGTTCAGAGGGAATGAAGGTGTTTCAGGAAAAGAGCCAAGCAGGAGGCGGACAAATCCTGCCAGCGTGTTTGATTTGTCACATTTAGCACGTTTAGCACGTTTAGCATGTTTAGCACGTTTACGTTGTTTAGTGTCTTTGAATAGTTTCTGAGGACGTTGTCGGCCCAGGCCGGTTGAAGGCGATGACCCTTATATCTTCTTAGTTTGAATCCCACTGGATTAAATTCCCCGTGATCTGGTGTGTGTGTGTGTGTGTGTGTGTGTGTGTGTGTGTGTGTGTGTGTGTGTGTGTGTGTGTGTGTGTGTGTGTGTGCTCAGCACTAACAGAGAGCACAGCTCTCTGAGCGGATGCCAGAGCGTCTGCGTGTGATAGCGTCTCCTGTCTGACCTGCGCAGCAACGAGCCGCTAGCCGCCCTCAGCTCAGCCTGCCAGACGCTCAGCAGGAATTATTCCGCTCCGTCTTTTGACCTTTTTTGTTCGGATCCTGCCAGAAATCTCCTGGTCTGCAGCCAGCAGGCGGCTGGAGTTCTTCCTGCAGAGAAGTGTCTGATTGGTGATGTGCTGCTGAGGGAGCTTCAATCAGCTCGCTAGTTAACATTACATTTCATTTAGCTGAGGCTTTTACCCAAAGAGACTTGCAATAAGTGATTCAACCATGAGGACAACCTCAGAACAACAAGAATCAAGAAAGTACAATTTCTTCAATAAAGTTAAACCACAAAGTGCTATCAGTAAGAGACATTTAAGTGCTACTAAAGTGCTGCTTTCTTTATTCAAGATGTAGTCAGTAAAGATGTGTTTTTAGTTCACAGTGGAAGATGGAGAGACTTCTTGATGTCCATGAGGAGCTCATTCCACCACCGAGGAGCAGGACAGCAGTTGAGTGTTTAGCTCAGTGACGGAGCTAGTTTATTGTAGAAAGACCTTCAAATAGGGTTATCATTCAAAAACCTTCACCAATGATTTAAACATAGAGAAATATTGTGGTTATGTATGCGTTATTATGCTGTGATTTTACTGGTCCGGCCCACTTGAGATCAACATGGGCAGCATGTGGCCCTTTCACTAAAATGAGTTTGACACCCCTGATCTAGAAGGATAAGGACAGAGACAAGAGAGTTGGTGTCCAGAGAGAAGAGGAGAGGACCCAGGACGGAGCCCTGAGGGACTCCAGTAGTGAGGGAACAAGGTTCAGAGAGAAGGAGAGAGGACCCAGGACGGAGCCCTGAGGGACTCCAGTTGTGAGGGAACAAGGTTCAGAGAGAAGGAGAGAGGACCCAGGATGGAGCCCTGAGGGACTCCAGTAGTGAGAGGACAAGGTTCAGAGAGAAGGAGAGAGGACCCCTGGTGGAGAAAGGAGCAGACTTGGTTAAAGAGCTCGCTCCAGAGTTAACGTGGAGACCCTCCAGACCGAGACCCTCCAGAACGAGACCCTCCAGACCGAGACCCTCCAGAACGAGACCCTCCAGACCGAGACCCTCCAGACCCTCCAGACCCTCCAGAACGAGAACCTCCAGACCGAGACCCTCCAGAACAAGACCCTCCAGAACAAGACCCTCCAGACCCTCCAGAACGAGACCCTCCAGACCGAGACCCTCCAGAACGAGACCCTCCAGACCGAGACCCTCCAGACCTTCCAGACCCTCCAGACCCTCCAGAACGAGAACCTCCAGAACGAGACCCTCCAGAACAAGACCCTCCAGAACAAGACCCTCCAGAACGAGACCCTCCAGACCAAGACCCTCCAGAACGAGACCCTCCAGAACGAGACCCTCCATACCCTCCAGAACGAGACCCTCCAGACCGAGACCCTCCAGAACGAGACCCTCCAGACCCTCCAGAACGAGAACCTCCAGAACGAGACCCTCCAAACCGAGACCCTCCAGAACGAGACCCTCCAGACCCTCCAGAACGAGACCCTCCAGACCGAGACCCTCCAGAACGAGACCCTCCAGACCGAGACCCTCCAGAACGAGACCCTCCAGACCCTCCAGAACGAGACCCTCCAGACCCTCCAGAACGAGACCCTCCAGACCGAGACCTTCCAGACCCTCCAGAACGAGACCCTCCAGACCGAGACCCTCCAGACCCTCCAGAACGAGACCCTCCAGACCCTCCAGAACGAGACCCTCCAGACCGAGACCCTGCAGACCCTCCAGAACGAGACCCTCCAGACCGAGGCCCTCCAGACCCTCCAGAACGAGACCCTCCAGACCTCCAGCGCTGGGCTCGGTTATCGTGGTGACGAGTGGCCCTCGGCGGGGCAGGAGGGGCCTCTTCAGGCGGAGTGAGAGAGGGAGGGAGAGTGACAGTGATTAATGTCCTGGCAGGAAGGGAAACGGTGGACTCTCGGGCCGTCCGTCACCGGCATCGACCCCCCGAGCACCGGCGCTGCGTCTCACTCAACAACAAGCAGACAAAGTTTAATCACAATTGTGTGAATTATTTATTGTACCGCAAAAAAATGTTATTACTTTTTTTTCTCTTCCCGACTTGAGCGGATGAAAGCCGGAGTAAATTGAAACGTTGGACTAAGCCGAGAAGGAAATGAGATTCACCTGTGAGTGTGTCTGAAAATCAATCCTCCCAATCCGGCTGATTAATGGATATTATGGGATGGAAAGCCTCCAGTATGTTCCTCATAAACATCACCTGCTGCTTCTACACACACACACACACACACACACACACACACACACACACACACACACTACACAAAGAAGGGGCCTCAAAGCGTTGCCACGGTACCTGTTCCTCTTTCATGTTTTCTTTGCCCTCGCCGCGGTCTGAAGGTGCATTAGAGCTTCTGAGGATCCTGCTCTCTGGTTTCACACTTCACCGCACTTTTCCCGTCTTACTCCACGGCGGCTGAAAGGAGCCTCTGTTGGGCTGCTACAGTGTGTGTGTGTGTGTGTGTGTGTGTGTGTGTGTGTGTGTGTGTGTGTGTGTGTGTGTGTGTGAGCCATAGAAATAGAATTGAAGTAGAAATGTATGTAGCAATGTGTACCGTTGTAACTTTCATAGAAACCAAAAGTTTACACCAAGTTGAGACTCACTGAGGGATTTATTTCCTCAGTAAACATGACCAGTTCTCACACACACACACACACACACACACACACACACACACACACACACACACACACAACACACACACACACACAGACACAGCAGATTTCCTCTGCCAGCATTCATCACCACTACGAGCAGCTTGAGTCGGGCCTCGACCTCATGCGACAAATACATCAACGGCGTTCAGGGGCGTGGCCTCCATCACTCAGTGGATCGGGGGCGTGGCCTCCATACATCAGCTGATCGGAGGCGTGGCCTCCATCACACTGAAGATGTGCTTTAAACCTGAAGGACAAATCACTGGAATTGTTAAAGAATATTAAAACGAGGAGCCGACCTCCACACAACGTTATATGAGCCCTCAGGTTTTATGGAGAGCTGCTTTTTGTTTTTACCACTTGAGGGAAGAAATATATTCTTCCTATATATATGTATGTATCCTCACCTTGTAAAACGTTATGGCGACGTGTGAGCAGCAGCTGCTGTTTACCACCAGAGACACATCAGAGACATCGTCCTCATCTGCTGGTCTGAAACAAGGAGCTGAAGGAGGCTAGAAGGCTAATGCAGTCCAACAGCAGCTTTAATTACACACACACACACACACACACACACACACACACACACACACACACGTTTTTATGTGATGAAGGTAGACGAATAATTGCGTCACGTCGTTGCAGCAGCATTAGCAATTATCACGGGGGTCAACGGGTGTGTGTGTGTCTGTGTGTGTGTGTGTGTGTGTGTGTGTCTGTGTGTGTGTGTGTGTGTGTGCGAGTGTGTTGTAGACACACGCTGCTCTCATTATCTGCAGCACTCTTGGTTTCTCTTCTCATTTCTGCCCTCGGGGAGCGACGAGAACACAACGGGGAAGAAATACAGATCTAGTGACCCCACAACCACCCGGTCTAGTTACCCTCTAGATACCCACAACCACCCTGTCTAGTGACCCTCTAGATACCCACAACCACCCTGTCTAGTTACCCTCTAGATACCCACAACCACCCTGTCTAGTGACCCTCTAGATACCCACAACCACCCGGTCTACTTACCCTCTAGATACCCACAACCACCCTGTCTAGTTACCCTCTAGATACCCACAACCACCCGGTCTACTTACCCTCTAGATACCCACAACCACCCTGTCTAGTGACCCTCTAGATACCCACAACCACCCTGTCTAGCTACCCTCTAGATACCCACAACCACCCTGTCTAGTTACCCTCTAGATACCCACAACCACCCGATCTACTTACCCTCTAGATACCCACAACCACCCGGTCTAGTTACCCTCTAGATACCCACAACCACCCGGTCTAGTTACCCTCTAGATACCCACAACCACCCGGTCTAGTTACCATCTAGATACCCACAACCACCCGGTCTACTTACCCTCTAGATACCTACAACCACCCAGTCTAGTTACCCTCTAGATACCCACAACCACCCGGTCTAGTTACCATCTAGATACCCACAACCACCCAGTCTACTTACCCTCTAGATACCTACAACCACCCTGTCTAGTGACCCTCTAGATACCCACAACCACCCGGTCTACTTACCCTCTAGATACCCACAACCACCCGGTCTAGTTGCTCACTAGATACCCACAACCACCAGGTCTAGTTACCCTCTAGATACCCACAACCACCCGGTCTACTAACCCTCTAGATACCTGCAACCACCCAGTCTAGTTACTCTCTAGATACCCACAACCACCCGGTCTAATTACCCTCTAGATACCGACAATCACCCGATCTAGTGACCCTATAGATACCCACAACCACCCGGTCTAGTTACCCTCTAGATACCCACAACCACCAGGTCTAGTTACTCTCTAGATACCCACAACCACCAGGTCTAGTTACTCTCTAGATACCCACAACCACCCGGTCTAGTGACCCTCTAGATACCCACAACCACCCGGTCTAGTTACCCTCTAGATACCCACAACCACCCGGTCTAGTGACCCTCTAGATACCCACAACCACCCGGTCTAGTTACCTTCTAGATTCCCACAACCACCCTGTCTACATACCCTCTAGATACCCACAACCACCCAGTCTACTTACCCTCTAGATACCCACACCCACCCGGTCTACTTACCCTCTAGATACCCACACCCACCCGGTCTAGTTACCCTCTAGATACCCACAACCACCCGGTCTAGTGACCCTCTAGATACCCACAACCACCCTGTATTGTGACCCTCTAGATACCCACAACCACCCAGCTGGACATGTGTTCAACATCCTCTCTCCCCCCCCCCTCTCTCTCTCTCTCTCTCTCTCTCTCTCTCTCCTGATCAGTGTTGTCTGAAGCTACCTGCAGGCGGTCCTGATGGTGAATGCGTGCGATGGCGTCATGGTTCTCATGTTTCTGAGCCGCTAGGCTTGGAGCACACGACACGTCTGCGTTTCTTTGTTCTGGTGAGTCGTGAGCTCTGGATCCGTTCCATCGGACGCTGCAAAGGATCTCATGACCTCACAGGTGATGTCGCCAGGCGAGATCGGAGAGAGATCGAAGCGTTGACTCTTTCTCTTTCACTCGGCTCTGCAGGCGATACAAGATATCAGATATTATATCAGATATTATATCTGAGTGTTCTGTTCACACAGAACCCCGCTGGTTCTCAGAACAATACAGACGTGTTCGGTGTCCGTGGTTGTGCCGTTGTTGGAATAAAACCAAATGTTCTACAACGTTACACGTTACAGGTTCAATGAGCGAGAGACATCAAAACCTTCTGGAACGAGCAAAGAGAGCGAGTCGGCTGGTCCGAACGTTGATGATCTCATTGTGGTCTTCAGGAGGGTCTGGATTCACCATGAAAACCAGCTCCAGACCACAGACTGGTAGTCCTCTTGTCTTCTTGATATCACTTCTAACTGGTCCTGAACCAGTGTAGTCCTGGTCCTCTATAGACCTCAGTGTAGTCCTGGTCCTCTATAGACCTCAGTGTAGTCCTGGTCCTCTCTAGACCTCAGTGTAGTCCTGGTCCTCTATAGACCTCAGTCTAGTCCTGGTCCTCTATAGTCTCAGTCTAGTCCTGGTCCTCTATAGACCTCAGTGTAGTCCTGGTCCTCTATAGACCTCATGTAGTCCTGGTCCACTATAGACCTCAGTCTAGTCTTGGTCCTCTATAGACCTCAGTGTAGTCCTGGTCCTCTCTAGACCTCAGTGTAGTCCTGGTCCTCTATAGACCTCAGTGTAGTCCTGGTCCTCTATAGACCTCAGTGTAGTCCTGGTCCTCTATAGACCTCAGTGTAGTCCTGGTCCTCTGTAGACCTCAGTGTAGTCCTGGTCCTCTATAGACCTCAGTGTAGTCCTGGTCCTCTATAGACCTCAGTCTATCCATAATGTTTAATAAGACTCTGTGATGCAGCAGAACATTCTGACATGAGAGCACCTGGACACGGTCCAGCTCGGCTCTGCTGACACCGGCCGTTTGATGCCACGTGTGTGTGTGTGTGTGTGTGTGTGTGTGTGTGTGTGTGTGTGTGTGTGTGTGTGTGTGTGTGTGCGTGTGTGTGCGTGTGACTCATCTATCTGATGCTCTGACAGCGTTCCTGGACCTTTTTGTGAGTTTTTACTTTAATGTCTCCATAAAGCGCTTCTGCTTCTTCTCTCCTGCTGACTGGGTCAAATCCCTTTCTGGCTCTCAGGTTTCCTCTAAAAGATTCAAAACATGCATTAATGCATTAATGTGTAGGCAGTGAATCAGAATTGAGAGCCCATCACTTGTTAGTGTCTGAGTGACTGACGGGATGTTAAGTCATGGGTTCTGTCTCAAGTCTTCGTGCAGAGCCTCTTCAGCAGCTTCCTGCTGAGGGCTCACGACCCATTTGTTGACGAGTCTTTGTGAATGGGTTCCCTCTCCGTCCGCCATGGCGTCTCCTCGGGTGAGCGCGGTGGCAAATTGTACGGTAGTTAATATCGTTCCTTCTGATCGTGGCTCGTTCTCTTGAGTGTTTTAATGCCACAGTTTTGTTGGATTGTTTTGTTATAACTAAATGTGATGGATCTTGTTGATGTGGACTACATGCATTGTCCGTTAATGACGCAGCATCCCGTCATGCACGAATTTATGCAAATGATATCAGATGGCACAGAAGGCCCAGGAAGAAAAGGCACGGCCCGCCACTGATATACACAGAATAGATTCAGTGGAAAACATTCCCCACAGCATTAACACATAGTTGTGTTAAAAAATGAATCAACGAGCAAATTGAGTTCTGTTTTGCTGTTGAGCTGAATCTTGTTTTGATTCACAAACATAACTTTTGAATTAATATTTTTTTTTAGCACAATGGTATTAACCTCGTAATTTTTGGGAAAGTGTTGTTCTCAAAACTGCCCTCTGAGGAACACGTTCTGAACACGAGTGCTGAGGAACACGTTCTGAACACGAGCGTTAAGGAACATGTTCTGAACACGAGCGTTAAGGAACATGTTCTGAACATGAGCGTTAAGGAACATGTTCTGAACACGAGCGTTAAGGAACATGTTCTGAACACGGGCGTTAAGGAACATGTTCTGAACATGAGCGTTAAGGAACATGTTCTGAACATGAGCGTTAAGGAACATGTTCTGAACATGAGCGTTAAGGAACATCACCTGAACACGGGCGTTAAGGAACATGTTCTGAACATGAGCGTTAAGGAACATGTTCTGAACACGAGCGTTAAGGAACATCACCTGAACACGAGCGTTAAGGAACATGTTCTGAACATGAGCGTTAAGGAACATGTTCTGAACATGAGCGTTAAGGAACATGTTCTGAACATGAGCGTTAAGGAACATCACCTGAACACGAGCGTTAAGGAACATCACCTGAACACGAGCGTTAAGGAACACATTCTGAACACGAGCGTTAAGGAACATGTTCTGAACACGAGCGTTAAAGAACATGTTCTGAACACGAGCGTTAAGGAACATCACCTGAACACGAGCGTTAAGGAACATGTTCTGAACATGAGCGTTAAGGAACATGTTCTGAACACGAGCGTTAAGGAACATGTTCTGAACACGAGCGTTAAGGAACATCACCTGAACACGAGCGTTAAGGAACATGTTCTGAACACGAGCGTTAAGGAACATCACCTGAACACGAGCGTTAAGGAACACATTCTGAACACGAGCGTTAAAGAACATGTTCTGAACACGAGCGTTAAGGAACATGTTCTGAACACGAGCGTTAAGGAACATGTTCTGAACACGAGCGTTAAGGAACATGTTCTGAACACGAGCGCTGAGGAACATGTTCTGGTGAAGAAATGAAGCGGACACTGAATGAAGGACTCGACTGACTCGAGGCCTCGATCACAGGTCTCTCCTCCACTGACTCAGCAGAGGTCACCTCTCTTCATGTGGCTGCTGTCTGCAGAGCTGGTTGTGCTCTAGAGAGCAGAACCCCCGCCCCCCGGCCTCATCAACACTCTTTACTGCGTCGCATATCGTTTGAATCCAGAACCTTCTCCGTTCTGCCATTCAATCTTAATTGCTGAGCACTTCCATTTCAAGAGTTGTTGAGCAAGCCATGCGGATGACGGATGAGTCCACGGCAGTAAACAGGGAGTCACTCCATCAAGCGCTCCCTCATCAAGCGCTCCCTCATCAAGCGCTCCCTCCGTCTGCCTTTCACAGAGTCAGGAACTTTCTGCTCCGGTCCTCCGGGAGGAGAGAGGGATAAGAAGACGGGAAGGTGTGATCTCTCTCTCTCTTTTCTTTAGTCGCGTCCCCTCGATGATGGATGAGGGCTCCATCCCTGCTCTTTGGAAGATGGATCGGGGGTCTGATTCCCAGCTACTCGTATGTTAAACGGTCCGATTCTGTCTGTCTCCGGCTCGTCTGCTCGTCTCACTACCACATCTCTACCACTCTCTCTCTCTCTCTCTCTCTCTCATGTCTGAGCGTCTCTCTCTCTCTCTCTCTCTCTCTCATGTCTGAGCGTCTCTCTCTATATTTCTCAGGCTCTTTCAGCTTCAGTCCCTATAGATCAAAGCCCGATGTGGGCCGCGCTGCTGTGTCCACCTGACCGAGGAGATGAATCACTCGCAGCCCTTTTCTTTCAGTCCTCTCCTCCTCTCTCATCCCTCCTTCACTCGGCCGGCTGATTGAGGGTTCAGGAGCCGATGTTCTTCGTGTTCTGCTGCAGGTTTAGTTTAGAACCATCGCTGCTTCTCTCCCCAAGCAGAACCGGCTAAAGGAACATCTCAAATCATTCTCTTGAGTATGAAATATTCACGGCCCGTCGGCTTGAAGGACCTGAAGGAGTCTTTAAGGCCGGTGCCGTCTGCACGAGGAGAACAATATGGCCGACACCTGCACATAAAACCCCTCAACACGAGGGAAGGGTGTTGGGTCGCGGCCCCTCGGCCCACGAGGAGCGCTGGAGGTGAAAGTCCAGCCACAGAAGAGTCAGAGCGTCATGCAGGGTTCTTACGGTCATGGAAGACCTGGAACAGTCATGGAAATTTAAAATGGTTATTTCCAGGCCTGGAAAAGTCCTTTTAAGGTTTACTGTATGCTTTGTATTCTAATTGTTAGTTTAAATACTACATTTACTCACTTTTTACTGTTTACACCCAGATTTCACTAAATGTTTGTAATGGACATTGGTTTAAAGTCATGGAAAAGTCATGGAATCATTGGTCAGAATGTGAACGCTCCTCATAGAGTCCTCAGAGTTGGTTTATAACTCTCAGTGCTTCATGGAGACGTTGTGGAGGAAGACTTGTTTCTTCATCCTGAATGGAGCCTCAGGAGTGTTAGAGGAGTTTATATTTGGATGTTTCTCTGCAGTCTATTTCCTCCTCAGCCTCACAGTCAGAGCAGCAGCTCACCTGGAGGAGGAGGAGGAGGAGGAGGAGGAAGAGGCTCTTCTAGCCAACAGGAAGTGAGCGCTTGAAGATGAAAAGCTAATATAAAAAACACTTTTGGTGCTGCAGCTTCTGCAGGTTTGTCCAGCGGCTTCCAGTGAAAGAACCATCAGAACCAACAGAGGAACTGAGTCAGGTTCCCTCTGCTTTCAGAGCTCCATTACAGCTCAAATGTGAAGATTAATTTGAGTTCTTTTCACCTCTTGTGTGATGAGAAGGACCAGAGACAGTTTCCAGTGATTCACACAACCGAGACACGAGAGGCTGATTAAATATGTAACTGACATAATAAATAAATGATGAATTTCATGAAACCTGCTGGAACCAAACAGCTGATCCAGCGCTGACGGTCCGCTATGAGCGCACAACGCTGGATGCTCATGAAGACAAGATTGAGAAGAGATAAAAGATTGAAGGAGACATTTGTTTTCTGCCAACAGGGAACTGAATAATGCATCAAAAACAGCTTCTTTTAACCAAAATTGTTTATAACTTAAAAAGTACAACATGACCTGTTGTATACATGACAACGAGTCACTTCAGAATAGACTGAAGATAAAGGATAAAAAGTCTAGATATTTAACCAACGTGTGTTGCTTCCTGTTGAATCCAGAAACAGGATGGGTTCACTTCCCTCCAGAGGGAGGATCAGATCATTGATGTGGCAACGGGGTGCAATTCCCCGATCGGCTGCTGCACGAGTTGGGATGTGTGGATCAATACGCAGCTCCATGAGTAGAACGTCGGTCTGAAGCTTTATTATATATATTTATTTATATCAGTATTCTCTTATTTCCCTATTTAACTTTTCAATGATTCGTATAAATAAACGGTTATGAATCCAGTGTTATAGAGTTTCACACCTTCAAATAAAGAATGAAACCATCCTCAGCTGCAGGTGTGTGAAGCTCAGCAATATGGGAAACATCTGTATTCAGATCTGTTTGGAAATGTACGACATATCATCTGATATTCATGCTTATTGCGCTCGAGGAGAATGTTTATAAATCAAATAAATATGCACAGGACAAAAATGCATTATGCAAATAGATATTCAGGCAACATTTTGTGTAAATAAGTACAGAGGCATTGAATAAATACAAACAAGAGTCTGAAAAATTATGATCACATTGTTTTGGTTCACCATCATTCTATTTGTAACAAAACATGAACATCTAAATGAAAAAAAATGCAGTTGATAAAGAAAGCAATTTCCTTGACTGTGGATTCTAAATAATTAATATTTGAACTCTGAAAGAATATTTGTGCACTATAATATTATTTGATATACATTGACTGAGTTAACAAACTAAATTAAAATGAAGGACATGTGTCTCCGTGACAACGGCACAACAAAGTATTTCAGTCAAATCATTCTGTACATCAATACATTCGGCCCCATCACTCGTCAACATCAACTTTATTGACTCTACACGGCTCTCAACATGGTGGCTAGCAGCTAAAAGTGCAAACTGTAATTTGCGGATTTGTCGTCCCGCCCTCCTGTGCTGTGATTGGTGGATTATCTGGCCATAGCAGAGTAATGACGCTGTTAACTTTGACTCATTAAATGTCTGGGTGGTTTGCTAGCTTGCTTGCTAGCTAGCGTGCTAATTCCACCATACTTTCATGCTACACTGGTTCCAGAAAATGAGCCATAAAAGTTGTCACTCATCTGGCGATTATGAATGTACTTTCCAACGCTGTGTCGAGAGTGTGTGGACGAAGCATTACGTTGGGAGTTTTTACTTATATAACAGCTGGCTAGCTAGCGAGCTAATAATGCTACATTGGTTACAGAAATGATTTAAGCAGATACGTGATTAAGTTTACATTTTAGTAGTATAATTTTTTCTTTGTTATTTTATAAAAAGGCTGACTTGGGATCAAGCTGATAGATTTCCAGAGACCTTTGCATTTCCCGCATCACGTTAGCAGCTCGCTAGCTCGCTAAGCCGTTAGCCTCGCTGGCTTCTAGCCGCCGACAGTAGCGTCCGCGTTGCCCAGCGGCTCGTTGTCTCGACTTCAGCACGCCGACCGTCTGAAATCCACAACTTCTCCATGTCGGAACCACAAGCTCACAGGTTCCTCCCGATTACGCCTGAACGCCTCGTTGACACCTGAACGCCTCGTTGACACCTGAACGCCTCGTTGACGAGATGAGACTGAAACACGTGAGGGAGCAGAAGGACCTTGTTCACTGCAGACATGTTGACTTTTCTGTTCAAATCCGGGTGGAATTAAGGTCACTGGAGGCTTGTTTGCATCTAGGTGACCCAGAAAGTGAGACGTGAGCAGCACCAGGACCCCGACACAGATGCACCATAAATAGTTGTTGTCTTCATAACACAAGTGCACAGACATGAATCCCTGTTTAGTTCAGAAGAGGGGAAGAGAACAGAATATCTGTGAGTGTGTTTGTTCAGATGTGTGAATCAGGTCTGAAGAGTGGTGTAATCTGAGAGGACCCGATCCAGAGAACAGTTCCCTCGGCATTATTAAAGACAACAATCGACCGGGTGAATAAAACCCACGTTCAGAATCATCGCTCCTCATTTAGCTTCAGCAGCAGCTCCACTGAACCGTCCCCAGCATCAAACCGCCGGCGCTCCAGCCAGCGCGGGCCGTCACGTCTCTGAGAGCTGATGCATTTAAATAGCGTCGTTAGCGCTCCGCCGTTCCCGCTCAGCCGCGCAGCTTGTAGCGTTAGCGTTAGCGCTGATGCATCAGAGCTTCTTTTAATGGAGACGCCACTTAATTACCACAGAGACCTCTGGAGCGTTCACACGGAAACACGCCGGACACCAAGAGGGAGAGGATGCAAAGGCTGGGAACACGTCTGGAACGATTTATACATGTATATACATGTATATTATATGTATATGCATGTATATATTGATATATATGTTTGTGTATGTATATATACATGGAGGTGTGTGGGTGCGATGCTTTTCATTCTCAGCTGTAGCCTTTCATCCATTCGTCAGCATCCTGCAATAACACAAGCGAGCTCTTCGCCTACCTGGGGAGGTTGTCTCTGAGAACAGGGGGGCGGGGTCAGAGGTCACACCGTATATATGTATATGTATTTATATGTGTATATGTATTTATATATATATATATGTATATGTATTTATATGTGTAAATGTATTTATATGTGTATATATATATATATGTATGTAAGCAGGTGTCAAGTGCTATGATGGAGAGCCGAGGAGACATGAGCCTTTAGAGACGGAGGAGGACTTTATGTGTTTCAGGTTGTGCAGGTTAAGAGACAGAAGTAGTGTGTGTGTGTGTGTGTGTGTGTGTGTGTGTGTGTGTGTGTGTGTGTGTGTGTGTGTGTGTGTGTGTCTCTCCGTCTTCAGCTTCGTTTAATAATAAGTCGAGGACATTGTTTCTCAGATTCTTGCTCCAACTAGTGACCGGACGTGAAGCTCAGCAGCTGCCAGTGTGTGTGTGTGTGTGTGTGTGTGTGTGTGTGTGTGTGTGTGTGTGTGTGTGTGTCTCTGTGGACAGGTGCTGTCTACTTGCTGCATCAGACCAACAGTAATCACAGCATTGCATGCTGTGCGTGTTTCTTCCGCTCTGTGAATGAGAGTCTGTTGACTCACATTCTGCATTTGTTTATTTCCAAAGGGAAACAGGAAGTAGCACCTCTTCAGCCGTGTGTTGACAGACGCTATTGATGTAAACAAAATATTCATAACTCACTCTGTCGGTCAGAATGTTTAGATTTTTGATCATGGAGCTCAACTTGTTCATATTGTGCTGTGAATCAATGAGGCTGGGTCTAGTTTTAGGGATAATCCTTATTTATAAACATGAGTTTATGTCTCAATCTCTAGTTTCAAGTCTTCTTCAATACAGCATGATGTTCATTTAGTAAATTATGGTCATTTAGAGTCAAACAGACCATAAAGCAGGGGATGCTTTAGGGCGGGACTACAATGATTGACAGGTCGTCACCAGAGAGGTATACGACGTCTCTAAGTCCCTCCTCCTCAGTCCTTATGTGCTCACTTCCTGTTCCTGCTTGAGTAAAAACAAGATGGCGTCGGTCGTAATCCGAGATCGCAAAATTGCCAAACTCAACACTCGAGTGATGTCACCACCATGACGGGTTTTTGAACTTTTTCAGTTTAAACTTTTACATTTTTATCTCAGAGGTATTTAGAGTTTGAAAGCAAAGAGAGGAGAGGCGCTCCATTCAGTTTAAACAGTCAAGAACACTTAGCTGCAATGATTCTCTCCTCATTACACTCATTTCCTTTACAGCCTGAAGGAGGAGCTTTAAATACACTGTGTGTGTGTGTGTGTGTGTGTGTGTGTGTGTGTGTGTGTGTGTGTGTGTGTGTGTCCCCCCGCTAAGTCTTCATTACACTGCCGGCTCCACTACAGTAGCTTCATTAGCAGAATCAGACTTCTCTCCGTTGGATCCGATGGCATCCGTCAACACAAGAAGCAGCGGGCCGGCGGTTAGAGAGCCGCTCCAGATCAACGCGCTCTCTCAGGCCGGCCCGTGACTCAAGCACTAATTCAAGATTAGAGCAGAAAGCAGCTTCTCCACTCGCTGCTGGAGGAGAGATCCTGAGAGAATAACGTTGAGTAAACTTATCTCTAAATATCTCACGCTGGTGCAGACGTCATGAATACATGATCTCTAGTTTCAAGTCTTCTTCAATACAGCAGGATGGGCATGTAGAGTCAAACAGACCAGAAAGCAGGGGACGCTTTAGGGTGGGGCTACAGGTGATTGACAGGTCAATAAATGTCCTATTCGGCTTTCAGTGCCCTTAGCTCCGCCCCCTTTCTCGTCACTCCTGGTTGCAAATAAACCAAGATGGCGACGGCCGAGACGAGGAACTGGAGGCTTCATAACTGTCGTCCTCAAACCAACGAGTGTCGTCACGGGGACTTCGTCCTGTTTCATTCATGGAGCCACAAGTCTGGTTTAATGTGTGTGTGTGTGTGTGTGTGTGTGTGTGTGTGTGTGTGTGTGTGTGTGTGTGTGTGTGTGTGTGTGTGTGTGTGTGGTCACACTCAGCAGTTTAGGATAATCGCCCCTCCCTTGTTGCAGTGGATGACCTCATGAAGCCTCTGAGCTCCGTAGAGAATCACTTTCCTGGATGTTCTCTTTGTGTTGCGTCTCTGAGCCGGATTCATATTCATCATCACTCTTTATGAATCATTGTTCCTTCATCTGAATTCATTTTCAGACTCTTCGTCAAACAAAACCAGACATTTGAAGATTTGTGGAACTTCTGAGGGAATTGTTTTCATATTCTGACATTTTGTAATTTGCTAATGTTACACTGTAACATTGTTTGTCCTTTGTTGTTACGTTGCAACGTTGTAACTTTAGAATAAATGCATGTTGGACCTTTAGCCTTTTCTAGTGACTGTAACCTCTTCTATTAATAATAAACTGTATCCATGTGTCAGCGTTCATAACACAACATGCTGCTCAAAGGTTTTAAAAACATGGGACATGAAAAGCAAAGACAATAACATATTGTCCTAATGCTGGTCCTAAAACAATGTTCAGGTTCCTCTCTGCAGCTCATGTCACATGACACATGATATATGATTATATGATATATGACACATGACACATGATATATGATTATGTGATATGTGACACATGATATATGATTATGTGATAAGTGACACATGACACATGATATATGATTATGTGATAAGTGACACATGACACATGATATATGATTATATGTCACATGACACATGATATATGATTATGTGATATGTGACACATGACACATGATATGTGATTATGTGATATGTGACACATGACACATGATATGTGATTATGTGATATGTGACACATGACACATGATATATGATTATGTGATATATGACACATGACACATGATATATGATTATGTGATAAGTGACACATGACACATGATATATGATTATGTGATAAGTGACACATGACACATGATATATGATTATATGTCACATGACACATGATATATGATTATGTGATATGTGACACATGATATATGATTATGTGATAAGTGACACATGACACATGATATATGATTATGTGATAAGTGACACATGACACATGATATATGATTATGTGATATGTGACACATGACACATGATATATGATTATGTGATATATGACACATGACACATGATATATGATTATGTGATATGTGACACATGACACATGATATATGATTATGTGATTTATGACATCCAGGCTGTAATGGTTGCATCCTGAACTCTGGGGGTTGTTGTTGCTCAGAGGAAAAGCTTCTTCCTTCTAGATGAACGCATGAAGCCGCTCCGCCTCCATTGAGAAGGTTCTGGTAAACAAAGCAGAACCTCTTTGTGACAGAACACCCCCCCATCCAGAGACCCCCCCCCTCTCCCCAGAGACCCCCCCGTGATGCCGAGCCCACCCCCTCCCCCCGAAGAATTCTTTGAGAACTTTCTGCTTTGTAGTTTTCTACCAAATTGTTTCTGTTCTTTCTGTGACAAACAGAAAGAACAGATCTCTCTCTCTCTCACTCTCTCTCTCTCACTCTCTCCCTCTCTCTCCCTCTCTCTCCCTCTCTCTCTCTCTCTCTCTCCCTCTCTCTCTCTCTCTCTCTCTCCCTCTCCCTCCCTCTCTCTCTCTCTCCGTCCTGGAGGTGTTTTGGTGAAGGCTCAGTTCTGCTAGTGAAGTGATTTGAAAGGCAGAGCGACGACTCAGCATTCTGAGAGTAACCAGCAGCTGCAAAGCTCCGATCCTTCTGGCTGAGAGTGAAGTAACACACATTTACACTCACATGCTTTATGGAAACATGGAATATCATACTCAATACTTTAATAAAGACTAGAACATGTGTAATGGTTATAATACTCTACACTTTAATAAAGACTAGAACCCATGTCCATGTGGAGTCGCAGCTGGAGAACACGCTGCGTTCTGTGTGATGGTTCCATGTTCACATCCTCGCTGCTTTGTTTACAGAGAACTGTAATTAAGACTTCATGCAGATTGATAGATGAGACGTTCTGTCATCACAGATTAAGAGAACCAACAACAGCAAGCGGGCGGCGAGCCCACGGCCTGCAGCGTGTGATGCAGCAGGTTCTCTCCAGAAGAACGCTTCAGTGACCTGTTGAGAACCTCACACCAGATGTTCTCTCTGGGGAAACATCGGGAACGTTCTGAACATGGAGAACGTTCTGAACATGGAGAACAAACAGGGAGAACGTTCTGAACATGGAGAACAAACATGGAGAACGTTCTGAACATGGAGAACAAACAGGGAGAACGTCTTGAACATGGAGAACAAACAGGGAGAACGTCTTGAACATGGAGAACAAACATGGAGAACGTTCTGAACATGGAGAACAAACATGGAGAACGTTCTGAACATGGAGAACAAACAGGGAGAACATTCTGAACATGGAGAACAAACATGGAGAACGTTCTGAACATGGAGAACAAACAGGGAGAACATTCTGAACATGGAGAACAAACAGGGAGAACGTTCTGAACATGGAGAACAAACAGGGAGAACGTTCTGAACATGGAGAACAAACAGGGAGAACGTTCTGAACATGGAGAACGTCCTGAACATGGAGAACGTTCTGAACATGGAGAACAAACAGGGAGAACGTTCTGAACATGGAGAACAAACAGGGAGAACGTTCTGAACATGGAGAACAAACAGGGAGAACGTCTTGAACATGGAGAACAAACATGGAGAACGTTCTGAACATGGAGAACAAACAGGGAGAACGTCTTGAACATGGAGAACAAACAGGGAGAACGTTCTGAACATGGAGAACGTCCTGAACATGGAGAACGTCCTGAACATGGAGAACAAACAGGGAGAACGTTCTGAACATGGAGAACGTTCTGAACATGGAGAACGTTCTGAACATGGAGAACGTCCTGAACATGGAGAACAAACAGGGAGAACGTTCTGAACATGGAGAACGTTCTGAACATGGAGAACGTCCTGAACATGGAGAACAAACAGGGAGAACGTTCTGAACATGGAGAACGTCCTGAACATGGAGAACAAACAGGGAGAACGTCCTGAACATGGAGAACAAACAGGGAGAACGTTCTGAACATGGAGAACGTTCTGAACATGGAGAACGTCCTGAACATGGAGAACGTTCTGAACATGGAGAACGTCCTGAGCATGGAGAACGTCCTGAACATGGAGAACGTTCTGAACATGGAGAACGTTCTGAACATGGAGAACGTTCTGAACATGGAGAACGTCCTGAACATGGAGAACGTCCTGAACATGGAGAACGTTCTGAACATGGAGAACGTTCTGAACATGGAGAACGTCCTGAGCATGGAGAACGTTCTGAACATGGAGAACGTCCTGAACATGGCGAACAAACAGGGAGAACGTTCTGAACATGGAGAACGTCCTGAACATGGAGAACGTCCTGAACATGGAGAACGTCCTGAACATGGAGAACGTTCTGAACATGGAGAACGTCCTGAACATGGAGAACGTCCTGAACATGGAGAACAAACAGGGAGAACGTTCTGAACATGGAGAACAAACAGGGAGAACGTTCTGAACATGGAGAACGTTCTGAACATGGAGAACGTCCTGAACATGGAGAACGTCCTGAACATGGAGAACAAACAGGGAGAACATTCTGAACATGGAGAACGTTCTGAACATGGAGAACAAACAGGGAGAACGTTCTGAACATGGAGAACGTCCTGAACATGGAGAACGTCCTGAACATGGAGAACAAACAGGGAGAACGTCCTGAACATGGAGAACAAACAGGGAGAACGTTCTGAACATGGAGAACGTCCTGAACATGGAGAACGTCCTAAACATGGAGAACGTTCTGAACATGGAGAACGTTCTGAACATGGAGAACGTTCTGAACATGGAGAACGTCCTGAACATGGAGAACGTCTTGAACATGGAGAACAAACAGGGAGAACGTTCTGAACATGGAGAACGTTCTGAACATGGAGAACAAACAGGGAGAACGTTCTGAACATGGAGAATGTCCTGAACATGGAGAACGTCCTGAACATGGAGAACGTTCTGAACATGGAGAACAAACAGGGAGAACGTCCTGAACATGGAGAACGTCCTGAACATGGAGAACGTTCCGTCTTGAGATTTATTTATGGAAAAATGAGGAGCAACTTCTTCAAAAACATAAATGTCTTCTGGGTCTTCGCCTCGTTATCGTCTCCTCTCTCTGTTCACGTCCCACTCTTACTCCTCCTCACTTCCTCCTTACCTCCTCCTCTCCTCCTCGCCTCCTCCTCGCCTCCTCCTCGCCTTCTCACCTCCTCCTCTCCTGCTCCTCGTCTCCTTCTCTCCTCCTTCTCTCCTCCTTCTCACCTCCTTCTCACCTCCTCTTCTCCTCCTCCTCGCCTCCTTCTCTGCTCCTTCTCACCTCCTCCTCTCCTGCTCCTCGCTTCCTTCTTGTCTCCTTCTCGCCTCCTCCTCACTTTCTCTGCTAGACTGGTGGTCTTCGTAGTCGCTGCTCCTCAGGGAGGAGATCATCGGCTTCTTCTCGCCTTCTCCTTGCCTTCTTCTCTCCTCCTTTCCATCTCCTTCTCTCCTCCTCGCCTCCTCCTCACTTCCTCTGCACTGGTGGTCTTCGTAGTCTCTGCTCTCCTGTTTGTTTGTTTGGTGATGAAAAGCTGGAAAGAGCAGCTCCTTGAGACCTGAGTCTAAGGAGGAGGCAGAGGGGTCACGGGGACTCGTCCCTGGACGGGGTTCTCCTTTTAAAGCGTTCTGTTCGTGGCTCCTGAGGGCCGACTCAAGGGAGTGTCATTATTCTTGGCGAATCTCCACGCCGCCTTTGTGGCCGACCACGACCATTAGGGCCGAAAGAACGCGGCCGAGCCCGTTGAGCGCACAAAGGGGGGGCTGGCAGATCCTTGGCCCGGATCACAGAGGAGCCATTCACACCAGTGTGTGTGTGTGTGTGTGTGTGTGTGTGTGTGTGTGTGTGTGTGTGTGTGTGTGTGTGTGTGTGTGTGAGCTCAAATCTCTCTGGATGATGTCACACGGCGCTAAGACGTCGTCGCCTCTTGGCTTCACAAGGAGTTTGACCCGCAGGGGGTCCAGAAGGAACGGGGCCTCCATGTCAGACCTGCATGGACTCATCCGTTACCCGGACCAGGACGAGGGGGTCCGGCCTTTTCAGTCAACTAATTGATAATTAGCAGCGTAGCAGCTAATCACCGGCGCTACAAAATAGCTTGTTTTTTCTCTCTTGAGCCTCTCTTTCCCGCCTTTTTTAGATCACGTCCCGCCTCGTGTGAATGACGTTGATTTAGTCCTGAAACAATCAATCATTCTTTGGAGACCTCAAGTTTGTCCATTTTGATTCTTTTTTTGTGAACTTTATGAGCAGAATCCCGGCTGCAGTCGTGAAGACTCGACACATAAACGGTATAAACTCAGCAGCTCAGACTCAGACTGATCAGCTGATCCTCCGGCTTCCTGCAAAAGTCTTCAAAGGAAACTAGATAAGGCTGTAAACCCCAAGCCCCGCCCCCTTTTTATGTATCATCCAATCAGCTGCGTGCTGTGATTTATGTCTGCTTGGTGTAGTTCTGGACTCCCTGCGATGGGCTCGGAGGCTTCATTGCTCCCAGCTTTGTCTGCTGGTCTTCATGGAGAAAGGAGGCCTGTAAATCCTGCTCTGATCTGTGGAGCATTAAGCCGTGAGCCCAGTCCTCTGCTCCTTTATCACCAGGCCCGGATCCCAGCCCATAATGGAGGCTAACCGGCTAACGATTAGCTGTCTGCAGCGGCCCGTCTGAACGCGTAAATCTGGTCTCAACACTTGATATCTGAATCTCCTCTGCAGAGTTTCCCACCGAGCTTAGCGCTGAAAGGATTAAGACGCAGCGGCGCTGGTCTAAACCACCGTGGATCCGTGCGCCCGAGACCCCAAGACCCCAAGACCCCGAGACCCCGAGACCCCGAGACCCCCGAGACCCTGGAGACCCTGGAGACCCCGAGACCCTGGAGACCCTGGAGACCCCGAGACCCTGGAGACCCCGAGACCCTCGAGACCCCGAGACCCCGAGACCCTGGAGACCCTTGAGACCCCGAGACCCTGGAGACCCTGGAGACCCCGAGACCCTCGAGACCCTCGAGACCCTCGAGACCCCGAGACCCTCGAGACCCCGAGACCCTCGAGACCCTCGAGACCCCGAGACCCTCGAGACCCTCGAGACCCCGAGACCCTCGAGACCGTGAAGCCGTTCAGGTGCCGGGTGCACGATAAACAGCGGAGGCGTTGCGTACACGAGACGTTTCCCTCTCTGGACCGCCTGCAGGGCAATGGAATAACAATAATCAGCTGAAGGAACTGGATCTAAAGAGAGGTCGACTAAAGGTCGAGACCGTCTCATCCAGCCTATCTGCTGTATATATATACATATATATATATATATATATATATATATATATATATATATATATATATATATATATACATATATATAAATACATACATATATATAAATACATATATATATATGTATGTATATACATATATATATATATATATATATATATATATATATATATATATATATATATATATATATATATAGCAGACCTGCTCCTATGATCATAACTCGTGTCTGAAACCAGATGAACGAGCCGCTCATAAACCGGCTCTCGTGTGTGTTTACGCTAAATGAGTTTATTCCTTACTTCCTATTGTTCTTTACTTGCCTCCTCTTTCCTCATCGCTCACAACAAAGACTTCCTTCGTTTGGATGAAATAAAACTCAACGAGAGGAGCTGTCAGAATAAATCACTTCCTGTCTCGAGGAAAGGAAACGAGGATGGGCCTGCAAGGAAAGGAAGGGACTCCAAGTCTTCTTCTCTCCCTGCGATCAATCAGCTTCCTTTCACGTCGGCTTCATTCTTTGAGAACAATCGGTTTGATTAACCCGCTCTGGAGAAGCTCATTATTCATTTCCATCACAAAGGTGTTTGGAAGACGCATTCAACAAGCCCGAGAAAGAAAAACAAAAAAACCTTGATCAAAGGAATATATTGATGTCCCTGAGCGGCGAGAGACGATGACATCATGGTGGCGCTTTAACAGCTGGCCAGATGTTTGTGTGCAGCACAAGAAGAGTGGACAAGATCCCTCTGACACTACCATGTCAAAGCTGCGGAGCTGTATTGACTCATTCATGAGTATATCTTTACTATCAGACCTTTTGGGCAAGCCGTATCTTCAAGGGACACCCAGGAAGTAGTCAGATCCATTTTGAATCAAAGCACCTCATTAATGAAAGAGAGCAGATCAGTGTGCATGTTTCATCACCAGCTCCTGTGATACGGTGTGGTGAAGATAACGTCTGCATCACAACACGCTCACCGTGTCAATAAATCAGTTTGCAGCTATTTCAAAGTTTTAATTAACACTCTGACATTTGGAGAAATTCCTCATGCCCTCATGTGATTACACACTCTGTGACTTTGGTTGTCTGCACTTTTATAGACATCTCTCTGGTCCCTTAACACCAGGTTAGGGGTCCTGTAGGTCCCTTAACACCAGGTTAGTGGTCCTCTATGTCCCTTAACACCAGGTTAGTGGCCTCTATGTCCCTTAACACCAGGTTAGTGGCCTCTATGTCCCTTAACACCAGGTTAGTGGTCCTCTATGTCCCTTAACACCAGGTTAGTGGCCTCTATGTCCCTTAACACCAGGTTAGTGGCCTCTATGTCCCTTAACACCAGGTTAGTGGTCCTCTATGTCCCTTAACACCAGGTTAGTGGCCTCTATGTCCCTTAACACCAGGTTAGTGGCCTCTAGGTCCCTTAACACCAGGTTAGTGGCCTCTATGTCCCTTAACACCAGGTTAGTGGTCCTCTAGGTCCCCTTAACACCAGGTTAGTGGTCCTCTAGGTCCCTTAACACCAGGTTAGTGGCCTCTATGTCCCTTAACACCAGGTTAGTGGCCTCTAGGTCCCTTAACACCAGGTTAGTGGCCTCTATGTCCCTTAACACCAGGTTAGTGGCCTCTAGGTCCCTAAACACCAGGTTAGTGGCCTCTAGGTCCCCTTAACACCAGGTTAGTGGTCCTGTAGGTCCCTTAACACCAGGTTAGTGGTCCTCTAGGTCCCTTAACACCAGGTTTGTGGCCTCTAGGTCCCTTAACACCAGGTTAGTGGCCTATATGTCCCTTAACACCAGGTTAGTGGCCTCTAGGTCCCCTTAACACCAGGTTAGTGGTCCTCTAGGTCCCTTAACACCAGGTTAGTGGCCTCTAGGTCCCCTTAACACCAGGTTAGTGGTCCTCTAGGTCCCTTAACACCAGGTTAGTGGCCTCTATGTCCCTTAACACCAGGTTTGTGGTCCTCTAGGTCCCTTAACACCAGGTTAGTGGTCCTCTAGGTCCCCTTAACACCAGGTTAGTGGTCCTCTAGGTCCCTTAACACCAGGTTAGTGGCCTCTATGTCCCTTAACACCAGGTTTGTGGTCCTCTATGTCCCTTAACACCAGGTTTGTGGTCCTCTAGGTCCCTTAACAGCAGGTTAGTGGTACCCTAGGTCCCTTAACACCAGGTTTGTGGCCTCTAGGTCCCTTAACACCAGGTTAGTGGCCTCTAGGTCCCTTGACACCAGGTTAGTGGCCTCTAGGTCCCTTGACACCAGGTTAGTGGTCCTGTAGGTCCCTTAACACCAGGTTAGTGACTCAAAAGACAATGCATACATGTGATGTAGGGTAGGGGCCGTTACTGGTCTGTTCCCAGTAGCTCATTGTGTCGTCACCCATCAGTCCACCACACAGATCCCCCCGCCCCTTACAGACAGCTTCGTGGACCCACTAGCAACCGGTCGTCTTTGATCTGACTCTGCGGGGCTCAGACCTGGAGGCTGAGGGTTCAGTCTCAGCCACTCACCTTGTTACGCGGCTTCAGAGGAGACGTTCCCTCCGACGCCTCAGAACAGGATTACATGTAATCCTGGTTCCTGCACGGGGCGACCTCTACTTCTGGGGAATGCAGTTTCTTTGCAGCTTTAATGACGCTGAGGTTAGAGGACATTTCTTTGTGTTCTCAATGTCTGGTTCCTTTTCTTTGTGTGTGTGTGTGTGTGTGTGTGTGCGTGTGTGTGTGTGTGTGTGTGTGTGTGTCTGTGTGTGTGTCCTCCACGATAATGTTAGGAAGCAGGATTCGTTCGGCTCTCTGTGAATATTGAAGTGAAGTAAAGACACATAAATACATAAAAGTGCGGCTGCTCCAATTAGTTAACCGAGAGCTGATTAGATCTTTGGAAACGGTTCTCTTTGTGCAGGTGACTGATGCTCATGTTGACACACACACACACACACACACACACACACACACACACACACACACACACACACACACACACACACACATAGCTGGATGAAACTCCTCGTTTACAGGACTAATGAGAAAATGAACAGAAATGAAGGAATCAGTCTTTGTGTTTCATGGAGAGAAGAAGCTGCATTTGTCTTTACTGTTTCGTGTGATTCTGTCACAATTACGCAACACAACGCGGCCCCTTCGGGGACTCGGATCCCTCTTGGAAATCTCAAACACGGCCCTGAGTGGCGGTAAACAATGATGCGACTTGTTTTCATTTTCATCACCAAATGCACTGGCATTATTCCTGGGTCACGCATCAGGAAGGGCTGCAACGAGGAAGTGTGCCGAGAGAGCGCAGAGCAATTAAAACAGGATACAAGATGTTTTGTTTCTTTTATAATTACATCACAATGGATTTAATTACAGCGCCGTGTTGTTTTTTGGTAACAGTGTAGCAAACAGCGTCAGGCTTGATCGTGTGTCTTCTGTCAGACAGGATGTTCCCTCGCTCTCTGGGTGTGATCAGTGTTGTCGAATCAAACAGAGAGCCGTTTGGGAGATATGGAGTTCATGAAACGGAACCAATAACCCGCTGCAGCCTGCATGTCCGTCTGTGTTTGACTCTAACGTCAGCTGTCTGTACACGTTTTGGGTTACATGTTTGAAATCAGGTCTGAACAAATGTTAGCGTTTAGTTCTCTGAAAAAAATAGGTCAGTAAACGCCCCTCTGGTGAATCCTAAAGAGTCTAAATGAGAGGAGTTTATAGTCTCACCAGGGGGCGACTCCTCTGGTTGTATAGAAGTCTATATAAATGACTCTACTTCTCTTGATGTATTCCCTCAGTAAACATTGTAAACATGAGTTTATGTCTCAATCTCTAGTTTCAAGTCTTCTTCAATACAGCATGATGTTCATTTAGTAAATGATGGTCATTTAGAGTCAAACAGACCATAAAGCAGGGGACTCTTTAGGGCGGGGCTACAGGTGATTGACAGGTCTCTACCAGAGACGTATACGGGGTCTCTAAGTCCCTCCTCCTCAGTCTCTTCTAAAACACAGTCTGTGACTACAACAATACTTTTTGGAATCTGTGAGCTTCCTTCAGAGCTCATACTCGTCTACAAAGTAAAGATGCTTCAAATAAAAACGTGCACAAAGGAATGCTTTTCTCAAAAGTTTGACCTGACAGTTCAGAAGCGTTGTGCTGCCTCACGGCATATTGTGCTCCCCAACACTTCCTCTTCCTGCTCCGCGTTCAGCCTCTGTGAGAACAGCAAGGTCTGACAGCCCTGTGTGTGTGTGTGTGTGTGTGTGTGTGTGTGTGTGTGTGTGAGAGACATTGCTTTAACGAGGCTACATGTGTCCAGATTGTGCGCTCGTCTCAGACTCTCCACTGAAAACTGGTGATCACATTGTTGCTTTCTGCTCTCTATGCAAATGACCAAGAACATCACTTCCACAACGTTTCTGCACAGGCGGCAGGATTCTCCCCCGAGGACGGTGCTGAGCCATTGTTGTGGAAGACAATATGTTGCCTTGTTTTCCTAGCGGGCCTATTATGTCCCGTATAGCCTCTAAGCTGCAGACACACAAATGCCGGAATCAGTATTGCTAAATTATACAGAAATTACAAAAATCAAGACACCAGATGAAGAATTATCTTTTGGAAGAACGCCGCTCATCAGACACTCTTAGAATCCAATCTGCAATCAGAGCGGATCTGGTGAGTTCGTGCCATTTATTTGGGATTTGTCTTTAATTTGTCACATATCTGTTCCCGTCTTGGTGCTCGCTATAATAAATCCGTTGAAGGCGGTGAGGACGAGATGATCACGTTAGAGACACTGAGGAGGAAAACAAGTGGAAAACACACTTCCACGACGCGGCTGATAGCTGGCATGTGTGTTTGCTCAAGATCTGCCCGCCCCGGCACTCCCTCAGTCATGACCGTCACCAGGAACAATGTTGGCGTCGCACATTCCTGCAGACCAAGGGATGCATTGGATGTTGATGTCTCTGAACCAGAAATAGGTTTTATGAATACGGTTCATAACGACCGAGTTCCACGTTGGCAGAAACGTACAACATGGTTAACGGTGTGAAATGATTGGTTAGTTTGAACAAAACTACTTGGTTAAGGTTTGAAAAAAGACCATTGTAGTATAACAACCATAATGCAACACTGCATCAACGTGACGTAACAAGCGTGATGTAACATGTTTTCTTAATAAGCATAATATAACAACTTGACTACTCATGTTAACAATAGTAACGCAACAACCACAACATAACAACCACAACGCAACAACCGTAACGCAACAACTGCAACAACCGTAACGCAACAACTGCAACAACCGTAACACAACAACCGTAACGCAACAACCGTAATATAACAACCATAATGCAACAACCACAACGCAACAACCGCAACATAACAACCGCAACGCAACAACCGCAACGTAACAACCGCAACGCAACAACCGTAACGCAACAACCACAACGCAACTACCGCAACAACTGTAACACAACAACCGTAACGCAACAACCGCAACATAACAACCACAACGCAACAACCGTAGCGCAACAACCGCAACAACCATAACATAACAATCACAACAACCACAATGCAACAACCACAACGCAACAACCGCAACATAACAACCACAACGCAACAACCGTAGCGCAACAACCGCAACAACTATAACATAACAATCACAACAACCACAATGCAACAACCACAACGCAACAACCGCAACATAACAACCACAACGCAACAACCACAACGCAACAACCGCAACGCAAAAACCGTAACGCAACCGTTGCATAAGAACGTTGCATAACAGTGTAGTGTAGTAACAGCGCAGCGCAACAATGTAACAGTTAACGTACCAGCTAACGTACCAGCTAACGTACCAGCTAACGTAACAGCTAACGTACCATCTAACGTACCAGCTAACGTAGCAGCTAACGTACTAGCTAACGTACCAGCTAGCGTAACAGCTAACGTACCAGCTAACGTAACAGCTAACGTACTAGCTAACGTATAAGCTAGCGTAACAGTAAACATACCAGCTAACGTAACAGCTAACGTACCAGCTAACGTACCAGCTAATGTACCAGCTAGCGTAACAGCTAACGTACCAGCTAGCGTAACAGCTAACGTACTAGCTAACGTACCAGCTAACGTAACAGCTAACGTACCAGCTAACGTACCAGCTAACGTACCAGCTAACGTACCAGCGTAGCGAAACAGCTACCGTACTAGCTAACGTACCAGCTAACGTACCAGCGTAGCGAAACAGCTAACATACTAGCTAACGTACCAGCTAACGTACAAGCTAACGTACCAGCGCAGCGAAACAGTATACGTGCATCGCTGGTCTGCAGAAACATACAATGCCAACATTTTCTCCGGGCGACTGGACTGCATTGTCACACGTTGAGCTGCATGTTTCCACTGATACTTTAACTTTAATAACATCGACTTGAATCATATTTGTAAAAAGTTGATAGTTTGCCAGCAACATGCTGATGGAACAATAATCCATCATATAAACGTCCCAGATCGTTCCTGCAACATAATCTCTTCTGATGTTCCAGTTCCACAGGAATACTCTGCTTCTTGTCCCTCTATTGCTTTCCTTCAATCTCTACGCTCAGCCAAAAGATGTGCATTTCACCGATTTGACCAAAAACTCTCCGAGCATACGGCTGCAGCTCGGCGATGTAATTATATGTGCTGCTGTGAAAGGTTTGTGCAATCTAACGTGTAATAGACGGACGGTTAAGGAACTCTTCTTCCTGCAGAAGCAAACTGTTGACAGCCACCTGTCAAACCCACAGGTGATGCATCTGTGATCAGAAGTGGCTCCTGGATTGAGTGTTTCTTGAAGAAGAGTGTGCCATGAAATGCTCCTGTAAGCGTTTGTTCACGGAGGATGACATGTCTGACTTGATCCTCAGAGAGTTGACTTCTCACTGTTGTATTTTTAGCTGTCTAGTTGTCACAAAAGATGAATTTCCATTGAACCGGATGTCTGTCTTTGTCACCGGCAAAAAGTGTTGAACTGACAGGCACACAAGCTCCAAAGTGACGTTATAAATATATTTCCTCTCAGCCTCTTCATGCGAGCAGCTATTCTGTTGTTCATCATACCATCAGGGGCCTTCACGCAGAAGATGTTTCTGAGAATAGAAGTGAAGAGAAACATGGCAGGAAACATTTGAATTAGCTGCAGATTAACACCAGATCTCTAAGAAAGTCAAATAAAATGTTATTTTTAGAATCATCTGTATTCTGCATTGGTGTATATTAAGTTAATGATCCGTGTTGGTGTGTGCATTGTTTGGCTCAGCGTGGGTGAATGCTGCATATGAGACAGATGCCTTTTAAATCCCAGATCAGACTAATTAACGTTAAAGGTGACAGTATTTGGAAGCGGCCGCCGACCTGTTGCATCTGGAGCCGAGACGGCGAGTCAGAGGAGACTTGTTAGGAGCAACGAGCCGCTTGGCTCAGTCTGCTGTTTCATCGGCAATTGATTTTTGTGAACACTGACAGCAGTAACGGTGACAGGGAGCTGCCCCGCGTCTCGTATGAGGCTGGGAGAGTCTCTGGAAGCTTTTGAAAGTGATTGCCAGTCACCAGAAACACTGTTGCTATTGTTTGTTCTTACAAACCACAGCACTCATTGAATTTCACCGTTTCTGAACCCAAAAAATACGTTTCAGAAATACGTTTGATATCAGCCTCGTGTGACAGAAACAAAGCCACGCGGCTAACGGCGGATTAGAAACCTGCGTAATGCAACAACGTAGCGCAACAACGTAATGCAACAACGTAATGCAACAACGTAATGCAACAACGTAGCGCAACAACGTAATGCAACAACGTAATGCAACAACGTAGCGCAACAACGTAATGCAACAACGTAATGCAACAACAAAGCACAACAACGTAGCGCAACAACGTAGCGCAACAACGTAGCGCAACAACGTAGCGCAACAACGTAGCGCAACAACGTAGCGCAACAATGTAGCGCAACAACGTAATGCAACAACAAAGCACAACAAGGTAGCGCAACAACGTAGCGCAACAACGTAGCGCAACAACGTAGCACAACAACGTAGCACAACAACGTAGCACAACAACGTAGCGCAACAACGTAGCGCAACAACGTAGCGCAACAACGTAGCGCAACAACGTAGTGCAACATTGTATTGCAACATTGTATTGCAAAAACTGTGGACTAACCAAGACGTGACAACATAACAAGGCAACATAAGGAGGCAACATAACAAGGCAACATAAGGAGGCAACATAACAAGGCAACATAAGGAGGCAACATAACAAGGCAACATAAGGAGGCAACATAACAAGGCAACATAACCCGCACAGGTACATGATTCCTACTCTGCGTCTCTTCATCCTGGTCTTTCTATGAGACCTGAGTGTAATTGGAGCCTTTCAGAAGCGCTTGTTCCACAACCTTCCACTACAAAATGAACACTTCCACTAGAATCCCTCAGTCTGGACCCACAAAGGCTTCGGCACGCTGTGTTTGTGTTGGCAGGTGAGCTGTTATTAAAGTTTTTCAGCACAATGGTAGCGGCTGATGAATGCCCACAGCTAAAATCCAATAAGATGGATTTACTGGGAACAACAGCTCTTGGCCACTCGCTCTCCCTCTCTCTCCCTTCCTCTCTCTCTCTCTCTCCCTCCCTCTCTCTCCTTGTCTCTCTCTCTCCATCACACCAGCCCCGTCTCTCTTCCACCAGCAGGGGTTCCAAATCAGCCGTCTGTTGTCGGCAGATCGATGCTCTGTAATTAGCGGGGAGGCCCCTTGCTGCTCTTTAATGGAGCGCCTCCCACCTGAGTCTGAAGTGGACTCGGCGCTGATGAGCGGCGACAGACGCTCGGCGAGGTCTCCGTGAGCCGCTGAAGGCTCTGAGAAACAGACGCCTGAACGCACTTAATTACATTGGCACAAGATTTGTGTTGGATTCCAGCGCTGCTGCCGGGCAGAGAGGCGGACCAACTGTACCTTTAAACATGTTCTCATTGTGTTCCGATGGAAGAGTTATGTAGTTATGTAGCCAATCTCACTCTCTCGCACGACTTTACAACATACATAAAAACACTTTAGTGCAAATATTAGAGGAACAAATTAAAAGCAGAGACTTCCAGGTTCTGCTGACAAACCCAGTTAGTCAGCAGACGGACGCTGCAGGTGACCAACACCGTGATGCGTGTTCTGGTTCTCCTCCTTAGACGTGATGCGTGTTCTGGTTCTCCTCCTTAGACGTGATGCGTGTTCTGGTTCTCCTCCTCAGACGTGATGCGTGTTCTGGTTCTCCTCCTCAGACGTGATGCGTGTTCTGGTTCTCCTCCTCAGACGTGATGCGTGTTCTGGTTCTCCTCCTCAGACGTGATGCGTGTTAAAGCGCTTTGACTTTCTGACTAGAACAGATCTGTACAAGTACAGGTCCATACAAGATACCATAGAACCCCTTTGGTGCCAGAGGATGTCTGACCTTGGTCTGACCTCTGTCAGCGGATGCATCGTACTGCTTCCAGTCTTTAGGTGGTCAGGTGGGACCATCTATCCAAACATTTAGCTTTTTGTATGTCTGTTCAATAACTTCAAAGAAGTTTGACTTCTTCTGACAAATGAACAAAAGGGGTTTCCAGAAAAACATATTAATGTTTAAAAAAAACTTGTCTTTGTTTATCCAATCAGTTCCCATCTGCAGAGGAGGAGTTCATTGAGAGTGGTTGCATGAAGAAGACCTCTCACTCGACCCGTGTTTCTAGCATCAGACGTCCGTCTGCTTCTCTTTCACCGCATTTCCAGCTCCTTGTAAAAATGTTGAATAATCCATAATATCGCCCACAAAGGTCACAACTTCAAATATTAGCATTTATATTGTAATTGCAAAGAAGTAGAGTATAAACGGCATAAAAAAGATCACGAGGCGTGGCGGCTCGTGATCTTTTTTATGCGAGGCTCTTCTAATCCCGTTCTCTGAGTGATTGGAGCCTTTTTCTCTGGTGTGTTTCTCTGTTATTGTCATCAGTCCAGAGCACGAGGGCTTTACAAGAGAAAGTACTTCAACACGCATGTGGCAGTATTACCAGCGGGAGCGGCGCTGAGTGCTCTGTGTTGAGTCTGCAAGGTTGTCCACAAGGACCTCTTCAGACCAGCGGCTCGTCATCGGTCCTCTGGACACTTCTTTGTCGTCTTCAAAGGAATCGGCTGAGAACTCAGAACCCTTTCATTGATCAGAGGTGGTGCTGCTCCTGGCGGACAGAAGGACGTGAGCGGTCCCCTACCTCCACTCACCTTCTGCTGTCTTCATACTTCCTGATCCAGACGTGGATCCCATACCTAGTGGTTTTGTGGGACGTCTACACGTCACAGTATATCGAGCCTGTCGGAGATCAGCTGCGGACTCTGGGTCTTTAAAGCCAAAAGGTTTCATTTGGCTTTCTTCTGCTGGAATACTAATTCTCACATTTGCTTCATTCCTCGTTGAGTCAGACTCCTGCGGGAGAAAGCTGCTGGCATTTACGTTGATCTGTCAGCTCTCGGATCACGGCTTCCACCGCCTGCCCCGAGCCGCCGGGTCCATTACACCTGAGGTGCTGCTACCAGGCCCATGCAAAGAGACCAGTATCTAACTGGTCCACATGCAAAGAGACCAGTATCTAACTGGTCCACATGCAAAGAGAATACTGGTCCACATGCAAAGAGATATACTGGTCTACATGCAAAGAGACCAGTGTCTAACTGGTCCACATGCAAAGAGACCAGTATCTAACTGGTCCACATGCAAAGAGACCAGTATCTAACTGGTCCACATGCAAAGAGATATACTGGTCCACATGCAAAGAGATATACTGGTCCACATGCAAAGAGACCAGTATCTAACTGGTCCACATGCAAAGAGACCAGTATCTAACTGGTCTACATGTCTACATGCAAAGAGACCAGTATCTAACTGGTCTACATGCAAAGAGACCAGTATCTAACTGGGCCACATGCAAAGAGATACTGGTCTACATGCAAAGAAACCAGTATCTAACTGGGCCACATGCAAAGAGACCAGTATCTAACTGGGCCACATGCAAAGAGACCAGTATCTAACTGGGCCACATACAAAGAGACCAGTATCTAACAAGAGATTTGGCGCAATTGGCAGATTCTGAAAGGTGCGCTAATCATGTGTGGCATCAAGCTAGGGATATGAAAATATATATTTTCATAACTTGGGGAGCTCTCTCAAGTCACTTTCGGACCCTCTGGAGTCATATTTCTGGTTTATGTTAATATTTCTGGTTGCATTGTATTATAAACATGTGAAATGGACGTATATGCTCTTGTAAGGCGTTGCTCTTTCACATCGGAGGCTCTGCTATGGATTCATGGGAGTAGAGGACATGGAGAGTGAGGAAGACCTCCTGATGAAGAGTTCAGCCCCATGTTTGGGGTCGCTGGAGCTCATTAAGGAACTCTGACGCTTCACTGAGTGGAGGAACATCGTGGAGCGTGAACGCTGATGTTTTCATTTCATAACTTTGATCCACTCGTATTGAGGCCGGAGGATATTTAATATGAATGAGATCTAGTGCAGCGCAACAGTCTGGGCTGCAGAGAAAACACGACTGGTGGAGAATCTGTGTGTGTGTGTGTGTGTGTGTGTGTGTCTTCATGCCCGGCCTCCAGGGTGGATGACCGGGCAGCCCGTGGGTCTGCCAGTGCTGTGTTGACGTTTGACATGGAGAGAGAGGAGCGCACGTTAGCAGGGCGCTAGTTTAGCTTGCTATCTAGCTAGCTAAACTAGCACATCATCTGAGCTGATGTGTTTCATCCAGGTTTTTATCAGAAATAAGGAGCTAGACATGTTGTTGGTGTGATTACTTATTATTGAAATGTTGCACAGGTCTAAACTGTTAAAATATAAGTCATATAAGTATATTTTGGAATTTAGCTAACTTAGCTAACGTGTTAGCGTTGGTTTGCTGAGCGTTTTCACACACAACTAAATGTTAATACAACATTTTAGATTAATCAGTTCATTTGTGTCCACCATCAAAACACTTTGAACGAGTCAACATTAGTTTGAAATGCTTTTTTCATTATTCTCTCTTTTTAACTCGGCAAGCATTTTTTATCTGCCAGCGACGTGTTTGTACTTTCACTGATGATGTCACGCTCTTTTTCACACTATTTGGACATCAATCTATCGTCATCTTCCTCCCTATTAATGTCACTATGCTCTGTACAATATTATATCATGTGAGTCACATGAACACTGTATTTCTTTATTGCATTCATCTTCATCCTCAACAGCAACGACAAAGTCAACAAATATCTGAGTTGATGGCTCTATAACAGATATGAAATAACAGATATGAAGATATGAAACAACAGATATGAAAATATGAAGTAACAGATATGAAGATATGTCTGTAGCTGCACAAACAATGGTTTTCTTCATTATTTTGTGTTATGGAGGCGTCATCCTGAAGAAGCTCGTCTGATGAAGCTTTAGAGAGGTTCAGGATCAATTGGAGGTTCAGGATCTATTGGAGGTTCAGGGTCTATTAGAGGTTCAGGATCTATTGGAGGTTCAGGGTCTATTGGAGGTTCAGGATCTATTAGAGGTTCAGGGTCTATTAGAGGTTCAGGGTCTATTGGAGGTTCAGGGTCTATTAGAGGTTCAGGATCTATTGGAGGTTCAGGATCTATTGGAGGTTCAGGATCTATTGGTGGTTCAGGGTCTATTGGAGGTTCAGGGTCTATTGGAGGTTCAGGGTCTATTGGTGGTTCAGGGTCTATTGGTGGTTCAGGGTCTATTGGAGGTTCAGGGTCTATTGGTGGTTCAGGATCTATTGGAGGTTCAGGATCTATTGGAGGTTCATTCCAGTTGAAAAGTTTAGATTCTGTCCAGACTTCCTTCTTCTTCTTTTTATATCTGCCGAGAGCTCAAACCGCCTTTTCCTCGCTGACCTTTTGCTTCACCAATTAACACCTCCTCTCCTCTGAGGCCGGAGAGCTGCTGGACGGAGCTTCTGTGTGAGCGGTCGCTGCTTCCTCTGCTCCCTAATAGCCTTCATCATCAACACCGGCCTGACACGCCGGGCGAGAAGGCCACGGCTCTGACGGCCGCGAGGCGTTCAGGAGCCGGTCGCTACGCTGGGAATGCTAAATGAATGAATCCGTTCTGGTTCAGCCGTTTAGCCGACAGCGACCCTCTACCTTTATAATGACCTTTAAGAGCATTGACACAACCCTCTACCTTTATGATGACCTTTAAGAGCTATGACACGACCCTCTACCTTAATGATGACCTTTAAGAGCTATGACACAACCCTCTACCTTTATGATGACCTTTAAGAGCTATGACACGACCCTCTACCTTAATGATGACCTTTAAGAGCTATGACACGACCCTCTACCTTTATGATGACCTTTAAGAGCTATGACACGACCCTCTACCTTAATGATGACCTTTAAGAGCTATGACACAACCCTCTACCTTTATGATGACCTTTAAGAGCTATGACACGACCCTCTACCTTAATGATGACCTTTAAGAGCTATGACACAACCCTCTACCTTTCTGATGACCTTTAATAGCTATGACACGACCCTCTACCTTTATGATGACCTTTAAGAGCTATGACACAACCCTCTACCTTTATGATGACCTTTAAGAGCTATGACACGACCCTCTACCTTTATGATGACCTTTAAGAGCTATGACACGACCCTCTACCTTTATGATGACCTTTAAGAGCTATGACACAACCCTCTACCTTTATGATGACCTTTAAGAGCTATGACACGACCCTCTACCTTTATGATGACCTTTAAGAGCTATGACACGACCCTCTACCTTTATGATGACCTTTAAGAGCTATGACACGACCCTCTACCTTTATGATGACCTTTAAGAGCTATGGCACGACCCTCTACCTTTATGATGACCTTTAAGAGCTATGACACAACCCTCTACCTTTAGGATGACCTTTAAGAGCTATGACACGACCCTCTACCTTTAGGATGACCTTTAAGAGCTATGGCACGACCCTCTACCTTTAGGATGACCTTTAAGAGCTATGACACAACCCTCTACCTTTATGATGACCTTTGAGAGCTATGACACGACCCTCTACCTTTCTGATGACCTTTGAGAGCTATGACACGACCCTCTACCTTTATGATGACCTTTAAGAGCTATGACACAACCCTCTACCTTTAGGATGACCTTTAAGAGCTATGACACGACCCTCTACCTTTCTGATGACCTTTAAGAGCTATGACACGACCCTCTACCTTTAGGATGACCTTTAAGAGCTATGACACGACCCTCTACCTTTCTGATGACCTTTAAGAGCTATGACACAACCCTCTACCTTTATGATGACCTTTAAGAGCTATGACACGACCCTCTACCTTTATGATGACCTTTGAGAGCTATGACACGACCCTCTACCTTTCTGATGACCTTTAAGAGCTATGACACAACCCTCTACCTTTATGATGACCTTTAAGAGCTATGACACGACCCTCGCTCCCCCAGGAGAACACGAGTAAAGGAAGAAACCCAGATGAGGAACGTGTGTTTGGGCTTTTCTCCGATCTGCTGAGACAGAAAATGAGTCTTCATCACTAATGAAGCAAGAACGCCACATTTATATTTCTGCTTTCAAAACAGCTTTTTGGCTTCTTCTGTTTCATGTCCCTGAACAGAATATCTTCCTGTTTTAGAAAAGTGAACGTTATGTTTAAAACATCTTCACCTCTTCCCCGTTCTGCCGGGTTGTCTCTGTTCTCCTCAGCCATTCATAAACACAGTGGTGTAACCTCTCAGGACACTGAGCTGCTCCACATCTGTAGTTATGAATCCTAGCAACATAATAATAAACACATTTATTAACTTTCAGCGTCAAACACCAGACACACTACGAGCCTCTTCCTCCTCCTCTTCCTCTCACGTCAGCTGACAGACACTCGGATGTAGCGTTCATCAGACGACACACACACATACACACTCATTATGAAATAATGAGACCAATAATAAAATAAAATATGATGCAATAAAATGAGAACAAAATAAAATAAAATGGTATCATAAGTAACAACAACAATAAGACAATAAAACAAGATAAGATGCAGTCAAATAAAATATAATAAAATAAAAATAAATAAATGAAATAAAACAGGATGCAATAAAAAAAGATGAGATGATGAAATAAAATAAATAAATATAAATAATAAAATAATGCAAACAATGGTGAAACAAAAGCAGTAAAAAAGGAAAAGGACAGCAGCTAAATATCTGATTCATAATTTTCACGCCTCACATTCGTTCAGCCGTCTTTGTCTGGAGCTCTTCACTCACTTCCTGTTGCATCATACCTCAACCTGCCGCTCTGTTGCCATAGATACGCGCGCTGGCTTCTGAGTCTGCTCTCAGCTTTTTAACATTGAGGTCACATGTTCTTTCTGTCATGAAATCATCTGATGAACCAGACTGAGAATGAGCAAAATATTGTGTCAAGCAAAGAAAAGCACACGTCATGAATTTATTTAAAAAGGTGCTGTTAGCATGCTGCTAGCATGTTGTTAGCTTGTTGATAGCGTGTTGATAGCGTGTTGTTAGTTTGTTGTTACTGCATAGTTAGCGTGTTGATAGCGTGTTGTTAGTGTGTTGTTAGTGTGTTGTTAGCATGTTGTTAGCGTGTGCTATAAGGACCACAGCATGGAAAGCGATACGTTTAATTAGCATGTACAGTAACGTTAGCTTTGTGCTTATGTCTGAGTTGAATAAGAAGGTGATGATGTAATGATGCTACTTTATGCTAATGCTTTGAAATGAAGGGATTTGATTGGCTGTATGGAAACAACCAACTAGATGGAGACCTAATTCTGGAAAATGAATGCAAAAAACCTAGAATATGTTTTCCTTCCTTCGTGGCAGAGCTGCTGCAGCACACAGGAATAGTTCCAGAGCAGAGAGGCTTCACAGACGGGTTGAGACGACATCATCATTTTAGTTCAGCTCCAGTTTGGGAAAATAAAACTGAAGGCGTAGATTATCTTTCTCTGCACCTGATGGGGGAACTGTTCTACAATGAGGACCTTCAGAACTTCTCACAGCCTTCAGTACTTCAGTACTTCAGAACTTCTTACAACTAATAGTACTGGTTGCAGTTTTTTTTTGCGGTCTCCTATTTAATTGACGATTTTTTCCAAAAAGTGCGTTGTGATTGTGTTTCGAGGTGAAGCGGTTTCATTGTGGATCTCGTTTTCTTGGCCGTATCACAGAATGAATGGACGGATGAATGGATGAATGGATGGATGAATGGATGAATGGACGAATGAATGAATGGATGATTGGACGAATGAATGGATGAATGGATGGATGAATGGATGAATGAATGGATGAATGATGAATGAATGGATGAATGAATGGATGAATGGACGAATGAATGGATGAATGGATGGATGAATGGATGAATGAATGGACAAATGAATGGATGAATGAATGGATGAATGGACGGATGAATGGATGAATGAATGGATGGATGAATGGATGAATGAATGGATGAATGAATGGATGGATGAATGGATGAATGAATGGATGAATGGACGAATGAATGGATGAATGAATGGATGAATGGACAGATGAATGGATGAATGAATGGATGGATGGATGAATGGATGAATGAATGGATGAATGGATGAATGAATGAATGGATGAATGGACGGATGAATGGGCGGATGAATGGATGAATGAATGGATGAATGGATGGATGAATGGATGAATGAACGGATGAATGGATGAATGAATGGATGAATGGATGGATGCTCGTAGGGAGGAGGGCGAGTCGTGAGGAGGAAGGACTGTGAACTCGTCTTCCTCCTCTGCGAACAGCATGAGTCTCCTCAGCGATCACAAAGGCATCGACAGAGTCGTGCCCCAGCATGTTCTGGTCCAATCCCCCCGGTGCTCCGGCAGGATGCGACGGACCCAGAGGACCAGAAGGTTCTGGGTCGCTAATCCAGAACTCAGCGGGACGGGATGGAGTCACCGGCTCTGTGAGGACAGACGTCCTGGCTCTGACTTCTTAGCAGTTCCTCCTCCTCATGGTTCATTTCTCTCATGTGATGAGGGGAAGTAAAGAGAAGCTGCTCTCTGCTTGTATTACATGTTGTTGGTTTGTTTTGCATCAACATGGTAATGTGCCTTAATCTGTCATTTATACTTGGTTCAGGGGATTCTAATGAAAGAAGGAAATGAAGAATCAAAACAAAGTCATTATGAAACAGACAACCAGGAGATGTTAAACATGTGGTCTCGGGTCCTGCAGCTCCTCCTCTGCTCCTCTGCACCGCCCTGGACCCTGAACGCCCCCTGGACCCTGAACGCCCCCTGGACCCTGAACGCCTCGCGGCGGCAGCTTGAGAAGGGGAACGTTTCCTCTGATGAGCAGCTGCTCAGATAATTGATCGCTGGGCAAGAAGCTCAAGCGAGCTAATAACAGTTATTGATCGCAGCATTACGATGAAAACACAGCGGAGAAGTAGAGCTTTTAATCTAAATGATATTTCCCTCTGTGGACTCAGACCTTTTTATTTTTTATTTTATTTAACCTTTATTTAACCAGGAAGTCCCATTGAGATTAAAAATCTCTTTTTCGAGGGAGACCTGGCCAAGACAGGCAGCAGCATAAAAAACACAGTTACAGACAGAAAACACAGAACAAGACAAGTTAAAAGAAACTAAAAGCTAAGAGCTAAGAAACAGTGACGTTAGTTAATTTAAGAAACATTTACATTTTTGGGAACATGCCTCTATTTCTTTCATTCGAGATTTAAAAGCAGTCAGTGATATTAGTTCCCTGAGCTTTAAAACATTCTGCAACATATTCCATGATGAGGGGGCAGAGAACACAAAAGCCCTTTTTCCCATTTCCGTTCTGGCATTTGGGACAGTGAGCGTAAAAAAGTCCAGAGATCGCAAAGAATATTGTCCGACACTTCTCTGGTTGATGCAAACACACAGGTAGTTTGGGAGCAGACCATAAGGGTGTACCAAGGAGAGAGCCTACGGGGCCAAAGCAGGCCGTCCTACAGAGAGTATGACTCACAGTGGTGAGTCAGAGCCTTACAGTTTGTAATGAACCTAGGGCGGCCGCTGAAGGCCCAGGTAGCAGAGCCACGGCAGGAAGCTCATCATTCTATGTTCTCATTATGAGCTCATGCTCTTCCTGGAGGTCAGAGGTCGGCTTTCTTCTTCACTGAAGCGTTTTGTCGTCTCTCTTCACTTGTCTCCTTGTCTCCTTGTCTCCTCGTCACCTTGTCTCCTTGTCTCCTTGTATCCTGCAGATCTTGTTAGCTAACATCCTCGCCTTCATCCCACAGATTCACATCCAACTCTCACACCTTTGTGCATTATGTTCTCCTCTCTCTCTTCCTCTCCTCCTCTCTTCCTCTCCTCCTCTCTTCCTCTCCTCCTCTCCTCCTCTCTTCCTCTCTCTCTTCCTCTCCTCCTCTCTCCTCCTCTCTCTCTTCCTCTCCTCCTCTCTCTCTTCCTCTCCTCCTCTCTTCCTCTCCTCCTCTCTTCCTCTCCTCCTCTCCTCCTCTCTTCCTCTCTCTCCTCCTCTCCTCCTCCTCCCTCTTCTCCTCTCTCTCCTCCTCCTCTCCTCCTCTCCTCCTCTCTTCCTCTGTCCTCCTCTCCTCCTCCTCCTCTCCTCCTCTTTCTCCTCAGCGGTCTGAACGTGTTTCTCTCTCTCCTCAGCTGACCCAGAGGTCACGTGACCGTGAGAGGAGAGGTCATCACCATGACGGCGTCCTCGCAGGACTCCACCCCCTCGTCTGTGGCCGGCCTCTTCCTCCTCCTCCTCTTCCTCCTCCTCCTCCCGGCCGCCGTCGTCCTGACGACCCCGCCGCCGTTCGACCCGCTGACCCGACCGGAGTGCGGCAAGAAAGAGCACCCGAAGGTCTCCACCCAAGGTCAGAGGTCACGCTGGCTCCATGTGATGTGTTCAGGGAGCTGTGTCTCTTTCAGCTTCATGCATGTGTTGTGTTCAGGGAGCTGTGTCTCTTTCAGCTTCATGCATGTGTTGTGTTCAGGGAGCTGTGTCTCTTTCAGCTCCATGCATGTGACTTCACCTCTTCTCTCTGATGGAGGAGTCATTCTGCTTTAATACAACTATTACACAAACTGTATTTTCAAATCTGTAATTTTGAAAGTATAATACCTGAGAACCTAAAGGATGAATCAGTGTTGAATCTTAAGATGCGTTCCAGTAACCTCGGAAATGTGAACTACAGAAGCTGGAACTGTTTCCGTGTGAGACTATGATCAGCATCAGTCGTCTTTCACTTTCACTTTAACCTGTAGTCTGCAGGTTCGTCCCGAGTCCTTGGTCCAGTCGTCACACATGACTGTAGTCTGCAGTCACTACAGTCTGCATTCTGCTGTGAGACTGTGTGTGTGTGCGCGCATGCGTGTGTGTATGTGTCAATGTGTGTATAGACTTCATATAGTGTTCGGTATTTGTGTGTGTATTTGTGTGAGTGTGTGTGTGTGTGTGTGTGTGTAGATACGTAGCATCAGGATAAACATACTGAACGCGCCACGATTACAATGTAAAAGACATGTTCCAGATGCATGGAGGCTTGTTTCTGTGGGGAGTAACTGTGTGTGTGTGTGTGTGTGTGTGTGTGTGTGTGTGTGTGTGTGTGTGTGTGTGTGTGTGTGTGTGTGTGTGTGTAATTTATTGGCCTTGTGCATCTTCAGCGCCGCAGAAGCTGAGATTGTTTTTCAGCGTCCAGAAATGAAATGTACGTCTCACTTTTCCCGTCAGCAGAATAAACCGTTTTCATAAACGCACCTTTTACCCCGCTGCAATAAAAGCTCAGCGTCCGGCTGTGAAGCAGCGACACGACAAGATGGAGATGATTGTGCCGAATAATGTCGCTCTCCATCTCTCCTCTGCACAACAACACCAGGTTCTCTGTACAGTAACACCAGGTCCTCTGCACAACAACACCAAATCCTCTGCACAGTAAGACCAGGTCCTCTGCACAACAACACCAGGTCCTCTGCACACTAACACCAGGTCCTCTGCACAACAACACCAGGTCCTCTGCACAGTAACACCAGGTCCTCTGCACAGTAACACCAGGTCCTCTACACAACAACACCAGGTCCTCTGCACAGCAACACCGGGTCCTCTGCACAGTAACACCAGGTCCTCTACACAACAACACCAGGTCCTCTGCACAGTAACACCAGGTCCTCTGCACAGTAAAACCAGGTCCTCTACACAACAACACCAGGTCCTCTGCACAGTAACACCAGGTCCTCTGCACAGTAACACCAGGTCCTCTGCACAATAACACCAGGTCCTCTGCACAACAACACCAGGTCCTCTACACAGTAACACCAGGTCCTCTGCACAGTAACACCAGGTCCTCTGCACAATAACACCAGGTCGTCTGCACAGTAACACCAGGTCCTCTACACAGTAACACCAGGTCCTCTGCACAGTAACACCAGGTCCTATAGACAGTAACACCAGGTCCTCTGCACAATAACACCAGGTCCTCTGCACAACAACACCAGGTCCTCTACACAGTAACACCAGGTCCTCTGCACAGTAACACCAGGTCCTCTGCACAATAACACCAGGTCGTCTGCACAGTAACACCAGGTCCTCTACACAGTAACACCAGGTCCTCTGCACAGTAACACCAGGTCCTCTGCACAATAACACCAGGTCGTCTGCACAGTAACACCAGGTCCTCTACACAGTAACACCAGGTCCTCTGCACAGTAGCACCAGGTCCTATAGACAGTAACACCAGGTCCTCTGCACAGTAACACCAGGTCCTCTACACAGTAACACCAGGTCCTCTGCACAGTAACACCAGGTCCTCTGCACAATAACACCAGGTCATCTGCACAGTAACACCAGGTCCTCTACACAGTAACACCACGTCCTCTGCACAGTAACACCAGGTCCTCTGCACAATAACACCAGGTCGTCTGCACAGTAACACCAGGTCCTCTACACAGTAACACCAGGTCCTCTGCACAGTAACACCAGGTCCTATAGACAGTAACACCAGGTCCTCTGCACAGTAACACCAGGTCCTCTACACAGTAACACCAGGTCCTCTACACAGTAACACCAGGTCCTCTAAACAGTAGCACCAGGTCCTCTACACAGTAACACCAGGTCCTCTGCACAGTAACACCAGGTCCTATAGACAGTAACACCAGGTCCTCTGCACAGTAACACCAGGTCCTCTACACAGTAACACCAGGTCCTCTAAACAGTAGCACCAGGTCCTCTACACAGTAACACTATAGAGAGATGAGTAGAGAGAAGGAGAGATGAATACAAAGAAGGATAGATAGAGATTGCTGTGTTCCTCTTGAAGGAGATGTTTGTGCTCATGGAGATTGGAGGAGGAAATAAAATGTCTGCTGTGGACAGGAAGTGAAAGTGAAGATCGGGCCAGAAACTTTCCTGGGATTAGAACCCTCCCCCTCCTGAAACCCATGAAGACATCCCCTCAGCGTTTAGTCTCTCCTCTGGGCTCGGGGTCAGAACTCTGGGTAATGGAAGCAAAGCACTCTGGGACGTTGGGTCTTTTTGTAATGGATAGAACCGGCGAAGAGGTTTTTATCATCATTCATCTTCGCCGTTCTGGACTCCATCCTCCAGCTGTTTATTCCACCAGAGCGTTCTGGGCTCCATCCTCCAGCTGTTTATTCCACCAGAGCGTTCTGGGCTCCATCCTCCAGCTGTTTGTTCCTCCAGAGCGTTCTGGGCTCCATCCTCCAGCTGTTTATTCCACCAGAGCGTTCTGGGCTCCATCCTCCAGCTGTTTGTTCCACCAGAGCGTTCTGGGCTCCATCCTCCAGCTGTTTATTCCACCAGAGCGTTCTGGGCTCCATCCTCCAGCTGTTTGTTCCTCCAGAGCGTTCTGGGCTACATCCTCCAGCTGTTTGTTCCTCCAGAGCGTTCTGGGCTCCATCCCGGTCTGGTCACTTAGTTGGACGCGTCCCCCTCAGCTGCTCTCTGACAGAGCGTCCTGTGCGTTCTGAGTGAGGATCCGTCATGAGCAGAGCTGGAGTCTGTCTCCCTGATGGACGTCTGGGGAATCATTTATTGATCGCTCTCATCTTCTTTTATCAAATAACTTCATCAAATATGAAACTCCTGCTTCCTCCTGCTGCTGGAGGCGGAGCACGGGGAACTTGTTGCTCGTCTTCTTCGTCTCTCCGGGTGGAGAGCTCATACCCTCTGGTCTGACATATCTCATGAAGGGTCTTCACTCCGTATATTAATATTTAGCAGCAGCATTGGTCAGTTCATGGCTGTACGGTCACTTCCACCTCCTTCAAATGGTACGTCCTGCTTGATTAATATTTCATATTTGACAACAACAGTTGTTCTCAGAGTTCATCAGAAACTCAATACTAGGATCTAATATTTCACAATCATTTTTTTAATGGATGCAGTTTTCTGGGCGAGTCGCCACAGAACAGTTCATAAAGCTGCAGTTATGAAGAGTGTTCATCAGCGGCTACAGGCTCAGCCTCTCATAGTCACTGCTGCAGGAACAGATCCTGACTCATTGTTACACATCTTACAGGTCCATAGAAACAACTCCTGGAATCCACTCTGCAGACGTATAAATACATAAACACATAAACACCGTCCTCTGGGTTCATAAGTTTAAGAAGAGATTAAAATCACAAATCATTGTGTCGGCATGTCATCTTGAACACGATGTTTCACCACACACACACACACACACACACACACACACACACACACACACACACACACACACACACACACACACACACACACACACACACACACACACAGGTTTTAATCCAGTGGTTCAGTTAATATTACTATATGAATGATCACATTATTTATGAAAATAAGGATTCATAATTACAAACAAACACAAAGTAAAATAAAATAAAAGGTGACCTTTTAAAGTAAAAGGACTGAAATAATAATTTATTGTAGAATTTACACATGAAATCAAGCTAATAAATAAATGGTCAAAAAGTCATTTTTCTCGCAGACCAACACATAGAGCAGTCTCTTGTAAAAGCTACATGATTGTATATTTAACATAACCATGTGTTCCTGCAGGACTCACTTTAAAATAATGTAAGCAATAAACTATAACGTAGAAACAAACTAATGTTATGTGTTCGTGTTTTTGATCTTCCATCCCAACTCTTTGGGTCGTAGCTTTCTTAATTGTTTTATACAATGGATTAAAAGATAATATACTTTTACATCGTTCAGACAGCATGGTAGCAGACAGGAGGAGGAACAGGCCTGGAATACATGCAGCTAGCAGGTCCACACTCATCCTGACCAAAGAGTCCAGGACTTTAAACCAAATGTCATGACAGACATTTAGTGAAGTCTGGGTGTAAACAGTAAGAAGTGAGTAAATGTAGTATTTAAACTAACAATGAGAACACAAAGCATACAGTAAACCTTAAATGACTCAAATGAATGAGACAATAGTTTGATTAAAAGAATAAACATTTATATAGATGCCTGTATGTATGCCTGCTTATATTTTGAGTCTTTCTTTTAAAAGCATATTCATTATTGCAAACTCAGCGTAAATGAACGTCATGAACACATGAATATAACACATTTACATGAACACATGAATATAACACATATACATGAACACATGAATATAACACATTTACATGAACACATGAATATAACACATTTATATGAACACATGAATATAACACATATACATAAACACATGAATATAACACATTTACATGAACACATGAATATAACACATATACATGAACACATGAATATAACACATTCACATGAACACATGAATATAACACATTTACATGAACACATGAATATAACACATATACATAAACACATGAATATAACACATTTACATGAACACATGAATATAACACATATACATAAACACATGAATATAACACATTTACATGAACACATGAATATAACACATATACATGAACACATGAATATAACACATTTATATGAACACATGAATATAACACATTTACATGAACACACGAATATAACACATTTACATGAACACATGAATATAACGCATTTACATGAACACATGGATATAACACATATACATGAACACATGAATACAACACATTCACATGAACACATGAATATAACACATTTACATGACTTTTACTAAACCTTTGGGTTTTATTTTTTTCAAGGACTTTTCCAGGTCTGGAAATAACCATTTTAAAACTCAAGGACTCTTCCAGGTTTTCCATGACCTTTGAACCCTGCTTATAACAACAAACTGGTAATACATTTGCGTTGATGATCTTCCATCCCAACAATTTAAAGATTGAAGACAACTAGACCCTTCTTTGGCTCTACCCTAACATTGATTTAACCCCCAACAATACCAATGAAGCGCCGATGCTCTCACGCTCATGCGTTCCTCCATTCCTCCGTGCCGGACGGTGGGATGGACCTCCTCTCTGCCAGCTGCTCGCTGGACAGGAAGGAGCAGTGATCAGACTGTTGGCAACACTCTCTCCTCTGAGGACTGATTCCATTTTGCAGAATGACCTTGTAACTCTTCCGGGTCGTCTCCGGTTTGAAGGTCTCTGCGTGTTCTTCTCTCTCGGCAGCACGTACAGTACGTCTGGTGATGAGTCGTCTCCGCCCCCGGAACCAGCTTTTAGGCGCCGGTAACGCTCATCACCTCGTCTACACTCAGCCCACCAGAGAGAGCCGTGAAGTCGTAGTCATACGCAGAGTCAAAACTCCTGTTTGTATGAAGGAGAAAGTCTTCAGCACAAGGCCGTTGCTTCCCGATGAGGAGGTGGAAGTCAGTTTTACATTTCGTCCAAGAAGTGAAGAGATAGCTTCAGCCTTCCAGTTTGAGTCCATCCACAAGGTGTAGGAGCTCCGTCTCTTCACAGAAAGCTGTCCTCAACATGTGTGAAGTAGGAAGAGAGATTCCTCTTTCACTTTCATTGGGACTCATTGCCTGAACCTAAAATAACCGGTGCTGCTTCTGCCCAGCAACCCAGGAAAGATAGGACAGAAAGCTGCTTCACATTCTTGTCTTTAAAGGTATTTCACACATTCTTTTGATATCCCAGCTTATGAAGTTGTATATTAGTCATTTTACTTTACTATTATATTATATATTGCCTCACCGTCTCATGAGCTGCCACACAACCAGCTGTGAGTCCGTCTGGAGAATTCATGGAGTCGGCTGTGCATCATGTTGTGAGGCCCAGAGAACGGGTTGTGTGTGTGTGTGTGTGTGTGTGTGTGTATAGGAATCCACCTGGTTTATAAGAGAAATAGATAAACTCTGCCCCTTCATCACACTCAGCTCAGCAACATCCATCAAGGACATGAGACGCTTCATGAGGAGCTAATGTTGATGATAAGAGAAGGGGAGGAGCCTCAGCCTAACTGGTGGTGTTGCTCAGCCTAACTGTTGGTGTTGCTCAGCCTAACTGGTGGTGTTGCTCAGCCTAACTGGTGGTGGTGTCTCAGCCTAACTGTTGGTGGTGTTGCTCAGCCTAACTGTTGGTGTTGCTCAGCCTAACTGGTGGTGGTGTCTCAGCCTAACTGTTGGTGTTGCTCAGCCTAACTGGTGGTGTTGCTCAGCCTAACTGGTGGTGTTGCTCAGCCTAACTGTTGGTGTTGCTCAGCCTAACTGTTGGTGATGTTGCTCAGCCTAACTGGTGGTGGTGTCTCAGCCTAACTGTTGGTGTTGCTCAGCCTAACTGGTGGTGTTGCTCAGCCTAACTGTTGGTGGTGTTGCTCAGCCTAACTGTTGGTGTTGCTCAGCCTAACTGTTGGTGGTGTTGCTCAGCCTAACTGGTTGTGTTGCTCAGCCTAACTGTTGGTGTTGCTCAGCCTAACTGGTTGTGTTGCTCAGCCTAACTGTTGGTGTTGCTCAGCCTAACTGTTGGTGTTGCTCAGCCTAACTGGTTGTGTTGCTCAGCCTAACTGTTGGTGTTGTTGCTCAGCCTAACTGTTGGTGTTGATCAGCCTAACTGTTGGTGTTGCTCAGCCTAACTGGTGGTGGTGTCTCAGCCTAACTGTTGGTGGTGTTGCTCAGCCTAACTGTTGGTGTTGCTCAGCCTAACTGTTGGTGTTGCTCATCCTAACTGTTGGTGTTGCTCAGCCTAACTGTTGGTGTTGCTCAGCCTAACTGTTGGTGTTGCTCAGTCTAACTGTTGGTGTTGCTCAGTCTAACTGTTGGTGTTGCTCAGCCTAACTGTTGGTGTTGTTGTCTCAGCCTAACTGTTGGTGGTGGTGCTCAGCCTAACTGTTGGTGTTGATCAGCCTAACTGTTGGTGGTGTTGCTCAGCCTAACTGTTGGTGGTGTTGCTCAGCCTAACTGTTGCTTTGCCAAACAGTTGGTGTTGCTCAGCCTAACAGTTGGTGTTGCTCAGCCTAACTGTTGGTGTTGTTGCTCAGCCTAACTGGTTGTGTTGCTCAGCCTAACTGTTGGTCTTGCTCAGCCTAACTGTTGGTGTTGCTCAGCCTAACTGTTGGTGTTGCTCAGCCTAACTGTTGGTGTTGCTCAGCCTAACAGTTGGTGTTGCTCAGCCTAACTGTTGGTGTTGCTCAGCCTAACAGTTGGTGTTGCTCAGCCTAACTGTTGGTGTTGTTGCTCAGCCTAACTGGTTGTGTTGCTCAGCCTAACTGTTGGTGTTGTTCAGCCTAACTGTTGGTGGTGTTGCTCAGCCTAACTGTTGGTGGTGTTGCTCAGCCTAACTGTTGGTGGTGTTGCTCAGCCTAACTGTTGGTGGTGTTGCTCATCCTATCTGTTGGTGTTGCTCATCCTAACTGTTGGTGTTGCTCAGTCTAACTGTTGGTGTTGCTCAGTCTAACTGTTGCTCAGTCTAACTGTTGGTGTTGCTCAGCCTAACTGTTGGTGGTGTTGTCTCAGCCTAACTGTTGGTGGTGTTGCTCAGCCTAACTGTTGGTGTTGCTCAGCCTAACTGTTGGTGGTGTTGCTCAGCCTAACTGTTGCTCAGCCAAACAGTTGGTGTTGCTCAGCCTAACAGTTGGTGTTGCTCAGCCTAACAGTTGGTGTTGCTCAGCCTAACTGTTGGTGTTGTTGCTCAGCCTAACTGGTTGTGTTGCTCAGCCTAACTGTTGGTGTTGCTCAGCCTAACTGGTTGTGTTGCTCAGCCTAACTGTTGGTGTTGCTCAGCCTAACTGTTGGTGTTGCTCAGCCTAGCTGGTTGTGTTGCTCAGCCTAACTGTTGGTGTTGCTCAGCCTAACAGTTGGTGTTGCTCAGCCTAACAGTTGGTGTTGCTCAGCCTAACTGTTGGTGTTGTTGCTCAGCCTAACTGGTTGTGTTGCTCAGCCTAACTGGTTGTGTTGCTCAGCCTAACTGTTGGTGTTGCTCAGCCTAACTGTTGGTGTTGCTCAGCCTAACTGTTGGTGTTGGCTCATCCTAACTGTTGGTGTTGCTCAGCCGAACTGTTGGTGTTGCTCAGCCTAACTGTCGGTGTTGCTCAGCCTAACTGTTGGTGTTGTTGCTCAGCCTAACTGTTGGTGGTGTCTCAGTCTAACTGTTGGTGTTGCTCAGCCTAACTGTTGGTGGTGTTGCTCAGCCTAACTGTTGGTGGTGTTGCTCAGCCTAACTGTTGGTGTTGATCAGCCTAACTGTTGGTGGTGTTGCTCAGCCTAACTGTTGCTCAGCCAAACAGTTGGTGTTGCTCAGCCTAACAGTTGGTGTTGCTCAGCCTAACTGTTGGTGTTGCTCAGCCTAACTGTTGGTGTTGCTCAGCCTAACTGGTTGTGTTGCTCAGCCTAACTGGTTGTGTTGCTCAGCCTAACTGTTGGTGTTGCTCAGCCTAACTGTTGGTGTTGCTCAGCCTAACTGGTTGTGTTGCTCAGCCTAACTGTTGGTGTTGTTGCTCAGCCTAACTGTTGGTGGTGTCTCAGTCTAACTGTTGGTGTTGCTCAGCCTAACTGTTGGTGGTGTTGCTCAGCCTAACTGGTTGTGTTGCTCAGCCTAACTGGTTGTGTTGCTCAGCCTAACTATTGGTGTTGCTCAGCCTAACTGTTGGTGTTGCTCAGCCTAACTGTTGGTGTTGCTCAGCCTAACTGGTTGTGTTGCTCAGCCTAACTGTTGGTGTTGCTCAGCCTAACTGTTGGTGTTGCTCAGCCTAACTGGTTGTGTTGCTCAGCCTAACTGTTGGTGTTGCTCAGCCTAACTGGTTGTGTTGCTCAGCCTAACTGGTTGTGTTGCTCAGCCTAACAGTTGGTGTTGCTCAGCCTAACAGTTGGTGTTGCTCAGCCTATCTGTTGGTGTTGCTCAGCCTAACTGTTGGTGTTGCTCAGCCTAACTGTTGGTGTTGCTCAGCCTAACTGTTGGTGTTGCTCAGCCTAACTGTTGGTGTTGCTCAGCCTAACTGTTGGTGTTGCTCAGCCTAACTGTTGTTATAATGTAGTAAATGCGTTCCCACTGCAGCTGCTGCTCATTTCCTGCTTTTCATTGTTGCTTTTCATAACCTCATCCTCGTCTTCACTCTCTTCATCCCTCCGTCACCTCTCCTCCTCAGTCGGCTTCTTCTTTTCTCTCTATGACGGCAGAAAGAGAAAGTATTCTGATCCCATGTCTCTTATTCTGAGCCTCAGTCGGTTATTAAAGTGTCGTGAGCACATTGATAGAGGAGAGGTGTGCAATGTGCAACTGTCAGAGTCTGCGTCCTGCGTCCTGGTCTGTATTGATGAGGCGGGCTGCAGACGGGACGAGGTCCTGGTGTGTATTGATGAGGTGGGCTGCAGACGGGACGAGGTCCTGGTCTGTATTGATGAGGCGGGCTGCAGACGGGACGAGGTCCTGGTCTGTATTGATGAGGCGGGCTGCAGACGGGACGAGGTCCTGGTGTGTATTGATGAGGCGGGCTGCAGACGGGACGAGGTCCTGGTCCTGATGGACCGCATGTCTGAGCGGCTCATGACTCTTACATGACTCTCACATTCCCTCTCGGAGGGAAAGCGGTTCCCCGGGCTCTCCGGGCTCCGAGTAGCCCATCTGAGTTCAGTCAAGTGGGAGGATGTGAGGAGGGAAAGACGAAGGAGGGTGGAGGGACAGTTACGCTCCACTGAGGGGCTCAAACCGTCGCCCTCTGCCACACGGAGAGGGAAAGTTAGAATAGCAGCCAGTGAGCAACGGGACGGGGAGGAGCCAGAGGAGCAGTGAGGAGGAGACCAAACATGCAGCCGATAAGGAAAGAGAGAACAGCGTTTCTGCTCCTTCAGAACTGAACAACAGCAGATATTTGTGGCATTTATGCGCCGCCTGTTTCAGCTGTTTGTGCTCCAAGTGGATGCATATTGTCTGTAAATGTGTGTATTGTGTGTAAATGTGTGTATTGTATGTAAATGTGTGTATTGTGTGTAAATGTGTGTATTGTATGTAAATGTGTGTATTGTGTGTAAATGTGTGTATTGTGTGTAAATGTGTGTATTGTGTGTAAATGTGTGTATAGCAGAATGGCTCCATCCCTCCACGCTGGTTGTTTCCCATGTAAGCATCATTGTAAGCATTAAGCTTGAATGTCTTCAGACGGCGTCTCCCTGCGTGATAATTGGCGGCAGCTGGGCGCCACGTGACCCGGATCCGCCACCTCGCCCTGAAGATAGACATTTTTAATATTGCCTATTTCCAGCGAGTCGTCTCCCGTTAACGAGACGGCGTTCCCCTGAAGGGAGGCGCTGCTGGACGGATACCTTCACAGAGACGTGTCACGGCTCATTAAGCCCGGCGGCCGGAGGGGAGAACTCAACCAGATGACTGATCGTCATGACGATCATCAAACATGTGAAACACTGCAGGATGCTAATGTTTGAAATGTGTTGTCGCTTCAAACTCGTCAAATACCAACAAACTCTGAGGCTCGCGGTCTCTTCTGCTGCCGCTTTCTGTTCATTGTATATGTAGAGTCTTTTCAAAATCATCTTCCTTCTTCCCAGAAAGTTTTAATTTTGTATTTTTTTTAAAGACACTATGTTCAAAATTAATGTCCTCTGCTCGTTACGGCATATTGGCTTTTCAAAATAAACGTCCAACTTTTATAGGTTCCTCAGCAGAAGTACTTTAGGTTATAGGTTGAGGCGGTTCTGGTGGAATAAGTGTAAAATAACGGCGCCTGTAACGTAACTTGCGTTAGCTAACGAAGCGTTAGCTATGTGCACAAGTTAGTGAAACTACTGTAAAACACTTCAACATGAACAACAACCCGTCAAAGAACACACCCAGCTTGTCAAACTAAAGATCTGATTTGTTGAAGTTCATGACAATCAACCACAGCGTCCTCTCTCTGTGTTCTTCAACCTGCAACGGCTTCAACTGCTTTGCTGACCTAGAGACACAGAGGTGAAATCTGATTGGATGAAACTGTCCTTAAAACCAGCTGCACTGCTGCAGGCTGATGGCAGAGCAACAGAGGAAGACAGGAGCTGTGCAATGAGAAAAAAAGCTGATAGGGAAAAATAATTATAATACATGTAGTGTATTTGTGAAAACTATTAAATGATAAAATAGCTATAACTTAGTGATTCTGTTTAGGCCAGCAGAGAAGACTTACAGGCCCAGACGGCCATCACTGCATGTCTTTAGGAAATGTACAAAATGTCACGACGATCCATCCAATCGTTGTTGAGATATTTCAGTCTGGAGGCAGAGTGACTGTGTTCCTCTCGAGAGGATCAACGCTGCACATTCTGCTCTATAAATGCTCTATAAAAGCTCTTTAAATGCTCTATGAATGCAGCAGCTATTTCGTGCCCATTATGCTCCACCTGTGAAACGTGTCTGTTCAGGGGCAACGGCTCTCTATTTGCTTGAGTCTTTCCCGTAATGGCATTGACCCACCGGCTCTGAGGCGGACCGGGTCTGATGGAGCAGACGAGCCGGCGGCTCCACGCTGACGATGAGATGAAACTCAGATTGGATCTTTATCGGAGCGCCGAGTGGAGGGAATATCACATTCCATCAGGCTCAGGTGATAAACGACGGCGCCGTGCGTCTGTTTGTTTGTTTGAGCGACGCGTTGAGCGCTCACTGCCTCAGCCGCTATGAGCTGCTGTGACGGGTCTACATCCAGACCTCTACATCCAGACCTCTACATCCAGATCTCTACATCCAGACCTCTACATCCAGACCTCTACATCTAGATATCTACATCCAGACCTCTACATCCAGACCTCTACATCTAGATCTCTACATCCAGACCTCTACATCCAGACCTCTACCAGACCTCTACATCTAGACCTCTACATCTAGACCTCTATATCTAGACCTCTACATCTAGATCTCTACATCCAGACCTCTACGAGACCTCTACATCTAGACCTCTACATCCAGACCTCTACACCTAGACCTCTACATCCAGACATCTACCAGACCTCTACATCCAGACCTCTACATCTAGACCTCTACATCCAGACCTCTACATCCAGACCTCTACATCCAGACCTCTACATCTAGACCTCTACATCTAGACCTCTACATCCAGACCTCTACATCTAGACCTCTACGAGACCTCTACATCCAGACCTCTACATTCAGACCTCTACATCCAGACCTCTCCATCCAACCTCTACATCTAGACCTCTACATCCAGACCTCTACATGCATACCTCTACATCCAGACCTCTACATCTAGACCTCTACATTCAGACCTCTACATCCAGACCTCTTCATCCAGACCTCTACATCTAGACCTCTACATTCAGACCTCTACATCCAGACCTCTTCATCCAGACCTCTACATCTAGACCTCTACATCCAGACCTCTACATCCAGACCTATACATCCAGACCTCTTCATCCAGACCTCTTCATCCAGACCTCTACATCCAGACCTCTTCATCCTGACCTCTACATCTAGACCTCTACATCTAGACCTCTACATCCAGACCTCTACATCCAGACCTCTACATCCAACCTCTACATCTAGACCTCTACATCTAGACCTCTACATCCAGACCTCTACATTCATACCTCTATATCCAGACCTCTAAATATAGACCTCTACATCTAGACCTCTACATCTAGACCTCTACATTCAGACCTCTACATCCAGACCTCTTCATCCATACCTCTACATCTAGACCTCTACATTCAGACCTCTACATCCATACCTCTTCATCCAGACCTCTACATCCAGACCTCTACATCCAGACCTCTTCATCTAGACCTCTACATCCAGACCTCTTCATCCAGACCTCTTCATCCAGACCTCTACATCCAGACCTCTACATCCAGACCTCTACATCTAGACCTCTACATCTAGACCTCTTCATCCAGACCTCTACATCCAGACCTCTACATCTAGACCTCTACATCCAGACCTCTTCATCCAGACCTCTTCATCCAGACCTCTACATCCAGACCTCTACATCCAGACCTCTACATCTAGACCTCTACATCTAGACCTCTTCATCCAGACCTCTACATCCAGACCTCTACATCTAGACATCTTCATCCAGTCCTCTTCATCCAGACCTCTACATCCAGACCTCTACATCCAGACCTCTACGAGACCTCTACATCCAGACCTCTACATCCAGACCTCTACGAGACCTCTACATCCAGACCTCTACATCCAGACTCGGCCGTGCAGGCGGGAAGGAGCTGGATGTAAAGAAGCGATGGAGCAGAGAGGAGACGCACTAATCCATTTCCAGAGGGGAAAAGATAACGCAATAATCGTTTATCAGGTCCGGCCCGGGCCCCGGGTCCCAGATGAGGGGGGGTCATATTCATCCGGCTTTATTGCCCCTCTTTGCCCGACCGCCGGTCAGATAGTCACAGAGGTGAGGATGGAGCAGTTGTAGCAGGAGGATAAACGTCCGTCAGAGCGAGTCCTCACTGTCATGGCTGCTCTTTACAAGCTCCTGAGAGATGATGTTTATATGCTCGTTCCACTGTGATGTGATTCATGCGCCACATTAAAGTGAAGTGAGCTAACAGCTCCTGTGTGGCTGCTGCTGCTTAGAGAACCGTTCCTCCCTTTACGGCTGGCGTCACCTGTTTGAATCATCCGGTTTCATGAGGGTGTAAGTCACTTTAACGCTGCGCCGTCCAACTAAATTATAGGATTTTTCTATTTCTGGATGTTTTTTCTGAATATGTTTAGTGAGTAACGTAAGGGGGCGGAGCTTAGGGTAGGTTTGATGTTCGACCTCAAACAGACTTCCACGTTCTTGCTAACATGATGAGACTGTTGAAGGGAGGATTACCTGGATTATGAGGATTTAATTAAAGGAGGAATATTCAAGGGTTGATTTTCCACTCAAAGAAAAATTTGCCACTGAGTCACAGACGTTGTAATTACAACTATTAAAATATAAAAATGAGTTTAAGCCCTGCACGCTGCATGGGGGCTGGAAGCTTCCAGTCATACATGAGCACACACACACACACACACACACACACACACACACACACTGAGACGGTCGACCCGTGTACTCGTGCACCATTGTCAGAAACGTGTGCACGTGTGTAATATGAATATTTATGGAGTGCAAGACAAGGCCTTCGTGATGTATTATGTGTGCTGATGCTATCAGTGATTCAACTGTGTGTGTGTGTGTGTGAGTGTGTGTGTGAGTGTGTGTGTGTGTGTGTGTGTGTGAGTGTGTGTGTGAGTGTGTGTGTGTGTGTGTGTGTGTGTGTGTGTGTGTGTGTGTGTGAAGTGTTTTACAGCCTATTATTCATTCTTAAAGGTTACATTACTTAATTAAAAATAATTGTAGTAGCCGGTAAGGTTCCTCTCGTGTGTTCAATGAGGGGCTTTTTGTTAATATCATAACCTTGTATCGTATTATTGCTTCAGGTGGTGCATGTGGCGCCACATATGAATCATTTATTGAAAATAAAGATTAAAATAAATGATTGTATTTTAGAGGTAGGGGAAAAATCAATACAGCATGTTATTGCGATATTTTGCATGGCAATATGATCAATATGACCGATACAAAGTATCAATCTTTTATGAACTATTTATTTTGCAGATACAAAGGTAACCTCTTGGTACAGATGTTTTTTCAACTAGATGTCAACTAGAGGATGCCGTTTTTGTGTGTGAGCCGAACTGGCAGAACGTATCGTGAAATATGATGTTATGACTTAAATATCCTGATAATATCGTATCCTGACTTAAGTATTGTGATAATATCGTATCCTGACTTAAATATCCTGATGATACCGTATCCTGACTTTAAGTATCGGGATAATATTGTATGAATAATACAATTGATAATATTGTATTGTGATAATATCGTATCGTATTTAAGTTATGTGATAAACATCTTATTAAGTCCTCTGGTGATTCCCACCACTTCTGTATTAATGGTTATTATGGTATGGTGTAAGTTAACATATTGAGAAAGTAGATATAACTTTCTAAACATGACTTTTATTCCAACTATCACAAATATTTGTCGTGAAAAATAAATCAGGAGACGACGCTCGCATCTCGTCACAAAAACCTCCGTCAGGTTCAGACTGCCAGCAGCTTCCTGTTCAACATCTGGACCAGACAGGATGTGACAGATCATCCTCATTTCACTGTCAACACTGTGTGTGTGTGTGTGTGTGTGTATCCAGCGCAGCATGCTGTACTGTAGCTGCAGCCGTCTGTCTTTGTATATATATATATATATATATATATATATATATATATATATATATATATATATATATATATATATATATATATATTTGTATATATGTATCTCGTAATGTCTGCAGCATATGGCCGTCAGTCCTAAACGTGATCTGATGGAGAGTTGTTTTGCTGCTCGCTGACTCGTTTGAAACTCTTTGAAGTGGTTTCACACCGAAGCCTCCGGCTCTCCGCCGTCTTTAATGTTCAAAGAAGAAGAAACGTTAAGGTTTAAAATGTTAAAGGAGAGAATGGAGTTATCAGCTGTGAGCCAATGTTTCACTCATGACCGGCACACGTCTTCTGTTCCTGGTTTCACAGTGTTTATATATATATATATATATATATATATATATATATATATATATATATATATATATATATATATATAAACACTCTATATCTATATTCATGTAGAGGCGTTACGCTGGTTCACCAACACTGAGCTCACAGTGAGAAGTGAAGCAGAAAGCACGGACGATCTTTCAGCCCTTTGCTGCTTCTTGAGTCCTTAATCCCTTCAAAGGAAGACGGGCCGTGAAGCTCCTGTCTACAGGTTTACTTTGACTTAATATAAAAACACAATCATTTTAGAAATAATAAACAGAGTGTGCTGCTGAGTTTAAAAGACTTTTCCCACTAAATTGTCCATCAATCATACTTTAGGTTTCCATACTTTTATCTTCTTTTATCTGCGGTTTAGAAAGTGCCGTTACATTTAAAGTCATTATATCAGATCTGCTCCAATGTCACGCCACAGCTTTCGTGCTCGATGCATCTCAAAGCGCTTTTAGGATGTGAAAGTGGTGCAGCCCCATACAAGAGAAAGACCTGAACCGTAAACCACAGACCAACCCGTGCTCCACGCCGGGCCGCTCGTCCTCCAGGACTCTGATGGGCTGCAGGCTCTGTCCCTGTCCACAGGGGGCGCTGTCTGCTTTCAGGGCAGCGTGTTGCGGTTCCTCCTGTTGTTGCTAGAACAATCCATGGACCGCTTAGGCTGGAAAACGGCAAAAAAAGGAGTGTTTGGCGGACAAACACAGGACTTTCAAGCAGGCGACCGGGGTTCGTGTCCCAAAGGGCTCCATGCTCGTTAAGGGGTTTCTGTTTTTACCTTAAGCCGATCTACCGTGTTTCTCCTGAAGCGAGCTGTATGGTTCTATAACTAGACACGTGAAATGTCCTTAAAATATTGTACTTTTTTGACATGCGACAGGTTGGATATTCACAATCAATGATAAAGAAGAACATCTTCTGGAAACTACACTTATTGATTCACAACGAACCCTTTGAGCCTCATAAAGAATGAAGCTGCTCGTAAAGCAGAGAGACTCTGAGCCTCATGAATATGAACGCTGTCGTAGTCTGGAAGTGTCACGCTGTTACCGCCGGCATGATTCAGCACCTCGCTCACCCTTTCTCTCGCCCTCTCCCTCTCCCTCTTCCTCTCTCTCTCCCCCTCTCCCTGTTCCTCTCTCTCTCTCTCTCTCTCCCTCTCCCTCTTTTTCTCTCTCTCTCTCTCCCTCTCCCCTCTCTCTCTCTCCCTCTCTCTCTCTCTCTCTCCCTCTCTCTCTCTCTCTCTCTCTCCCTCTCCCTCTCTCCCTCTCTCTCTCAGCTCTCAGCCCGTGGATCTCGTCGTTCTCTCGCCCCGGCGTGAGAGACTTCTCCCAGCTGACCCTGGACCTGACGAGGAACGAGCTCATCGTGGGCGCCAGGTGAGACACTGTGGGGCCGTTGAGCCAGCGAGGAGCCCTGAAGGGCCTCTGAAGGGCCTCTGAAGGGCCTCTGAAGGGCCTCTGAAGAGCCTCTGAAGAGCCTCTGAAGGGCCTCTGAAGAGCCTCTGAAGGGCCTCTAAAGGGCCTCTGAAGAGCCTCTAAAGGGCCTCTAAAGGGCCTCTGAAGAGCCTCTAAAGGGCCTCTGAAGAGCCTCTAAAGGGCCTCTGAATGGCCTCTGAATGGCCTCTAAAGGGCCTCTGAATGGCCTCTAAAGGGCCTCTAAAGGGCCTCTGAAGAGCCTCTAAAGGGCCTCTGAAGGGCATTTGAATGGCCTCTAAAGGGCCTCTGAATGGCCTCTGAAGAGCCTCTGAAGAGCCTCTGAAGGGCCTCTGAAGGGCCTCTGAATGGCCTCTGAAGGGCCTCTGAAGGGCCTCTGAAGAGCCTCTGAAGGGCCTCTAAAGGGCCTCTGAAGAGCCTCTAAAGGGCCTCTGAAGAGCCTCTAAAGGGCCTCTAAAGGGCCTCTGAAGAGCCTCTAAAGGGCCTCTGAAGAGCCTCTAAAGGGCCTCTGAAGGGCCTCTGAATGGCCTCTAAAGGGCCTCTGAATGGCCTCTAAAGGGCCTCTAAAGGGCCTCTGAAGAGCCTCTAAAGGGCCTCTGAAGGGCATTTGAATGGCCTCTAAAGGGCCTCTGAATGGCCTCTGAAGAGCCTCTGAAGAGCCTCTGAAGGGCCTCTGAAGGGCCTCTGAATGGCCTCTGAAGGGCCTCTGAAGGGCCTCTGAAGAGCCTCTGAAGGGCCTCTAAAGGGCCTCTGAAGAGCCTCTAAAGGGCCTCTGAAGAGCCTCTAAAGGGCCTCTAAAGGGCCTCTGAAGAGCCTCTAAAGGGCCTCTGAAGAGCCTCTAAAGGGCCTCTAAAGGGCCTCTGAAGAGCCTCTAAAGGGCCTCTGAAGAGCCTCTAAAGGGCCTCTAAAGGGCCTCTGAAGAGCCTCTAAAGGGCCTCTGAAGAGCCTCTAAAGGGCCTCTGAATGGCCTCTGAATGGCTTCTAAAGGGCCTCTGAATGGCCTCTAAAGGGCCTCTAAAGGGCCTCTGAAGAGCCTCTAAAGGGCCTCTGAAGGGCCTTTGAAGGGCCTCTAAAGGGCCTCTGAATGGCTTCTAAAGGGCCTCTGAATGGCCTCTAAAGGGCCTCTAAAGGGCCTCTGAAGAGCCTCTAAAGGGCCTCTAAAGGGCCTCTAAAGGGCCTCTGAAGAGCCTCTAAAGGGCCTCTGAAGAGCCTCTAAAGGGCCTCTAAAGGGCCTCTGAAGAGCCTCTAAAGGGCCTCTGAATGGCCTCTGAATGGCTTCTAAAGGGCCTCTGAATGGCCTCTAAAGGGCCTCTAAAGGGCCTCTGAAGAGCCTCTAAAGGGCCTCTGAATGGCCTCTGAAGAGCCTCTGAAGACTTAAGAGTAAAGATTTACTCTTAAGTCTTTAGTCTTAAGACTAAAGACTGACGGACGTTACCATCTGGCTGTGTCTTTGTGTGGTTGTGTTAACACGTTGTGTCTTTGTGTGGTTGTGTTAACACGTTGTGTCTTTGTGTTGTCGTTGTGTTAACACATTGTGTCTTTGTGTGGTTGTGTTAACACGTTGTGTCTTTGTGTGGTTGTGTTAACACGTTGTGTCTTTGTGTGGTTGTGTTAACATGTTGTGTCTTTGTGTTGTTGTTGTGTTAACACGTTGTGTCTTTGTGTCGTGTTAACACATTGTGTCTTTATGTCGTTGTGTTAACACGTTGTGTCTTTGTGTGGTTGTGTTAACACGTTGTGTCTTTGTGTTGTCGTTGTGTTAACACGTTGTGTCTTTGTGTGGTTGTGTTAACAGGTTGTGTCTTTGTGTGGTTGTGTTAACACATTGTGTCTTTGTGTTGTCGTTGTGTCTTTGTGTGGTTGTGTTAACACGTTGTGTCTTTGTGTCGTTGTGTTAACACATTGTGTCTTTGTGTCGTTGTGTTAACAAGTTGTGTCTTTGTGTGGTTGTGTTAACAGGTTGTGTCTTTGTGTGGTTGTGTTAACACGTTGTGTCTTTGTGTCGTTGTGTTAACACATTGTGTCTTTGTGTCGTTGTGTTAACACGTTGTGTCTTTGTGTGGTTGTGTTAACACGTTGTGTCTTAGTGTGGTTGTGTTAACACATTGTGTCTTTGTGTGGTTGTGTTAACACGTTGTGTCTTTGTGTTGTCGTTGTGTTAACACATTGTGTCTTTGTGTGGTTGTGTTAACACGTTGTGTCTTTGTGTTGTCGTTGTGTTAACACGTTGTGTCTTTGTGTGGTTGTGTTTACACGTTGTGTCTTTGTGTTGTCGTTGTGTTAACACATTGTGTCTTTGTGTGGTTGTGTTAACACGTTGTGTCTTTGTGTTGTTGTTGTGTTAACACGTTGTGTCTTTGTGTCGTTGTGTTAACACGTTGTGTCTTTGTGTGGTTGTGTGAACAGGTTGTGTCTTTGTGTGGTTGTGTTAACACATTGTGTCTTTGTGTTGTCGTTGTGTCTTTGTGTTGTCGTTGTGTTAACACGTTGTGTCTTTGTGTGGTTGTGTTTACACGTTGTGTCTTTGTGTGGTTGTGTTAACACGTTGTGTCTTTGTGTTGTCGTTGTGTTAACACGTTGTGTCTTTGTGTTGTTGTGTTAACACGTTGTGTCTTTGTGTGGTTGTATTAACACGTTGTGTCTTTGTGTTGTTGTGTTAACACGTTGTGTCTTTGTGTGGTTGTGTTAACACTTTGTGTCTTTGTGTGGTTGTGTTAACACGTTGTGTCTTTGTGTTGTTGTGTTAACACGTTGTGTCTTTGTGTTGTCGTTGTGTTAACACGTTGTGTCTTTGTGTGGTTGTGTTTACACGTTGTGTCTTTGTGTGGTTGTGTTTACACGTTGTGTCTTTGTGTTGTTGTGTTAACACGTTGTGTCTTTGTGTTGTCGTTGTGTTAACACGTTGTGTCTTTGTGTGGTTGTGTTAACACGTTGTGTCTTTGTGTGGTTGTGTTTACACGTTGTGTCTTTGTGTGGTTGTGTTAACACGTTGTGTCTTTGTGTCGTTGTGTTAACACGTTGTGTCTTTGTGTGGTTGTGTTTACACGTTGTGTCTTTGTGTGGTTGTGTTTACACGTTGTGTCTTTGTGTTGTTGTGTTAACACGTTGTGTCTTTGTGTGGTTGTGTTAACACGTTGTGTCTTTGTGTTGTTGTGTTAACACGTTGTGTCTTTGTGTTGTCGTTGTGTTAACACGTTGTGTCTTTGTGTGGTTGTGTTTACACGTTGTGTCTTTGTGTGGTTGTGTTTACACGTTGTGTCTTTGTGTTGTTGTGTTAACACGTTGTGTCTTTGTGTGGTTGTGTTAACACATTGTGTCTTTGTGTGGTTGTGTTAACACGTTGTGTCTTTGTGTTGTTGTGTTAACACGTTGTGTCTTTGTGTGGTTGTGTTAACACGTTGTGTCTTTGTGTTGTTGTGTTAACACGTTGTGTCTTTGTGTTGTCGTTGTGTTAACACGTTGTGTCTTTGTGTGGTTGTGTTTACACGTTGTGTCTTTGTGTGGTTGTGTTTACACGTTGTGTCTTTGTGTTGTTGTGTTAACACGTTGTGTCTTTGTGTGGTTGTGTTAACACATTGTGTCTTTGTGTGGTTGTGTTAACACGTTGTGTCTTTGTGTTGTTGTGTTAACACGTTGTGTCTTTGTGTTGTTGTGTTAACACGTTGTGTCTTTGTGTTGTTGTGTTAACACGTTGTGTCTTTGTGTGGTTGTGTTAACACGTTGTGTCTTTGTGTGGTTGTGTTAACACGTTGTGTCTTTGTGTTGTTGTGTTAACACGTTGTGTCTTTGTGTTGTTGTGTTAACATGTTGTGTCTTTGTGTGGTTGTGTTAACACGTTGTGTCTTTGTGTTGTTGTGTTAACATGTTGTGTCTTTGTGTGGTTGTGTTAACACGTTGTGTCTTTGTGTGGTTGTGTTAACACGTTGTGTCTTTGTGTTGTTGTGTTAACACGTTGTGTCTCTCTTGTCGTTGCAGGAACTTCCTGTTCAGACTGGACCTGGGGAACATGTCGCTGATCCAGGTAGGAACGCTTCCTCTTCCTCTTCCTCTTCCTCGCTGCTGAGGATGAAGGTTTTCAAAAAATATCCTACCACAGATATTATACCATTGGCTGCCTTGATGAATGCTCGATTCTCATTGGCTGCCGGGTGTCCATTAAGTGAGGGATATGTCTCTCGGCCTCTTTTCTAAAAAAATATATTGATCCCTCGTCACACTTGGTGTCCTTGTGCTAGCTGCAGCATTTGAAAATGCTAAATGCTAAAAAGCCCAAACAGGGCGGCAGGGGGAGGGGGCGGATCCCACAAACAGGGCGGGGCTACAAGGTGATTGACAGGTAGACACCAGCGTCGCTCCTCCTCAGTCCAGATACGGTCACTTCCTGTTCACTGGTTGATGGAAAACAAAAACAACATGGCGACTGTCGCAATCCAAGAAGGCGACGACCAAATCGCCGAACTGGAGGCTTCAAAACATCACAAACCAACGAGAGTCATCATGACCATGAGTGTCTGTGAGGAACACAGGACGCAGCTTCTGGTGACCATGAACAGACTGAGGAACACAGGAAGCAGCTTCTGGTGACCATGAACAGACTGAGGAACACAGGAAGCAGCTTCTGGTGACCATGAACAGACTGAGGAACACAGGACGCAGCTTCTGGTGACCATGAACAGACTGAGGAACACAGGAAGCAGCTTCTGGTGACCATGAACAGACTGAGGAACACAGAAAGCAGCTTCTGGTGACCATGAACAGACTGAGGGAGGAACACAGGACGCAGCTTCTGATGACCATGAACAGACTGAGGAACACAGAAAGCAGCTTCTGGTGACCATGAACAGACTGAGGAACACAGAAAGCAGCTTCTGGTGACCATGAACAGACTGAGGAACACTTCCCCAATCAGCGGTAACGTTAACGTGGTATTTATTCATCTGGAGAAACAGAGAGGATCCACAGGAATACCATGTTATTACTCTCCATGTTGCTGAGGACATAATTGGGTTGAGTGTGTGCCACATAGATACGTGTGTGTGTGTGTGTGTGTGTGTGTCTGTGCGTGTGTGTGTCTGTGTCTGTGTGTGAGTGTGTGTGTGTCTGTGCGTGTGTGTGTTTTGTGACCCTGTAAAGCAGCTTTGGGTATAGCTGGCAGTGTTAGCTCGAGGGCACACAGGTTGCTGTTCGGTTGCATCAGGCTTCACAGATGACAATCCCTCTCTCTCTCTCTCCCTCTCTCCCTCTCTCTCTCTCTCCCTCTCTCTCTCTCTCCCTCTCTCTCTCTCCCTCTCTCTCTCTCTCTCTCTCTCTCTCTCTCTCTCTAACCAGTGCATCACTGTCAGCCATCTTTATGTAACATTCTGCAGGATCTCCGCTCTTCCCTCCTCCCTGCAGATTAGAAGACATGCTGTGTGTGTTGTGGACGTCGTGGTTGGGTTTAAGTGAGTAAACTTGAAGTGTCAGTGAAGGGGACCGAAGTGGAAAGCCGTAACAACACACTGCAGTTCAATGTGGCTTATTGTGCATGAACAGTTTTTATGAAACAATGTTGCCAAAGCATCAAAATGCGCACAATAATATGAATATGGAGGATAGCTGACGCACGTCTTTGATCACTGGGTGAACCCACTGTGGCTGTGGCACTTGAAAGCACCACGGCTCGTTAACTCCACATCTGTATTTTTGTCACCTCGTGTTTCGAGACAGATTTGTTTTCCGACGTCAACGCAAAAAAAGTTAAAGCCAACATGAAAACCATCAGGAGAGGAAAACCTTTGAAGATTATTCTCTGGTGCTGCGTTAATGGAAGCTGGGATATTTGAGAAGCGGTGAGCTGGCTGAGTGGATGCAGGCGGGTGATGCGTCTGAAGTCGTTTGCTGCAAAGAAAAGAAAATAGTTTCGACATGAAATGCTCAAAAAAAGTCTGTGGATTATTTTCCGTGACGAGGTCGTGACCTCTCGGTTTGTTTTATTGGTTTTAGCTCGTTAGCGACACATCTGTATTTGTATTATGAGACACGTCTTTCCAACGTCCAGCAACAAGTTGATGCCAACGCAACATGAACATCTTCAGGAGAGGAAAGTTGCTGTAATCCGTCAGTGTTAATGTTTTCTTTTCCATTTTCTTTTCAAAAGACGTTTGAGGATAATTTCCTGGTGCTGCGTTAAAGGCAGCTCGGCTATTTGAGAACCGGTTATCTCGCTGAGTAGATGCACAACGGTGATGCAGTGGAGGGATATAGTTGGGTAGAAATGAAATAGTTGCTCATGAAATTGCTCAAACAAACAGATCAGAGGTGATCTTCAGTCATAGACGCTGCTGTGAGTCCATGACTTCTGGGCTTGTTCTCTTGGTTTTGCATGTTTTAGCCCAACTAAACATCTGTATTTTTATACATTTTTCTCTATTTGCTGCTTCAGTCAATGGGAACACACTCCGTCCTGATTGAGCCTCCATTGTGGAATCTTTTTGAAGTAACCGAAAGTAGGTTAAGTATGAAATGTGCAGCATCAGTGACATTATTATCTCAGGGACAAAGAGCTCACCACCAGACGTCCATCACAAAGTGGCCTTTCACAGGCTGAGTGGCACGAGGCGCCCAGCTGCCACCCGGGTGTCACGGCCGCGTCAAGCCGCCCTTTGTGCGCCCGTCTGCTTCTGGAGGACAGGAGTTGACTCATTTGGGTGTTTTCATTTTGCTTTCATCGCTGTCGTGTTGTTCTATGAAGCCGCTCTCTTCGTGCTGAGGACTCACGTCATGAAGGTGGGAGCCCACGATGCCAGAGAGGCTGAGCTCAATATATATAGAGAACATTTACACAGGGAGGAGAGGAGAGGAGGAGAGGAGGAGAGGAGAGGAGGAGAGGAGGAGAGGAGGAGAGGAGAAGAGGAAGAGAGGAGGAGAGGAGGAGAGGAGAGGAGGAGGAGAGGAGGAGAGGAGAGGAGAAGAGAGGAGAGGAGGAGAGGAGAGGAGAAGAGAGGAGGAGAGGAGAGGAGAGGAGAAGAGAGGAGGAGAGGAGAGGAGAAGAGGAGGAGAGGAGGAGAAGAGGAGAGGAGAAGAGGAAGAGAGGAGGAGAGGAGGAGAGGAGGAGAGGAGAGGAGGAGGAGAGGAGAGGAGAGGAGAAGAGAGGAGAGGAGGAGAGGAGAGGAGAAGAGAGGAGGAGAGGAGAGGAGGAGAGGAGAAGAGAGGAGGAGAGGAGGAGAGGGAGGGTCCCCTCCTGACGCTCCGTCCTCCTTGTGAGGCTAATTACCACCATCAGCATCACATGCATCACATGCATCACATGCATCACATGCATAACATGTATAACATGCATCACATGTATAACATGCATAACATGTATAACATGTATAACATGCATCACATGTATAATATGCATACCATGTATAACATGTATAACATGCATAACATGTATAACATGTGTAACATGCATAACATGTATAACATGCATAACATGCATCACATGTATAACATGCATCACATGCATAACATGCATAACATGCATCGCATGTATAACATGTATAACATGCATAACATGCATCACATGCATCACACGTATAACATGTATAACATGCATAACATGTATAACATGCATAACATGTATAACATGCATAACATGCATCACATGCATAACATGCATAACATGCATCGCATGTATAACATGTATAACATGCATAACATGTATAACATGTATAACATGCATCACATGTATAACATGCATCACATGCATAACATGCATAACATGCATAACATGCATAACATGCATCGCATGTATAACATGTATCACATGTATAACATGCATAACATGCATCACATGTATAACATGCATAACATGCATAACATGTATAACATGCATAACATGTATAACATGCATAACATGCATCACATGTATAACATGCATCACATGCATAACATGCATCGCATGTATAACATGTATCACATGTATAACATGCATCACATGCATCACATGTATAACATGTATAACATGCATCACATGCATCACATGCATCACATGCATCACATGCATCACATGCATCACATGTATAACATGCATCACATGCATAACATGCATAACATGCATCGCATGTATAACATGCATCACATGCATAACATGCATCGCATGTATAACATGTATCACATGTATAACATGCATCACATGTATAACATGTATCACATGTTATACATGTATCACATGTTATACATGTATAACATGTATAACATGCATCACATGCATCACATGTATAACAGCCGCTGGGCGTCTGAGGCAATATTGACAATATTCTTAAAAACGTCGCAAGACTGCAGCTTTCAGATGATTTCTACATGAAAAGTCCAAAATGATTATCAGAGGGTCCATTAAAGAGCCATTTATTGGACATATTTAAACATGTGATGCATGTTATACATGTTGCTGCAGTCTTGTGATGTTTATAAGAATATTGTGAGCCATAAAAGGTTTTCCAGCACGTCATTTACAAGTGGTGGTGTCGCTCATGAACTCCCAGAGCTCTCTGGAGTGAACGCTGATCAGAAGCTCTGAGGCAGCGTTCTCATTGGAGGGCGGGTGAAGGTGACCTCAGACGCCCAGCGGCTTCACCTGAACTGAACGCTGAGGCTTTGGAAACGACTCGCTGATCACAGAGCTGCTTTCTCTGCTCCCCATTCACCTGCTGGACCACACACACACACACACACACACACACACACACACACACACACACACACACACACACACACACACACACACACAGAATGAATTTCCATCTTCACAGGAAACAACATAGTTATGTTTAGAAAAGACGGTCATCCATATTTCCTCGTTTCATGGAAAACATACAAAATCATTTTTTATGATTTCTTCGCATTCCGCTGGATGAGACCATCTCTCCCCCCGTCAAAGTCTCCGCTTTCCTGTTCACTGGGAAGCTAGAGAGGGTGTGTGTGTGTGTGTGTGTGTGTGTGTGTGTGTGTGTGTGTGTGTGTGTGTGTGTGTGTGTTATCCAATGGGCTATCCATGACAGCACCAAATTAGAGTGCCGGCTCAGACCAATCCGTCTCACACCTGAAGCCAAAACAAACACCGTCTGGGTGCCAGCAGAGCAGATGAAGGGCTGCACTCCTCGCTGTGTGTGTTCGTTCGCTCTGGAAATAACAGACATATTGATGTATATTGATGAATATTGATACATATTGATATATATATATATATATATATATATATATATATATATATATATATATATATATATATATATATATATATATAGATGTATATTGATATATATATATATATATATATATATATATATATATATATATATATTGATATATATTGATGTATATTGATATATATTGATGTATATTGATGCATATTGATGTATATTGATATATATTGATACATATTGATGCATATTGTTATAGAGAACATAACTAGAGAACAGAACGTTCTTCATCCTCATCTCACACTGAGAGTTTTTATTTCTCTTATCGCACATCTGGAACATCTGGTTCAAAGAGAAGTGAACACTCAGAGACACAGAGCTCTCCTCCTCCCACCCAACACTCTCTGCTGAGGTTTCAACGTCTCCCACACACACACACACACACACACACACACACACACACACACACACACACACACACACACACACATGTAGGTGTGTGTTTTGTGCGCTGGTTTCAGTGACTGCAGTCCTCCCACATGCTCTTTCTTTCTTAGGAAGCTGGTGGGAAGCGTGTGTGTGTGTGTGCGTGTGTGTGTGTAGGTGTTTGTAGGTGTGTGTGTGTGTGTGTGTGTGTGTGAGGCAGACAAATGTTGGCCTGCCAGCTTTGCAGTCTTTGGGCAGTGGAGGGTTCTGAGGCCGGACCGTGTCGGGCCCCTCGAGCCCCTCGGGCCCCTCGGCTCTTTAAGACTCAGCACCTGGAGAGAAAACCTGCCTCGGCCATTAGTGAGCAGGGGAGCGTAGAGGAAGGAGACCGCAGGCAATCAGGGAGAATGACAAGGAGAGGTGGGAGGGAGAGTGAAGGAAGGATGACAGCAAGGAAAGGAAGGAAGGAAGGAAGCAGAGACAAAAAGGACAACAACCATCCTCACATGACGAAGAGGAGACGACAGGAAGGAATCAAGTGTTGGATTCATAACTCAAGTCCTCATATCTTCTTTTTAACACAAACAGCTTCTACATCGTGTGCTTTTGGCTCCAAGGAAGAGTCCAGGTCCTCTGGGCCAATGACTGCAGCGCTGCGTTCAGGCGTCACCCGGTGACTCTGCAGCGCTGCGTTCAGGCGTCACCCGGTGACTCTGCAGCGCTGCGTTCCTGTTCTCTAGTCCTGTTCTCTAGTCATGTTCTCTAGTCCTGTTCTCTAGTCATGTTATCTAGTCCTGTTCTCTAGTCATGTAATCTAGTCCTGTTCTCTAGTCCTGTTCTCTAGTCATGTTCTCTGGTCCTGTTCTCTAGTCCTGTTCTCTAGTCCTGTTCTCTGGTCCTGTTCTCTAGTCCTGTTCTCTAGTTATGTTCTCTAGTCCTGTTCTCTAATCATGTTCTCTAGTCCTGTTCTCTAGTCCTGTTCTCTAATCATGTTCTCTAGTCCTGTTCTCTAGTCCTGTTCTCTAGTCCTGTTCTCTAATCATGTTCTCTAGTCCTGTTCTCTAGTCCTGTTCTCTAGTACTGTTCTCTAGTTATGTTCTCTAGTCATGTTCTCTAGTCCTGTTCTCTAGTCCTGTTCTCTAGTTATGTTCTCTAGTCCTGTTCTCTAGTTATGTTCTCTAGTCCTGTTCTCTAATCATGTTCTCTAGTCCTGTTCTCTAGTTATGTTCTCTAGTACTGTTCTCTAGTCATGTTCTCTAGTCATGTTATCTAGTCCTGTTCTCTAGTTATGTTCTCTAGTCCTGTTCTCTAGTTATGTTCTCTAGTCCTGTTCTCTAATCATGTTCTCTAGTCCTGTTATCTAGTCCTGTTCTCTAGTTATGTTCTCTAGTCATGTTCTCTAGTCCTGTTCTCTAGTCCTGTTCTCTAGTCATGTTCTCTAGTCCTGTTCTTTAATCATGTTCTCTAGTCCTGTTCTCTAGTCCTGTTCTCTAATCCTGTTCTCTAGTCCTGTTCTCTAGTCCTGTTCTCTAATCCTGTTCTCTAGTCATGTTCTCTAGTCCTGTTCTCTAATCATGTTCTCTAATCATGTTCTCTAGTCCTGTTCTCTAGTCATGTTCTCTAGTCCTGTTCTCTAATCCTGTTCTCTAGTCCTGTTCTCTAGTTATGTTCTCTAGTCCTGTTCTCTAATCATGTTCTCTAGTCCTGTTCTCTAGTTATGTTCTCTAGTACTGTTCTCTAGTCATGTTCTCTAGTCATGTTATCTAGTCCTGTTCTCTAGTTATGTTCTCTAGTCCTGTTCTCTAGTTATGTTCTCTAGTCCTGTTCTCTAATCATGTTCTCTAGTCCTGTTCTCTAGTCCTGCTCTCTAGTCCTGTTCTCTAGTTATGTTCTCTAGTCATGTTCTCTAGTCCTGTTCTCTAGTCATGTTCTCTAGTCCTGTTCTCTAATCATGTTCTCTAGTCCTGTTCTCTAGTCCTGTTCTCTAGTACTGTTCTCTAGTCATGTTCTCTAGTCCTGTTCTCTAGTCCTGTTATCTAATCCTGTTCTCTAATCATGTTCTCTAGTCATGTTCTCTAGTCCTGTTCTCTAATCATGTTCTCTAATCATGTTCTCTAGTCCTGTTCTCTAGTCATGTTCTCTAGTCCTGTTCTCTAATCCTGTTCTCTAGTCCTGTTCTCTAGTCATGTTCTCTAATCATGTTCTCTAATCATGTTCTCTAGTCCTGTTCTCTAGTCCTGTTCTCTAGTCATGTTCTCTAGTCATGTTCTCTAGTCCTGTTCTCTAATCATGTTCTCTAATCATGTTCTCTAGTCCTGTTCTCTAGTTATGTTCTCTAGTCCTGTTCTCTAGTTATGTTCTCTAGTCCTGTTCTCTAATCATGTTCTCTAGTCCTGTTATCTAGTCCTGTTCTCTAGTACTGTTCTCTAGTTATGTTCTCTAGTCATGTTCTCTAGTCCTGTTCTCTAGTCCTGTTCTCTAGTCATGTTCTCTAGTCCTGTTCTCTAATCATGTTCTCTAGTCCTGTTCTCTAGTCCTGTTCTATAATCCTGTTCTCTAGTCCTGTTCTCTAGTCCTGTTCTCTAATCCTGTTCTCTAGTCATGTTCTCTAGTCCTGTTCTCTAATCATGTTCTCTAATCATGTTCTCTGGTCCTGTTCTCTAGTCATGTTCTCTAGTCCTGTTCTCTAATCCTGTTCTCTAGTCCTGTTCTCTAGTTATGTTCTCTAGTCCTGTTCTCTAATCATGTTCTCTAGTCCTGTTCTCTAGTTATGTTCTCTAGTACTGTTCTCTAGTCATGTTCTCTAGTCATGTTATCTAGTCCTGTTCTCTAGTTATGTTCTCTAGTCCTGTTCTCTAGTTATGTTCTCTAGTCCTGTTCTCTAATCATGTTCTCTAGTCCTGTTCTCTAGTCCTGCTCTCTAGTACTGTTCTCTAGTTATGTTCTCTAGTTATGTTCTCTAGTCCTGTTCTCTAATCATGTTCTCTAGTCCTGTTCTCTAGTCCTGCTCTCTAGTACTGTTCTCTAGTTATGTTCTCTAGTCATGTTCTCTAGTCCTGTTATCTAATCCTGTTCTCTAATCATGTTCTCTAGTCATGTTCTCTAGTCATGTTCTCTAGTCATGTTCTCTAGTCCTGTTCTCTGGTCATGTTCTCTAGTCATGTTCTCTAGTCATGTTCTCTAGTCATGTTCTCTAGTCCTGTTCTCTGGTCATGTTCTCTAATCATGTTCTCTGGTCCTGTTCTCTAGTCCTGTTCTCTAGTCATGTTCTCTGGTCCTGTTCTCTAGTCCTGTTCTCTAGTCCTGTTCTCTGGTCCTGTTCTCTAGTCCTGTTCTCTAGTTATGTTCTCTAGTCCTGTTCTCTAATCATGTTCTCTAGTCCTGTTCTCTAGTCCTGTTCTCTAATCATGTTCTCTAGTCCTGTTCTCTAGTCCTGTTCTCTAGTTATGTTCTCTAGTCCTGTTCTCTAATCATGTTCTCTAGTCCTGTTCTCTAGTCCTGTTCTCTAGTCCTGTTCTCTAATCATGTTCTCTAGTCCTGTTCTCTAGTCCTGTTCTCTAGTACTGTTCTCTAGTTATGTTCTCTAGTCATGTTCTCTAGTCCTGTTCTCTAGTCCTGTTCTCTAGTTATGTTCTCTAGTCCTGTTCTCTAGTCATGTTCTCTAGTCCTGTTCTCTAATCATGCTCTCTAGTCCTGTTCTCTAGTCCTGTTCTCTAGTACTGTTCTCTAGTCATGTTCTCTAGTCCTGTTCTCTAGTCCTGTTATCTAATCCTGTTCTCTAATCATGTTCTCTAGTCATGTTCTCTAGTCCTGTTCTCTAATCATGTTCTCTAATCATGTTCTCTAGTCCTGTTCTCTAGTCATGTTCTCTAGTCCTGTTCTCTAATCCTGTTCTCTAGTCCTGTTCTCTAGTCATGTTCTCTAATCATGTTCTCTAATCATGTTCTCTAGTCCTGTTCTCTAGTCCTGTTCTCTAGTCATGTTCTCTAGTCATGTTCTCTAGTCCTGTTCTCTAATCATGTTCTCTAATCATGTTCTCTAGTCCTGTTCTCTAGTCATGTTCTCTAGTCCTGTTCTCTAATCCTGTTCTCTAGTCCTGTTCTCTAGTTATGTTCTCTAGTCCTGTTCTCTAATCATGTTCTCTAGTCCTGTTCTCTAGTTATGTTCTCTAGTACTGTTCTCTAGTCATGTTCTCTAGTCATGTTATCTAGTCCTGTTCTCTAGTTATGTTCTCTAGTCCTGTTCTCTAGTCCTGTTCTCTAATCATGTTCTCTAATCATGTTCTCTAGTCCTGTTCTCTAGTCCTGTTCTCTAGTCCTGTTCTCTAGTACTGTTCTCTAGTCATGTTCTCTAATCATGTTCTCTAGTCCTGTTCTCTAGTCCTGTTCTCTAGTTATGTTCTCTAGTCCTGTTCTCTAATAATGTTCTCTAGTCCTGTTCTCTAGTCCTGTTCTCTAGTACTGTTCTCTAGTTATGTTCTCTAGTCATGTTCTCTAGTCCTGTTCTCTAGTCCTGTTCTCTAGTCATGTTCTCTAGTCCTGTTCTCTAATCATGTTCTCTAGTCCTGTTCTCTAGTCCTGTTCTCTAGTCCTGTTCTCTAATCATGTTCTCTAATCATGTTCTCTAGTCCTGTTCTCTAGTCCTGTTCTCTAGTCATGTTCTCTAGTCCTGTTCTCTAGTCATGTTCTCTAGTCCTGTTCTCTAGTCATGTTCTCTAGTCATGTTCTGTCACCTGAAGCATTTAGCAGTGACTCAGAGGTTCCTGTGGAGACGCTTATTTTAAAACTGGACTTTTAGCTGGAAAGAACACAAAACATGAGGAAAAACTTGTTTTGTCAGAAACCCTCCAAACAAACACACACACACACACACGCACACACACACACACACACACACACACACACACACACACACACACACACACACACACGCACACAAAATCATGTAATGCGTGTATTGGAGAAGCAGAACCAGCAGGGGGGCCAGCAGCTGGTCCCATGTAGGCTGATGGTCTCCTGTTGGCTGATGGTCCCTTGTTGGCTGATGGTCCCCTGCAGGCTGATGGTCCCCTGTTGGTTGATGGTCCCCTGTTGGTTGATGGTCCCCTGTAGGTCGATGGTCCCTTGTAGGTCGATGGTCCCCCGTTGGTTGATGGTCCCCTGTTGGCTGATGGCCCCCTGTTGGCTGATGGTCCCCTGTTGGCTGATGGTCCCCTGTTGAACGATGGCCCCCTGTTGGTTGATGGTCCCCCGTTGGTTGATGGTCCCCTGTTGGCTGATGGTCCCCTGTAGGCTGATGGTCGGCCGAGACGAGCTGAGGTCAAGTGTCACTGTTTGTTCCTTCAAACAAGAAATGCCTTGTTCAAACTCCCTCGTGGGGGTCTGTTATGGGGTCTATTATGAGGGTCTGTTATGAGGGAGTTATGGCAGGTGTTTTGTGTTTCCGTCAGATTAGTGGAGCTCTTCTGGGACCGGAGGAGCTAGATCTTTTCCACACCCATGTATCTTCATGATTTCCACGTTGTGCACATAGCTTACAGATGAATGGGTGAAAGGCCAGTTGAGGTCAACCCTGTCCGAGGTTCAGATCCTCTCAGAGGTCCAGACCCTGTCAGAGGTCCAGATCCAGACCCTGTCAAAGTTTCAGACCCTCTCAGAGGTCCAGACCCTCTCAGAGGTCAAGACCCTCTCAGAGGTCCAGACCCTGTCAGTGGTTCAGACCCTCTCAGAGGTCAAGACCCTCTCAGAGGTCCAGACCCTGTCAGAGGTCCAGACCCTCTCAGAGGTGCAGACCCTCTCAGAGATCCAGACCCTGTCAGAGGTCCAGACCCTCTCAGAGGTGCAGACCCTCTCAGAGATCCAGACCCTCTCAGAGGTCCAGACCCTGTCAGAGGTCCAGACCCTCTCAGAGGTCCAGACCCTCTCAGAGGTTCAGAGACTCTCAGAGATCCAGACCCTCTCAGAGGTCCAGACCCTGTCAGAGGTCCAGACCCTCTCAGAGGTCCAGACCCTCTCAGAGGTTCAGAGACTCTCAGAGATCCAGACCCTGTCAGAGGTCCAGACCCCTGATATCCGCCCACACTATCAGCTCCTCTCCTCTGAGCCTCATGACTCACGGCTGAGTTCATTCACACTCCTCATTAATTTCTGTGCCGCAATTTGGCCGGAGATTTAATTATTGATGCGGTCTTTCAGAGCGGAGGTTTAATCTGAGACCGGAGGAGGCGGGTCCAGAGCGAAGTCCAACACAATGTTTTTTATTTAGCGCTGAAGAAGGTTATTGTGTTGGCTGCTGCCAGGAAAAGAGATATTTAGTTTGTCTGGATGTATAATTACACATATATATTCACATAATACACAAGGGCAGAGCGGGTTGTTACCAGACGCATTTATCAGCCAATAACATTGGTGTTCATGTTTGTTAGTGTTTGACTGGAACATCTGCTGATATATTTATATTGTTATCGGTCCGGCTGCAAATACAAAATACTAATTTGAGAGAAGGAAAGAAACACAAGCCTGATGAAGACAAAGACAAATGAACACAGAGATCCCACAGATATGTTGCCTCGTGTTGCACCTGAACGCACCACAAGGCTCTACGTTCTACACCTGCACAATCCATGAACATGAAACAGAACATGATCAAGACAGACTTCTATACAACCAGAGGAGTCGCCCCCTGGTGGTCAGGAGAGAGAATGCAGCTTTAACACATGAAACATAGACTTCTATACAACCAAAGGAGTCGCCCCCTGGTGGTCGCCCCCACATGAAGCATATACTTCTATACAACCAGTGGAGTCGCCCCCCGGTGGTCAGTAGAGAGAATGCAGCTTTAACACATGGAACATAGACTTCTATACAACCAGAGGGTATTTGTTCTGGAGTTTGTTGTCATTTTCATCTTGTTTTCAAAACAATCAGGATTGTGTGTTTGTTTTGAATGGAAACAGACAGGCTGCTTCAACACCACGTCGGTGTGCACATTCATCTGCATTACCTGCGTCCTTCTCTGTGCGTGGGAGCGTGCAGCTCGCCGAGTGTTGGTGGAAGAGAAGGAGTAATCCACGGTGCTGGTTGGGCGCTCATGGAGAAACCGTCTGCTCTCACCTGTCAGCCGTAATGTGGAAGTACAGCGAGTGGGAGGCAGCAGCAGGCTGAGTGGGCGGCCACATACAGGCTGTTAGCACACACTGAATCATACACCGTGCAACACTTTACATCACAGGGGCTCATTGTTCCCAGTGGTGACCTCTGCAATCACTTCTGCTGTAACATACCTGTTCTGTGACTTTTAAATGGATATTCACATTTACATTATTTAAAAAATCACCACTCAGAGCAACATGTTTTTGTATGTCGTCTATATTTCAATGAAAACATCCTATTTACCTCTTTTTTACTTTACGATTTATATAACCTTCAATTCTATTTTGATTTAGTTTTAAGCATAAAACCAGTTTAATTACAACTTTCGACTTTTTCATTGTTACCAGAAATTACTCATGCAGCTTTAACACATAGACTTCTATACAACCAGAGGAGTTACCCCCTGGTGGTCAGGAGAGAGAATGCAGCTTCAACACATGAAGCATAGACTTCTATACAACCAGAGGAGTCACTCCTGGTGGTCATGAGAGAGAATGCAGCTTTAACACATGAAGCATAGACTTCTATACAACCAGAGGAGTCACCCCCTGGTGGTCAGGAGAGAGAATGCAGCTTTAACACATGAAGCATAGACTTCTATACAACCAGAGGAGTCGCCCCCTGGTGGTCAGGAGAGAGAATGCAGCTTTAACACATGAAGCATAGACTTCTATACAACCAGAGGGGTCACCCCTGGTGGCCAGGAGAGAATGCAGCTTTAACTTCTATACAACCCCCCGTTGCTATAAAACGGTCGTGATTCTGTAGAACTTGAGTCGATTCTGACAACCGAACATGAAGCTGCTGATAACTCGTCTCTTTTGTTCAGAACATGGAAACTCATATTTGATATTTAAGATGACGTTGGCTGTGAAAGAGTCTGCGAGATGTAAAGACAGAAAGTGGGCGTGTCCATGGAGACAAAGGCTCGTTGAAAGTCATGTTTCATCCATCTGTTGTTTGTGTGTTTGCAGCAGTGTGTGAGTGTGTGAGTGTTTATTCACGACCTCGTCGCTTTCATCAGTCATGCGTTTGCATTTTGACAGATCGACTCGTCGGTGAGCGTTTCTGCTGCGACTGCACATCTAAACATTGACATCACAACACGATGCGGTTCAGCCAAACATGAAGGAAATGAAACGTAATCAATGAAACAAATATCAACACCCAACAAAACAACGGAATATTATTTGCATTGCTCCCTTTATGCACGGCTTTATACCAAACGTGCAAATAAAGACAAAAGAAAGGAAACACGCGTGAAAATCAATAAGATAAGATAATCCTTTATTAGTCCCGCAGTGGGGGAACTGCAGGATTACAGCAGCAGTGCTCACAAGAGACACAGAAAATAAACAGTATATGAAAAGTATTATAATGTCATATGTATTGCACCAGATGATGAACGTAATTAAAGTGTTAAAGTGTTCTCAGTGTTAGTGGTCTACTGTGAGCTCAGCTTGTTGTGCAGCCTGACAGCACCGGGAAGGAAGGACTTTCGGTACAATCATTAGAATGATATCATATTCATTAAATGAAATCATATATAAGTTCTTCCTGTATTATATTTGCTGGACCAGAATTCAGAGCGCGACGTTGTTCCTCTTTTGTCACAGAAAACATCATATTTGAACCATAATATATTTAATAATGAACCAATGTTTCGACACGGCCGTCTTCTTCAGTGCAAAGAGGAATACATATTATAGTATTTATATATATATATATATATATATATATATATATATATATATATATATATATATATGTATAAATATAGTTGTAAACACATTTCCTGGATGAGCCTGCGTCTCTCTGGAGTCCGGCCTCCAGCGAGCCGGCAGACGGCTCCTGATCAAACAGCATTACTGCCTGACATTATGTACAATATGCAGGACTTATAATTAGTTGTCACACACGAGGTTGGCGGCGGGCGGCGGCCTTATCGTCACGGCGCCACATTTCAGGAACAGACTGGTTACTTCATTAGCTCCACGTCTCGCTCCTCCTGGTTTCTCGGGGGAGAAAAAGAAGAATTAATTCTGCAGCTGGACGGATGAATCCTCTCCGGCTGCTAATTGTGTTTTCTGCTTTTGTATTTGACCGAACACGAAGATGCATGTTCTCCTTCTTGAAGCCGGGTGTTCTCCATGCGAGGAATGTGTCTCTGGCTTGGCGGGACGCAGGTTTATGAAACATGGATATTAATGCCAGCGTGCGTCTGAGCTACGGACATTGCGTCCACAGAAGAAGAAGAAGACCTGGTCACTCATTAGTTCGTGGACGGCCGCTCTGACGCCTCGAGGGCGAATAATTGTGAATATATTTGAACGAACTTTAGTTTTTTGACGTAAATACTTTTCGCTCATATTCAGATTTATGTATCAAGTACGAGGGCAAAGAAATGCTGTTTTACATCTGACCAGAAGTGCAAAAAGAAGCAGTAAAAGTGTAATGTGCTCAATAAATAACAGGATAAATAATTCATAAGAATTCATAATTAAAAAAAGAAACACAACAGTGTAAGTAGTATAACAATATAGACAGTATGAACAGTGGATATGAGATGTGAGATATATGCAGTAAAATAATAAGAACATTCATATAAAGCAGCAAAACAGAAGGAAACATTTCTCTGACATTTGGCGCCATAAATAAAGGAAAGCATCGCGTGATCATAACCAACTGCAACACAACTTTATTGCTCCTTTCAACCGCGACAAAGGCGGGCAGACCAGATCCTTTATGACAGCCTCTGGCTCTTCTAAGGCTCTCACCTTTCACAATAAAAGCCTGAGGCGCATAACATTTACGACGGAAAGATTTTGTTGTTTGGACCGAGGCAGGCTAGCTGTTTCCTACCGTTCCCAGTCGTTATGCTAAGCTAAGCTAATCAATCGATCTTCTTCTCGAACTATTAGCAAGAATCCCAAAAATCACTAAACCGTATCCATCGCATCATAATCAGTTCTTTAACTAATTTTACTAAACATTTGTCCTGCTATTGAGTGGTTCATTAATGATATATAATATATAATCATACAGCAGATGAAGGAACCTCATCATCCTCCTGGAATGTGAGGAAATATTATTTCCTCTTTCCTTCTCACATTTCCTGTTTTTATGGGTGAAATAATATCTCAGCCTTTTAGTCCCTCGATGGCAGCGACATTCAGGGATGTCTGCAGAGGAGGAAGAGGAAGAGGAAGAGGAGGAGGAGGAAGAGGAAGAGGAGGTATTCTCACAGGCTCTGTGTGAGTGTGGCTTTGTTCGAGAGTGATGTGTGGAAGAAGAAGAAGAAGAAGAACAAGCCGAACTAGCAGAAGAAGACGAAGAAGAAGAAGAAGCAGAAGAAGAAGAAGACGAAGCAGACGAGATGGACAGGGAGAGAGAGGGGGGAGAGAGGGAGGAAGAGGCGGGGGAGGAAGAGGGGCCACTTTCTGGTGAAGGTCAGCAGGTTAAGCCGATGCTTGAGGGACCCCCCACCACCCCATGATTCATGGCGAAGGCATCCATCACCCTGTGTGTGTTTACGATGACATCATCCCGACAGGCCGGAGCAGCGCTGAGCTTTTTTATTTGTGTGATGGACGGCGCGATGATAAAGGAGCTCTCTCTTCCTGAATGGGGGAGGGGCCACGACGCTCGCCGGCGCTCATGGGAAGTGGATTCTTTTTTGTAGTTGTTGTCGGGCCTCTTGTGGCGCCGGCCTCACGGACAGCGCTTCTTATTTCTGTGTTTCTTCCCTCGTCCGGAGCTCAAGTCTGAATCACAGAGAACCTTTAAACAGCGTCTCTCAGGAAACTCAGCCTCCACATCACATTACATCACATTACATTACATCACTTCACTTTACATCACATCACATTACATCACATTACATTACATCACATTACATTACATCACTTTACTTTACATCACATCACATTACATCACATTACTTTACTTTACATCACATTACTTTACATTACTTTACATCACATTACTTTACATTACTTTACATCACATTACTTTACTTTACTTTACATCACATTACTTTACTTTACATCACATTACTTTACATTACTTTACATCACATTACTTTACATTACATTACATCACTTTACTTTACATCACATCACATTACATCACATTACTTTACTTTACATCACATTACTTTACATTACTTTACATCACATTACTTTACATTACTTTACATCACATTACTTTACATTACTTTACATCACATTACTTTACTTTACATCACATTACTTTACATTACTTTACATTACAATACATTTCATTTAGCTGAGGCTTTTACCCAAAGTGACTTACAATAAGTGTATCCACCATGAGTACAACCTCAGAACAACAAGAATCAAGAAAGTACAATTTCTTCAATAAAGTTAAACTACAAAGTGCTGTCAGTAAGAGACATTTAAGTGCTACTAAAGTGTTACTTTCTTTATTCCAGGTGTAGTGGAAAAAGATGTGTTTTTAGTTCACGGTGGAAGATGTAGAGACTTCCTGCTGTCCTGCTGTCAGTGGGGAGCTCATTCCACCACTGAGGAGCAGGACAGCAAACAGTCGTGACTTTGTTGAGTGTTTAGCTCGCAGTGACGGAGCTACAAGCTGATTGGCTGAAGCAGTGATGTTGGCTGTCGAGTGTCACACGAGGTTCCTGGCAGTCGGGGTCAACAGTGAGTTGTTGAAGGTGACAGTGAGGTCGTCGGTGGGAGAGCATCTTCCTGGAAGGAAAGGTAGTTCAGTCTTGTCAGGGTTACTGTTCAGGAGGTGTGTGGACATCCACTGAGAGATGTCAGTCGACAGGCAGAGATTTGTGCTGCTAGCTGTGTTTCAGATTGTTGAAACCAGAGGATCAGTTGGGTGTCATCGGCATAGCTGGTAGGAAAAGCCATGTGAGCGAATGACAGAGCCGAGAGAGTTGGTGTACAGAGAGAAGAGGAGAGGACCCAGGACGGAGCCCTGAGGGACCCCAGGGCCCTGTTTCTGGTAGCTGGCTTACTGAGTTAGCCGGATAATGTTCAGGACAAGATGACGTAGGTCAGGCTTTTCGGTTCCACGAAGCAAGCTTAGATAAATAACCATAGCAACACATCCAAAAATGTTAACCTGCTCCAGCGCAGGCTTACTGAAATTCACTGGACAGCTGGCCACTCCCACCGGACAAAAAAGGCAGCTCCCTTCTTCATTGATGAAGGAGCGATATTAGTTATATTAATTTTACAGGGAGAGAGTTCTTCCAGATCGCCAAGATCCATTCTCACATCATCATGACTTCCTGTACGGGCGCTATCGATTCTGCCGACAAGGAATCATTTATTTACGAGAGCTTCTATATCTATTCGTATACTACTGCCAGCAGATACATTTAAATAAATATAATCTGATTGATTTGGGTGATGGAAGTACTGAAAATTTGCCGATACATTTTCCCAACACTGACGCATTTAACTTGTCTGATATCTTTGCGATGCTTGTGTCTCGCAGCGGGGGCGGAGTTAAGCAGCGTTCATACCAACAACGTTGCAAAAACGTTGTGAATATTAGCAACACGTTTGCTGTGAATGTAGCATTAGACTTTGCCATGATTATGGTCTTGACTTCCTCATATGCGTTCATGATCATCTCCTGCTTCTCAGCGGAGATTTTTTAAATTATTATTTGCCATTGTACTGCTAGAACATGGTGGTGTCAGTGCTCCATTATTATCCCTTCTGAAGAAGAGCACGCGCATTTATCCAGATGACTGACGTCTGGCTAGAATTAACGAGACGTTTCAGCGCGGATCTTCCGTGAAGAAACCCAGTGCACTTCCTGTGCACAGTGACCAGGACGGGCTGCAGCTCAGTCTGGCGTTCCCTCATTAGCATGAATTTGTGCGGAAGCTAATCAACCCAAATCCTGAACCTCCACTCCTCCGAGCGCAGTCGATATACTCCATGATCTGTGAAACAAGAGATCTATTTATATGCTTTAAAGCGGAAAGGAGCACTCAGTGTTTCTCTCCACGGAAAGATGTTCTCTGAAGCTCTCGCTAATGTGCTTCCACTTAACGGCCTGAAGAGCGATCTCCTCTGCTCCGCTGGTCCAGAGAACCAGATGATGAAGTCACAACTGTATTATTAACCTTTTGAGCCCTGAAGCCCTTCTAGAGTTCTTAGTGAGGTCTGTTCAAGTAGTCCTATGAACCCCAAAATGAGTTCTAATACCTGTGTTATTTTAAATCATTTCTTTCAGAATTTATTTGTGAAAAAATGTATGTATTTTAAAAACTTTGATACCATGTTTTGATCATAACTATGAACATCCAGCATGATATGAGCAAGATTCCCAAAAATGCCTCCTTGAGCCCACGCCCCCGTTTTTTCCAGACGCTTCAAGGCCTAAACAACAACCGACAGAGTTGTAAGACCCCTCTTTGTAATGATAATGACCCAAAGAATCAGAATATGCTATAAATCAAAGCCTTGGGGAATTACCAAGGAGTTTTACTCAAAGAACTGTGTCGTTCGGTAAAAAAATGTAAAAGTTATAACCTTTATGTCTAAACACCATTGGTTTGGGGCATGCTGGGATTAAACATTTGCATAAATCTCTGCTTAAGACATGCGACGCGTTCTAAGAAACCTCCTGAAGCGAGTCAAAAAATAAACAGTCCGGCCGCATTTGGATTTTTCAGCTACTGATATACTACACAAAGGATATATCATACTTTATTAGATGCATACAAAGAAATGTCTCTTATTGAAATCCGACTTTGTAAAGTGTACTTATTGACGATCTAGGAGTCGCCCCCTGGTGGTCAGGAGAGAGAATGCAGCTTTAACACGAAGCATATACTTCTATACAACCAGAGGAGTCGCCCCCTGGTGGTCAGGAGAGAGAATGCAGCTTTAACACATGAAGTATATACTTCTATACAACCAGAGGAGTCGCCCCCTGGTGGTCAGGAGAGAGAATGCAGCTTTAACACATGAAGTATATACTTCTATACAACCAGAGGAGTCGCCCCCTGGTGGTCAGGAGAGAGAATGCAGCTTTAACACATGAAGTATATACTTCTATACAACCAGAGGAGTCGCCCCCTGGTGGTCAGGAGAGAGAATGCAGCTTTAACACATGAAGCATAGACTTCTATACAACCAGAGGAGTCACCCCCTGGTGGTCAGGAGAGAGAATGCAGCTTTAACACATGAAGCATAGACTTCTATACAACCAGAGGAGTCACCCCCTGGTGGTCAGGAGAGAGAATGCAGCTTTAACACATGAAGCATAGACTTCTATACAACCAGGGGAGTCGCCCCCTGGTGGTCAGGAGAGAGAATGCACGCAGCTGTTGGAGATGAACCACTTAGTGAAACTGGTGTACTTGTTTCCCTGAAGTTTCCAGTTGGTTTGAGTTCTATTTGGCTCCTGGAACACTGACCCAGTTTACTGTTGACTCTCCGTCGGTCTCAGTTGGCGAGCGCTTGGCTGAAAGCCGGGTCTCAACTTTGTCCCACTGGCCGACTTAATGTAATTCATCTCGATCTCGTTAATGATCATGACGATAATCCCTCTGGGAGGAAAATAAATAAAGACCAACAGACAGAAAGACGACTTTTTCAACTTTCAGACATTTCCTACTCGGGCAGAGAGATCAGAGAAGAGGAGGACGAGTAAAACGAGGCCGGTGACACCCAGCAGGACGTCCTCTGGCACACACACACACACACACACACACACACACACACACACACACACACACACACACACACACACACACACACACGCCGCTTGGCCACCAGAGCTGCACTGGCTCTTGTTGAGAGGGTTTGAGGGACGTCCCTCGTCTTTGCGTGTGTGTGTGTGTGTGTGTGTGTGTGTGTGTGTGTGTGTGCAGTGCTGCTGCCTGCATCCATAATTAAGCACAACACACAACCATCCACTGGAATATAATTGGCCAGTGAAAGTGGAAGAGGAGAGGGGGAGGGGCTGCAAACTTTCTGAGCGAGAGGAAGAAGAGGAAGAAGAGGAAGAAGAGGGAGCCCATTAACATGCTAATGGCGTCCTCGCTGGCTGCAGGCGCCCGCTGCCTCCATGTTGACACAACACTGAGGCTGAGAGCCTCCAGCAGCCGGCAGCTGTTGCGTAACTTCAGGACTCTTCTCTTCCTCTTTGTCATCCCTCGTTTTGTTTCTTCTGCTCCTTGTTTTGGTTTCCTAGGCGACAGAATGGGCACCGGACGAGGAGACCAGGCGGTCCTGTCAGAGCAAAGGCAAGACAGAGGTAAGCATGACATCACGTCTGGGGGGGTGGGGGGGCGGGACACCTCCTTTCCTCTTGTCTGATCAGCTGTCTTTGTTTCCTTTATAAATATATATTTGGGGATCCTTCTCCTTTAATGCACAGCTATCGACCCGCTCTGCAATTACCTCCTTTTCTCTTTTCTCTTTTCTCTTTTCTCTTTTCTCTTTTCTCTTTTCTCTGCTCTCTTCTTTCCCCCGACACAAACCGATACTTACATGAAAGGTTTCATAACCATAAGTATGTGTCCTCCTCTGTGGGAGCAGATTCTTCTGTGTTTCCACTTTACTCCGTCACAAACAAACAAGCTGCAGCCCGTTGCTGCAGACCAGGAGTTGTCGGTTGCCGGTTGACGGCAGCCTCCTTGTTGCTCTCTCCCTCAGGCCGAGTGTCAGAACTACATCCGGGTTCTGCTGGTGAACCAGACGGAGCTGATGACCTGTGGGACCAACGCCTTCCAGCCGCTGTGCACCACCCGGGAGGTACGGGTTCAGATCGGAGGAGGAAAGAGCGGGTCGTCCTTTACTCAGAGCGTCGGTGGTTCGATCCCCGGCTCTGCTAGCCCATGTCGATGTGTCCTTGGGCAATCGACCTGAATGTTCGCTGTTCTACCTTGCATGTAGCTCCTCCCATTGTGTAGCTCCTCCCATCATGTAGCCCCTCCCATCAGTGTGAATGTTGACAGAGACAAGTGTTACAGCTTTCAGAGGACTAGAGAAAGGCAATGCCGTCCATATGTATACAGTCTATATACTGTGTGTATATATCTATAGATATATCTATATATCTATATATATAGATATATCTATATATAGATATATCTATATATAGATATATATACACAGTATATATATATATATATATATATATATATATATATATATATATATATATATATATATATATATCTATAGATATATATATACACAGTATATATATATATACCGTATATACACAGTCTATACACAGTATATCTATACAGTCCATTTATCACTACCTTAACCATCCTTCCTCCGTTTCCTCCGTCTCCTTCCTCCTTCCCTCGTCTCCTCCCTTCCTCCCTTTCCTCGCCTCCTCCCTCCTCAGGTGGGCAACGTGAGCAGCGTTCTGGAGCGGGTGAACGGCGTGGCGCGTTGCCCGTACGACCCTCGCCACAACTCCACGGCGGTGGTGACGGAGAGCGGCGAGCTGTACGCCGCCACCGTCATCGACTTCTCGGGCCGCGACCCCGTGATCTACCGCAGCCTGGGAGGCATGCCGCCGCTCCGCACGGCGCAGTACAACTCCAAGTGGCTCAACGGTACGGAGCCCAGCCGCCATGTAGCACGAAGAGACGCATCACGAGTCTGGCACCAGAATCCTGCACTTCCATCCGCACACTCCAGTCCAGCAGGGGGCGTCGAACACACAACCTTCTGGAGGAGGAGCAGAAATAATATTTACGTTTTGTCAGGTTGTAGTCGTTGCTTCAGGTTGCATCTGTTGTTGCTTCAGGTTGCATCTGTTGTTGCTTCCGGTTGCAGTTGTTGTTGCTTCAGGTTGCAGTTGTTGTTATTTGAGGTTGCAGCCGTTGCTGCTTCAGGTTGCATCTGTTGTTGCTTCCGGTTGCAGCCGTTGTTGCTTCAGGTTGCAGTTGTTGTTATTTGAGGTTGCAGCCGTTGTTGCTTCAGGTTGCAGTTGTTGTTGCTTCCGGTTGCAGTTGTTGTTATTTGAGGTTGCAGCCGTTGCTGCTTCAGGTTGCTCCTCTCGGTGGTGCGTTCAGGTTTTCAGGTGAAAAACGCTCCGGAGTGTGAAATTGATCCTGCGCCGCTCGAAGCGCCCGGCTAACGGAACACAATCAGTTCTTTTCTCTTCACTTGTGTTTTTATTTGTCTGAACTGGAAGAGAGAATTATTGATAAATAACATTTAAAAATAATTAAACCCTTCATGAGCCCGGAGCTTTACCCAAAACATGATTAAAGTTCAGAAGTTTATCAGGAACAAAGTGAGACAAGGACAGAGATTTATTATTATTATATAAATACTGGGGCTGCAACTAACTGATTTCACTGATTAATGTTTCATATTTTCTCAATTAATCTGTTTGTATTCATCTGTTAAAAGCCCAAAACCCCAAGATATTAATTTTAAATTAAATGGAGAAATCTCCACAAACAAACACACATTTTCTGCTTGATAAAAGACTAATCGATTAATACATCTGAGCTTTTCACTTTCATCAACTAATCATCAGCACAAACAAATATTCACATTAGTCAGAGAGAGAGAGAGAGAGAGAGAGAGAGAGAGAGAGAGAGAGAGAGAGAGAGAGAGAGAGAGAGACTAAAGACTTCAGAGAGAGAGGAGAAGAGAAGAAAAGAGAGAGAGAGAGAGAGAGACTGGAGGACGGGAGAAGTGAGCGGAGGTGTGTGTGTGTGTGTATGTGTGTGTGTGTGTGTGTGTGTGTGTGTGTGTGTGTGTGTGTGTGTGTGTGTGTGTGTGTGTGTGTGTGTGTCTGGAGGGATGAGAGTTGCGGAGCAGGAAGAAGATGAGGATGAGAGGAAGGAGAGCAGATAGACTGAGGAGTCAGTGAGCGATGTGATTGTTCCTCACGGCAGGGAGACAACACACAGCGTGCTTCACACCACACACACACACACACACTCTGTGCACGAGTGTGTGTGTGTGTGCTCCTGCAGATACACATATAAATATATCCATCATATATGTATTGAGATCGTGTGCACGCTGCATGTGTGAGAGTGATGTGTGGGAGGAGGAGAGCAGTGAAGAGATAGTGTCTTCATAGGAATAATCACATCTGGCTGCACAATCTACACACACACACACACACACACACACACACACACACTGAACACACACACACTGAGCACACACACACACACACACACACTGAGCACACACACACACACACACACACACACACACACACTGAGCACACAAACACACACACACACACACTGAGCACACATGTAGCTCTGCAGCTACGCACACACACACACACACACACACACACACACTGAGCACACAAACACACACACACACACACTGAGCACACATGTAGCTCTGCAGCTACGCACACACACACACACACACACACACACACACACTGAGCACACATGTAGTTCTGCAGCTACACACACACACACACACACACACACACACACACACACACACACACACACACACACTGAGCACACATGTAGCTCTGCAGCTACACACACACACACACACACACACACACTGAGCACACATGTAGCTCTGCAGCTACACACACACACACACACTGAGCACACATATAGCTCTGCAGCTACACACACACACACACACACACACACACACTGAGCACACATGTAGCTCTGCAGCTACACACACACACAGACACACACACACACACTGAGCACACATGTAGCTCTGCAGCTACACACACACACACACACACACACACACTGAGCACACATGTAGCTCTGCAGCTACACACACACACAGACACACACACACACACTGAGCACACATGTAGTTCTGCAGCTACACACACACACACACACACTGAGCACACATATAGCTCTGCAGCTACACACACACACACACACACACACACACACACTGAGCACACATGTAGCTCTGCAGCTACACACACACACAGACACACACACACACACTGAGCACACATGTAGTTCTGCAGCTACACACACACACACACACATGCCGTGGAGCGGAGCCGGCGGTGTCGGTGACGGCGGTGAGTTCAGTTCCCGCTGGATTCCGGTGTGAATCTAATTTCCAGCTCTGAGCCTCTCCCGTTCAGGAGAAACCGAAGGCTGGGGGTCCTGGATCTAATCAATCTGTTCCCTTATTGGATTGGTCGCCTGCCAGGGCCGAGGGCTTCCCATCATGCATCTGAATGACACGGGGCTATAGAGTCGCCTGTGAAACAATCTAAACAACGTGAATCTCTCATCCCCCAAAGACGTTGTATGTAACATGCTTATGAATATCTCTGTTGGCTCCTCTCAGCTCCACAACCCTCGGTTTGGAAATACGAAATACAACTGAGTCAAGAAATGAACTCAGCCATGAACATAACCTTGTTCCACATAGAGACCTCGGATTGGTATACAGCTAATGTGCATGGTTTCATCTTCACGGCTGTTTCGTTGATACCATTTTAAGTCATATTGTTGCGCTACGTTGTTGCGCTACGTTGTTGCGCTACGTTGTTGTGCTACGTTGTTGCGCTACGTTGTTGCGCTACGTTGTTGCGCTACGTTGTTGTGTTATGTTGTTGCATTATGTTGTTGCACTATGTTGTTACGTTGTTGTGTTACATTGTTGCATTACGTTGTTGTGTTACGTTGTTGCGTTACGCTGTTGCGTTACGCTGTTGCGTTACGCTGTTGCGTTACATCGTTGCGCTACATCGTTGCGCTACATCGTTGCGCTACATCGTTGCGCTACATTGTTGTGTTACGTTGTTGTGCTACGTTGTTGCATTACGTTGTTGCATTACGTTGTTGCATTACGTTGTTGCGTTACGCTGTTGCGTTACATCGTTGCGCTACATCGTTGCGCTACATCGTTGCGCTACATCGTTGCGCTACATTGTTGCGCTACGTTGTTGTGTTACGTTGTTGTGCTACGTTGTTGCATTACGTTGTTGCATTACGTTGTTGCATTACGTTGTTGCGTTACGCTGTTGCGTTACATCGTTGCGCTACATTGTTGCGCTACATTGTTGCGCTACATTGTTGCGTTACGTTGTTGCGTTACGTTGTTGCGTTACGTTGTTGCGTTACGTTGTTGCGTTACGTTGTTGCGTTACGTTGTTGTGTTACGCTGTTGCGTTACGCTGTTGCGTTACGCTGTTGCGTTACGCTGTTGCGTTACATCGTTGCGCTACATTGTTGCGCTACATTGTTGCGCTACGTTGTTGCGTTATGTTGTTGCGTTACGTTGTTGCGTTACGTTGTTGCGCTACATTGTTGCAGATCCTGCTACGTATCCTTCATCTTTAAACTGAAGCCTCATGTGCTGATAGTGATGGCAGCTTCCAGCTCAGCAGCCTGAGGGGTGAACAGTCTCCACACACACACACACACACACACACACACACACACACACACACACACACACACACACACACAACGAGCTGCTCCATGTAGCTGGAGGCATGACGGTTGTCTCTTCATTTGCAGTAATTAGCAGCAGCACTCACTTGTTCACTCGTTTGACATTAGATGACACCTCTGGGTGTCACGCATAATAATAATAACAATAAGAAGAACAATGAATTCGCTGGGCTTCATTTAGTTTCTTTAATGCCGGTTGCTCTCGTTAAGCAGCAGCTCCCCTAACATTACTACTAAACATCACCTGATGAGATCACCTGTCAGTGAAACCAGCACAACTCCGCCGCCTTGAAGAGGAAACAGCACAACGGATTAGTTATTGTTATTATTGTTATGATTGTTATTATTGTGGACTGCGGATCTCTTCCTGCGTCTTCTCCACATCTTCTTGCCTCTAGAAGCCTCTCTGGCCTGAGGCTCCATCAGGCTTCAGCCTCGTGTGTTCATGGGGTGCACACTGAGGCTCAGGCCTTCATGGGGTGACATCCCTGTGGATGAAGGGTCCCAGCAGAGGAGACAGGAGACAGGAGTGTGTTCTCTTCCTTCGCCTGGAAGAAGGAAACAGACTCCGGTGGCTCAGCGGCAGGAGGAGCTTCAGTTTCACTCGTCTGTACCTCACAAGTGTCCCGAGGAGGAAGACGTGGTTCTGTGATGTGGGATTAAGATTTATATTTATGGATTCATAATGAATGAATCAAAACTTCATCTTTGAACATTATTAATGATCCTTTTAGGAACCAGCGCCCCTGAAACTGCCTCCAATGGGGTTCAGCTCTTCCCAAGTCCTTCAACATCAGAGCCACTGATGTCACATAGCAACACATAGAGCCTTTCATGACACTATTCCACAATAAATATGAACATAATCCATGAACACGACTCAAAGGGACTCGAGAGCGACTTGAGAGAACACCTCGTGTTTTGAAAAAATCAATTTCCATATTGCTTCAGGATTAGCAGCGTTTGGAAAGCTTAGAACCGACTGGGTGTAGATGAGTAGTAACGCCGACAAAGCCGCCGTCAAGCAAAGTTATCAACAGCAGTGCAACCAGCAAAGAAAGTGAAATATGACTTATATTATAATATTTCACAGGGCTTTGCTTGGTGTCTTTACCTGGCTGGAGTGATGCGAGGCGTTCAATTACCACAAAACAGGAAGCAACGTGTTGCTCTGTGACAGGAAGCAATGTGTTGCTCTGTGACAGGAAGCAACGTGTTGCTCTGTGACAGGAAGCAACGTGTTGCTCTGTGACAGGAAGCAACGTGCTGCTCTGTGACAGGAAGCAACGTGTTGCTCTGCGACAGGAAGCAACGTGTTGCTCTGCGACTGGAAGCAACGTGTTGCTCTGCGACAGGAAGCAACGTGTTGCTCTGCGACAGGAAGCAACGTGTTGCTCTGCGACAGGAAGCAACGTGTTGCTCTGCGACAGGAAGCAACGTGTTGCTCTGCGACAGACTACAAAGACGTTTGTGTGAGTAATCATCCTTGGATCTGAAGACGAACACGTTTTTCAAGTCGAAGCTTATTCCTCCTGCTCCAGTGATGATGTCATGTTGATGATGTCGTGTTGATGATGTCGTGTTGATGATGTCGTGTGTTTACGAAGCGTCCTGACTGGTGTCTACGTGGGGATAACCGCCCAGAGGGAGCGGAGTGTTAATCACTCGCCGTGTCACTCGGGGCAATAAAAGCTCCTTCAGAAGGAGATCAATGTCGTGTTGATGATGTCGTGTTGATGATGTCATGTTGATGATGTTGTGTTGATGATGTCATGTTGATGATGTCGTGTTGATGATGTCGTGTTGATGATATCAACATCATCAACACGACATCATCAAGCGTCCTGACTGGTGTCTACGTGGTGATAACCGCCCAGCGGAGCGGAGTGTTCATCGCTCGTCGTGTCACTCGGGGCAATAAAAGCCGCTCGGCCGTCCAGTGAAGCTCACAGCGCTGCATGGATTTACTGTCCAGCGTCAGTAGAGTCCTCTGAGTTCTCTCTGGAGAGGCTCTCCTCCAGGCCGTCTCCATCAGGAGGTCAAAGCATCAACACTGAGAAGACGTTGGCCCCTGTGTAGTGACCGGTGACCCCTCCCCCTCTGTCCCCCCGCAGAGCCCCACTTCATCTCGGCCTACGACATCGGCCTCTTCACCTTCTTCTTCCTGAGGGAGAACGCCGTGGAGCACGACTGCGGGAAGACGGTCTACTCCCGCGTGGCGCGAGTCTGCAAGAACGACATCGGCGGACGGTTCCTGCTGGAGGACACCTGGACCACGTTCATGAAGGCCCGGCTCAACTGCTCCCGGTCCGGGGAGATCCCCTTCTACTACAACGAGCTGCAGAGCACCTTCTACCTGCCAGAGCAGGACCTCCTCTACGGCATCTTCACCACCAACGTGTGAGTGCTCTACCCAGCAGCTGTGATGTCATGATGTAGTGTTCAGGAGGAGGAGCATGGTGTAGTGTTCAGGAGGAGGAGCATGGTGTAGTGTTCAGGAGGAGGAGCATGGTGTAGTGTTCAGGAGGAGCATGGTGTAGTGTTCAGGAGGAGCATGGTGTAGTGTTCAGAAGGAGGAGCATGGTGTAGTGTTCAGGAGGAGCATGATGTAGTGTTCAGGAGGAGGAGCATGATGTAGTGTTCAGGAGGAGGAGCATGATGTAGTGTTCAAGAGGAGGAGCATGATGTAGTGTTCAGGAGGAGGAGCATGATGTAGTGTTCAGGAGGAGGAGCATGATGTAGTGTTCAGGAGGAGGAGCATGATGTAGTGTTCAGGAGGAGGAGCATGATGTAGTGTTCAGGAGGAGGAGCATGATGTAGTGTTCAAGAGGAGGAGCATGATGTAGTGTTCAAGAGGAGGAGCATGATGTAGTGTTCAGGAGGAGCATGATGTAGTGTTCAGGAGGAGGAGCATGATGTAGTGTTCAGGAGGAGCATGATGTAGTGTTCAAGAGGAGGAGCATGATGTAGTGTTCAGGAGGAGGAGCATGATGTAGTGTTCAGGAGGAGGAGCATGGTGTAGTGTTCAGGAGGAGCATGGTGTAGTGTTCAGGAGGAGGAGCATGATGTAGTGTTCAAGAGGAGGAGCATGATGTAGTGTTCAGGAGGAGCATGATGTAGTGTTCAGGAGGAGCATGATGTAGTGTTCAGGAGGAGCATGATGTAGTGTTCAAGAGGAGCATGATGTAGTGTTCAGGAGGAGGAGCATGATGTAGTGTTCAGGAGGAGCATGATGTAGTGTTCAGGAGGAGGAGCCTCTGCTTCAGTACTCAAGGAGTTCTCCTGCTAGAGAAGTAGAAGTTAATTTAACTTCCTGGTTATGCACATAACTCAGTGTATTATATCTAAAGGTTCATATGCACATGTGGAGGATTCATAACTTCATAACTCGAAGGAATCACTATATAAAAAGTTCTACTATCACTTTTATTATTCCTCCTCTGGGATCAATAATCTATCAATACGTATTAACATCATTCCTTAATAAAGGGGTTGAATCAATGAGCAGTAACAGTGTGTGTGTGTGTGTGTGTGTGTGTGTGTGTGTGTGTGTGTGTGTGTGTGTGTGTGTGTGTGTGTGTGTATGAGTGTGTGTGTGTGTGTGTATGTGTGTGTGTGTGTGTCTGGAGGGATGAGAGTTTCGGTCTCTGTTTTGTAATTAAGTGACAAACAGAGAAGCAGGCGGTCGTTAATAAACGTCTAAACTGGAGTTATTAAAGTAAAATATGTGATGACGTCACTCTTATTGTTCCCTAACGTTCCCCTCAGTGTTGAACAGAAAACAAGCTGCAGCTGCACCAAAGAGCCTTTCAGCCCCAACAAGAGGATTATCACACACACACACACACACACACACACACACACACACACACACACACACACACACACACACACACACACACACCAAAACACTTCAGAGTTCCTCCCTTCATAAAGTTTGCTGATGATGATGATGATGATGATGATGATGATGATGATGATGATGATGATGATGATGTGTTGGTGTCACTCATTCCAGAGAGGAACCCTAAGAGTTAGCACGGTGCAGATTAGAGTGTTAGAGGCACATTTACGCCTGAATAGTCGATGTCAACAACGATATTGCCAATAATATTATTAATAATAACAATATTGTGTACAACTCTCAAAATGTCCGCCTTGCATCGAGGGAGCCGTCTCCGTCTCGCTCTCCTTGCACATGCTCAGTGGGCTCCGGAGTATTGAGCTGCTGAGAGAGAGAGAGAGAGAGAGAGAGAGAGAGAGAGAGAGAGAGAGAGAGAGAGAGAGATATGAAGCGACAACAAGAGAAGAAAAGCCGGGAGGATAACTGGAAAGAGGGATTGAGGAGAGGTAATGAGAAAACCTGGTGAGCTCCAAGCTTTTGTCCTCCGTCCCTTTGTCTCCTCCTTCCTCTTCCTCCCTTCCTCCCTTCCTCTCTCCTCATGAGGCCGGGTATGTTAATGCAATCACCACAAACTCCGACTCCATCTGTCTGATCGGCCTCTCAGCTGCTGCAGGAGTTCAGGCTGTCAGAGCCGAGCAGGAGGAGTCATGTGACCTCCTCTCCTCTCTGACTCCTCCCACTTGTGAGTCATGTGACCTCCTCTCCTCTCTGACTCCTCCCACATGAGCCATGTGACCTCCTTGACTCCTCCCACCTGTGAGTCATGTGACCTCCTCTCCTCTCTGACTCCTCTCCTCTCTGACTCCTCCCACATGAGCCATGTGACCTCCTCTCCTCCCTGACTCCTCCCACCTGTGAGTCATGTGACTCCTCCCACATGAGTCATGTGACCTCCTCTCCTCTCTGACTCCTCCCACATGAGCCATGTGACCTCCTCTCCTCCCTGACTCCTCCCACCTGTGAGTCATGTGACTCCTCCCACATGAGTCATGTGACCTCCTCTCCTCTCTGACTCCTCCCACATGAGCCATGTGACCTCCTCTCCTCCCTGACTCCTCCCACCTGTGAGTCATGTGACTCCTCCCACATGAGTCATGTGACCTCCTCTCTGACTCCTCCCACATGAGCCATGTGACCTCCTCTCCTCCCTGACGCCTCCCACCTGTGAGTCATGTGACTCCTCCCACATAAGTCATGTGACCTCCTCTCCTCTCTGACTCCTCCCACATGAGTCATGTGACCTCCTCTCCTCTCTGACTCCTCCCACATGAGTCATGTGACCTCCTCTCCTCCCTGACTCCTCCCACATGAGTCATGTGACCTCCTCTTCTCTCTGACTCCTCCCACATGAGTCATGTGACCTCCTCTCCTCCCTGACTCCTCCCACATGAGTCATGTGACCTCCTCTTCTCTCTGACTCCTCCCCATATAAAAGGAGTAAACAGCATCTTAAACATCTGTTGTCTATGGGGAAGACGTTTCCACAGTTAATTGACAGTTGTTGAGTAATTAAAATGTTAAAAGTCATTCTTGGAGCTGAAACACAAAATGAGGATTTGATGGTTGTTTTTTGTGTTTTACGTCACCTTAAATTAAACATCTGGGTTTTAATTCAACAAAACAACCCAAAGCAATTCTCACTGTTCTCTTCCAACCCCTTAAAGGACTTGATTAGATTATCAGTTTTATTATAAACATTTAACAAATGTTGAGTAAACAAAAGGCAAGGCAAGTTTATTTGTAGAGCACATTTCAACAACAAGACAACATAAAACCATTAAAAGCATCAAAACATAATGCAGATTTAAAAACAGTTAAGAAAACATTAAAACAGTCAAAAAGCAAAATAAAAAATAAAAGTTGAATAAAAGTTGCAGTGCAGTTTAAGAAATAAAATGCAGTAGTGAGATGCAGTAATTGAATCTGGTTCAGTTAAAGGCAGCAGCAAACAGAAAAGTCTTCAATGTGGACTTAAAGGAGCTGAGGGTCTATGAGGGTCTATGAGGGTCTATGAGGGTCTATGAGGGTCTATGAGGGTCTCAGCAGACCTGCAGCTCTCAGGACCTTGTTCCAGATATGTGGAGCAGAAAAGATGAACGCTGCTTCTCCATGTTTAGTTCTGACTCTTGGAACAGAAAGTAGACCCGTCTAGAAGAATAACCAATGAAATGAACATTAAGTCGATAGAAGTCAACACTCTTAAAGGTCTGTCCCTCTTTATTCACTTAAATACATTTAAAAAAGAGCTTTCATGATGTTTTTACTTACTTAAAATATGTAATAATACTAATAATTGTATAATTATATAATAATCACAATCAGTATAATCATAATCATAATATTAATATAATATTAATAAAACAATTAAAAATACTCCAGCACTTCAGTAACTCACCTAAAGAAAGTTTGGGGACTTTTTAAAAGTAAATAATCTAAATCGAAGCAGCAGAAGCTGAGAGGTCTCAACTTTTAGTCTTTTGTAGGCGTCAAGCTCCAAAAAACACCAGATCCTACACTTCCCATGATGCAAAGCAACCGCTCTTAGTTAGACTTCTCCCTCATGAACATGTTTTCTCACACATTCTCTCTTTCCAAAGTTCTTCTCATGTACAGATCTTTAAATCTGTTCCCCTTTAATCAATGCATCAAACGAGGAAGAGGCAGATCAATCGAGGGAGGAAAGGATCTAGGAAAGGATCCAGGAGAGGATCTAGGAAAGAATCCAGGAAAGGGTCCAGGAAAGGGTTCAGGAAATAATCCAGGAAAGGGTTCAGGAGATAATCCAGGAAAGGGTTCAAAATGGTTAAGGAAAGGATTTAGGAAAGGATTTAGGAAATAATCCAGGAAAGGATTCAGGAAATGATCCAGGAAATAATCCAGGAAAAAATCCAGGAAAAGATCCAGGAAAGGATCCAGGAAAGGATCCAGGAAAGGGTTCAGGAGATAATCCAGGAAAGGGTTCAAAATGGTTAAGGAAAGGATTTAGGAAAGGATTTAGGAAATAATCCAGGAAAGGATTCAGGAAATGATCCAGGAAATAATCCAGGAAAAAATCCAGGAAAAGATCCAGGAAAGGATCCAGGAAAGGATCCAGGAAAGGGTTCAGGAAATAATCCAGGAAAGGGTTCAAAATGGTTAAGGAAAGGATTTAGGAAAGGATTTAGGAAATAATCCAGGAAATAATCCAGGAAAAGATCCAGGAAAAGATCCAGGAAAGGATCCAGGAAAGGATCCAGGAAAGGATCCAGGAAAGGATCCAGGAACGGATCCAGGAAAGGGTTCATTGAGCCTGTGTAGTGTCATGAAGTGCAGGTTTCAGGATGAGGACCTCCAGACCTCCAGAGCACGAGCAGCTTTTAATGAGGAGTCTCACTGCTAGTTATCAACTCATTAGGATCCTCCTTATCTGTCTGTGGGCGACTCCACTGGAGGAGGAGGAGGAGGAGGAGGAGGAAGAAGAGGAGGAGGAGGAAGAAGACTGCTGAAGCAACAGGTCCCATTAAGTCATGATGAGTGTTTGGCACAGGTCTGATGAGTGATTCATCAATAAGTCCTTCAGAAGGAGGTCAAGTACCTCAGGGTCTGGTTCTCCACTGAGGGAGAAGTGGAGCGGGAGGTTTGAGGTAAAGCTCAGCCTTAAATAAGAAGAGGAAGGTAAAGCTCAGCCTTAAATAAGAAGAGGAAGGTAAAGCTCAGTCTTAAATGAGAAGAGGAAGGTAAAGCTCAGCCTTAAATAAGAAGAGGAAGGTAAAGCTCAGCCTTAAATAAGAAGAGGAAGGTAAAGCTCAGCCTTAAATAAGAAGAGGAAGGTAAAGCTCAGTCTTAAATAAGAAGAGGAAGGTAAAGCTCAGCCTTAAATAAGAAGAGGAAGGTAAAGCTCAGTCTTAAATAAGAAGAGGAAGGTAAAGCTCAGTCTTAAATAAAAAGAGGAAGGTAAAGCTCAGCCTTAAATAAAAAGAGGAAGGTAAAGCTCAGTCTTAAATGAGAAGAGGAAGGTAAAGCTCAGTCTTAAATAAGAAGAGGAAGGTAAAGCTCAGTCTGTGAATAAGAAGAGGAAGGTAAAGCTCAGCCTTAAATAAAAAGAGGAAGGTAAAGCTCAGCCTTAAATAAGAAGAGGAAGGTAAAGCTCAGCCTTAAATAAGAAGCCTTGTGCCTTGTAGAAAGTATATGACTGACACTGTGTGTGTGTGTGTGTGTGTGTGTGTGTGTGTGTGTGTGTGTGTGTGTGTGTGTGTGTGTGTGTGTGTGTCGTATCAACACGTCGACGTCAAATCCACCATGAAATGAGCTGCGGGCGCTGATCTGAATACAGTTTGACAGAATCACTGCTTTTGTTCACATTCCTGTCACAGATGTGTACAAACCCACACACACACACACACACACACACACACACACACACACACACACACACACAGACACACACCCCTTTCACTGCGGCCTGGTTGATATTTGATGAGGCATCGACCATGGAGGCGGAGCTTCACCTTTACTTTCACCTGAAGCCTTAAGACAGACGGCCTCTGAGCCACACAGTACTTTATACTGCATATGATACTACATATGATACTACATGTGATACTACATGTGATACTACATGTGATACTAAATGTAGTATCATATATGATATCATATATGATACTACATGTGATACTACATATGATACTACATCACATGTAGTATCATATGTAGTATCATATGTGATACTACATGTAGTATCACATGTAGTATCACATGTAGTATCATATATGATACTACATGTGATACTACATATGATACTACATGTGATACTACATGTGATACTACATGTGATACTACATGTAGTATCATATGTAGTATCATATGTAGTATCACATGTACTACATGTGATACTACATGTGATACTACATGTAGTATCATATGTAGTATCATATGTAGTATCACATGTAGTATCATATGTGATACTACATGTGATACTACATGTGATACTACATGTAGTATCACATATGATACTACATGTAGTATCATATGTAGTATCACATGTGATACTACATGTAGTATCACATGTAGTATCATATGTGATACTACATGTAGTATCACATGTGATACTACATGTAGTATCACATATGATACTACATGTAGTATCACATGTAGTATCACATATGATGCTACATGTGATACTACATGTGATACTACATGTGATACTAAATGTAGTATCATATATGATATCATATATGATACTACATGTGATACTACATATGATACTACATCACATGTAGTATCATATGTAGTATCATATGTGATACTACATGTAGTATCACATGTAGTATCACATGTAGTATCATATATGATACTACATGTGATACTACATATGATACTACATGTGATACTACATGTGATACTACATGTAGTATCATATGTAGTATCATATGTAGTATCACATGTACTACATGTGATACTACATGTGATACTACATGTAGTATCATATGTAGTATCATATGTAGTATCACATGTAGTATCATATGTGATACTACATGTGATACTACATGTGATACTACATGTAGTATCACATATGATACTACATGTAGTATCATATGTAGTATCACATATGATACTACATGTAGTATCACATGTAGTATCATATGTGATACTACATGTAGTATCACATGTGATACTACATGTAGTATCACATATGATACTACATGTAGTATCACATGTAGTATCACATATGATACTACATGTGATACTACATGTAGTATCACATGTAGTATCACATGTAGTATCACATATGATACTACATGTGATACTACATGTAGTATCATATGTAGTATCACATGTAGTATCATATATGATACTACATGTGATACTACATGTAGTATCATATGTGATACTACATGTAGTATCACATGTAGTAGTACTACATGTAGTATCACATGTAGTATCATATGTGATACTACATGTGATACTACATGTAGTATCACATGTAGTATCACATGTAGTATCACATGTAGTATCATATATGATACTACATGTGATACTACATGTAGCATCACATATGATACTACAGGTGATACTACATGTAGTATCACATATGATACTACATGTGATACTACATGTAGCATCACATGTGATACTACATATGATACTACATGTAGTATCACATGTAGTATCATATGTGATACTACATGTGATAGTACATGTAGTATCACATGTAGTATCACATGTAGTATCACATATGATACTACATGTGAAACTACATATGATACTACATATGATACTACATGTAGTATCACATGTAGTATCACATATGATACTACATGTGATACTACATGTAGTATCATATGTGATACTACATGTGATACTACATATGATACTACATATGATACTATATGATGTACTTCTTACCCTCGTTATTCTGCAGATTCAACCAAAATATAATCAGCAAATAAAATAACATATATTTATTAAAAATACATTTACCGGCTGCCACACTTCAGTGGGAAACACATGAATGCATCAATACTTATGAATGAATTCAAAGTAAATCTAAAAATAAACGTGTTCTGAGTTCATCACACGGCATTACCATGTTATTAACCAGTAAAATAATATGAAAAGAATCTCAAATCATTATTCTCCACTCGGACTTAAAAAAACACCAAAATGCTTTTTTAAGAGAAATCTAAACCGTCATATAAGTAAAGTGATGAAGAAATAGCAGCACAGAAGGAATGGCAGATAAAGAGCATGAAGGCACAGATAAAGATATAGATATATAGAGATATGAGCGTAGTCATAACAAGCAAGAGGAAAAGAGCAAACAGCAGCTTCTGCATCTCGTCTGAAACGTGCAGCCACAACTCCACCAGCTGGAGATGCTTATCAGCCGCTGGTGTTCAGACTCTCTGGGGTCGGATCCCGCCTGATGGTGGCAGCAGCCGGAGTTCACCAGCTCCTCGGCAACAGGTTCTGACATGCGGTGCTCATCACACTGCTGTGACGCTGACGCTGGAGGCGACACACGGCTTCTGGAGGGGATGATTTATTTACACCGGCGTGGATCATGAGCTCCTCACGAGGGCCGCCGGGTCGCCGTGCTGCGTTCACACCAGCGATGCCAATCGGACGCGCGAGCAGATGACATGCAAAGTCAATGCACGGACGCGATAGGTTGCGAAGGTCCGGCGGGCGACGAACGACGCGTTTGATGCGGTTTACATGTTCTAACTCTGTGTGGAGTTTACACAACAAGTATGAAGCAGAACTAGTGGTTATCTCCATGGTGGATGGTGGAAACGAGAACTGTGTTTACGGAGACAAGCCACAGAGATAAGCCACGCCCCCTTTCAGGCGCGAGTAACATTCGCAGCGCTCTTGGTGTGAACGCAGCATGAGGAGGGCGAGCGAGGCCATTCTGTTCTTCAGCTCTTCGCCGCCATCACCCTATTCCTCCTCTTCCTCCTCCTCTTCATCCTCCTCCTCAACCTCCTCCTGCTCTTCATCCTCCTCCTCCTCCTCCTCCTCCTCCTCCTCCATCATCAAATCACCTTCAGGTTTTCACCATTTCATTCCCAAAAGTCCCAACATTTTAAGATCCATACAAAGTCTCTAAACCATAACGAGTAACTGCAGACCTCAAAATCATCAAAATGATACTTTACCTTCAATTCCCTTGAGTTATTTTTTAATCATCATGTCTAGAAGGTCGTTCCGTTTCTATTAACGTCGAATGGTTTTAAAAATGAGATCTTTTCTATCAAGAAAGTTTCTTATGCGTTTATTTTCTCAAGAATTGAATATTGTAATTTCTTCAAGGGATAAAAAATTTAAGAAATGCAGCCCAGTTTCACCAAAACCATTAACCATTAACCAAAACCATTAACCAAAACCATTAACCATTAACCAAAACCATTAACCATTAACCAAAACCATTAACCATTAACCAAAACCATTAACCAAAACCATTAACCATTAACCAAAACCATTAACCATTAACCAAAACCATTAACCAAAACCATTAACCATTAACCAAAACCATTAACCATTAACCAAAACCATTAACCAAAACCATTAACCATTAACCAAAACCATTAACCATTAACCATTAACCAAAACCATTAACCATTAACCAAAACCATTAACCATTAACCATTAACCAAAACCATTAACCATTAACCATTAACCATTAACCAAAACCATTAACCATTAACCATTAACCAAAACCATCAACCATTAACCAAAACCATTAACCAAAACCATTAACCAAACCATCACGAGGTCCTGCTCTCTCTTCCTGCTGGCTGCAGGTGTGTGTGTGTGTGTGTGTGTGTGTGTGTGTGTGTGTGTGTGTGTGTGTGTGTGTGTGTGTTGATAGCGTAGCTTAGCTTCTAGCTACGTGGCCTCTGTTTAGTGCAGGATCCATTAAAAGG
>NC_136589.1:1370066-1507566 GCF_910589615.1 Taurulus bubalis | reverse complement strand
CAATAAAAATAAAATACGAGAAGCAAACAAATTAAGAGATACATTAAAACGTAGAAATAGATGTCTAACCAACAGTAGTTCTCTTCCTGTCGGTCTAGTTCTAGCATATATATTTATATATTCCTCCTCCTCTTCCGTCTGCGTCTAGATAATAATTCACTTTATTTGTAGAAGTGTTTCTCTACTTCTCCTTTTTATTTACCAGGGGAAACCGGCTTGTTCTGGCAGGCGGCCATCTTCCTTTTATTCTCCAGACTGTTTTATATATTTCTCTGGACCAGGCGCCATCAGTCCTCGGGCCCGGCTCCAATGGGTCTAATTGGATGTGTTAGCGCTGAGCGCTAGCTGCGGTTGTCTGTGTTTCCCATTCATCACCAGCAGACTTCCTAAGCAGCGGGACAAACCCGAGCTCGTCTCCGGGGAAGAGGCCTCAGCCTGCAGCCGGCTGCAGAGAGCGGCTGCAGAGAGCGGCTGCAGAGCACGTAATGATGACTGACATAGAGGGAGGTGCGAGGCTGCAGACAGCCGGCGCTAATGCACTCCCAGAGTGACAGCGCGCCGGCTAATAACGGCCCATTCAAAAATCCATAATTTATCAGTTCTGGCGATCATATTTGCAATTACACCCCGACGGCCTGCCGTTAAGAACGAGGTGAGCTATTGTTTTCACGTCTGGTTGTTTAAGGGCCATAATAAATGGAGACGCTGGTTTTTACAACGTCCACAAACGATTTAAAACGCCAATTACCCCCCAACCCTTCAACCCTCCTCCAGAGAACCAGCACATTCATCTGGATGCCGACGCGGCAGGAAGCTGCTGTTTGATGCAGACAAACAGGTCAGAGGTCATCCTTTATTAAACGGTGAGGAAATACTGACGCTGCACAGCTCCTATTAAATCACTGACTACAATATATATATAAATATATTACAGGCCGGATGCTCCTCTGGTTCCACTGTTGGTGTGAAAGACATCCGTGAACATGATGCATTGTGGGAGACTCTAAAGGACGTCTTTACCCAGAGATAATTAGGCCCCGCCCTCTCCTTTTCATACGGCGTTATTCATTCCATCCTTGACAAATATGAACATGTTTATTGTTCCGCTTAGCTGATTACTCTGTGTGTGTGTGTGTGTGTGTGTGTGTGTGTGTGTGTGTGTGTGTGTGTGAGGACCCTTCCGCCATGGTGACCGTGCAAACCAGCCGTCACTACAACGTAGTCGACCTTGAGCCCGAATGGCAGCGCTGTGATCCGTGGGTTTGATGATTATTGTTTCATATTCTTTCATCTGCGTTGGAGTCGCTCCATTAAATCGACAGAAGGTCAGAGGTCAAAGCGCTCGTACTGCCACCCGCAACCGTCACAGAGTAAAGTGTTCTCCTCAGTATCCAGTAGATGTTGAGTCTTCCTCCTGTTGAGTCTTCTGTTGAGTCTTCTGTTGAGTCTTCCTCCTGTTGAGTCTTCCTCCTGTTGAGTCTTCTGTTGAGTCTTCTGTTGAGTCTTCCTCATGTTGAGTCTTCCTCATGTTGAGTCTTCCTCCTGTTGAGTCTTCTGTTGAGTCTTCTGTTGAGTCTTCTGTTGAGTCTTCCTCCTGTTGAGTCTTCCTCCTGTTGAGTCTTCTGTTGAGTCTTCCTCATGTTGAGTCTTCTGTTGAGTCTTCCTCCTGTTGAGTCTTCTGTTGAGTCTTCCTCCTGTTGAGTCTTCCTCCTGTTGAGTCTTCTGTTGAGTCTTCCTCATGTTGAGTCTTCTGTTGAGTCTTCCTCCTGTTGAGTCTTCCTCCTGTTGAGTCTTATGTTGAGTCTTCTGTTGAGTCTTCTGTTGAGTCTTCCTCCTGTTGAGTCTTCCTCCTGTTGAGTCTTCCTCCTGTTGAGTCTTCTGTTGAGTCTTCTGTTGAGTCTTCCTCATGTTGAGTCTTCTGTTGAGTCTTCCTCCTGTTGAGTCTTCTGTTGAGTCTTCCTCATGTTGAGTCTTCCTCATGTTGAGTCTTCTGTTGAGTCTTCCTCATGTTGAGTCTTCTGTTGAGTCTTCCTCCTGTTGAGTCTTCTGTTGAGTCTTCCTCCTGTTGAGTCTTCCTCCTGTTGAGTCTTCTGTTGAGTCTTCCTCATGTTGGGTCTTCTGTTGAGTCTTCTGTTGAGTCTTCCTCATGTTGAGTCTTCTGTTGAGTCTTCTGTTGAGTCTTCCTCCTGTTGAGTCTTCCTCCTGTTGAGTCTTCCTCCTGTTGAGTCTTCTGTTGAGTCTTCCTCCTGTTGAGTCTTCCTCATGTTGAGTCTTCTGTTGAGTCTTCCTCCTGTTGAGTCTTCCTCTTGTTGAGTCTTCTGTTGAGTCTTCCTCCTGTTGAGTCTTCTGTTGAGTCTTCTGTTGAGTCTTCCTCATGTTGAGTCTTCTGTTGAGTCTTCCTCATGTTGAGTCTTCCTCATGTTGAGTCTTCTGTTGAGTCTTCCTCCTGTTGAGTCTTCCTCATGTTGAGTCTTCTGTTGAGTCTTCCTCATGTTGAGTCTTCTGTTGAGTCTTCCTCCTGTTGAGTCTTCTGTTGAGTCTTCCTCCTGTTGAGTCTTCCTCCTGTTGAGTCTTCTGTTGAGTCTTCCTCATGTTGAGTCTTCTGTTGAGTCTTCTGTTGAGTCTTCCTCATGTTGAGTCTTCTGTTGAGTCTTCTGTTGAGTCTTCCTCCTGTTGAGTCTTCCTCCTGTTGAGTCTTCCTCCTGTTGAGTCTTCTGTTGAGTCTTCCTCCTGTTGAGTCTTCCTCATGTTGAGTCTTCTGTTGAGTCTTCCTCCTGTTGAGTCTTCCTCATGTTGAGTCTTCCTCTTGTTGAGTCTTCTGTTGAGTCTTCCTCATGTTGAGTCTTCTGTTGAGTCTTCCTCATGTTGAGTCTTCCTCATGTTGAGTCTTCTGTTGAGTCTTTCTCCTGTTGAGTCTTCCTCATGTTGAGTCTTCCTCATGTTGAGTCTTCTGTTGAGTCTTCTGTTGAGTCTTTCTCCTGTTGAGTCTTCCTCATGTTGAGTCTTCCTCATGTTGAGTCTTCTGTTGAGTCTTCCTCATGTTGAGTCTTCTGTTGAGTCTTCCTCCTGTTGAGTCTTCCTCATGTTGAGTCTTCCTTATGTTGAGTCTTCCTCCTGTTGAGTCTTCCTCATGTTGAGTCTTCCTCCTGTTGAGTCTTCCTCCTGTTGAGTCTTCTGTTGAGTCTTCCTCATGTTGAGTCTTCCTCATGTTGAGTCTTCCTCCTGTTGAGTCTTCTGTTGAGTCTTCCTCCTGTTGAGTCTTCTGTTGAGTCTTCCTCATGTTGAGTCTTCCTCCTGTTGAGTCTTCTATTGAGTCTTCCTCCTGTTGAGTCTTCTGTTGAGTCTTCCTCCTGTTGAGTCTTCCTCCTGTTGAGTCTTCTGTTGAGTCTTCCTCATGTTGAGTCTTCCTCATGTTGAGTCTTCCTCCTGTTGAGTCTTCCTCCTTTTGAGTCTTCTGTTGAGTCTTCCTCCTGTTGAGTCTTCTGTTGAGTCTTCCTCCAGTTGAGTCTTCTGTTGAGTCTTCCTCATGTTCAGTCTTCCTCATGTTGAGTCTTCCTCCTGTTGAGTCTTCCTCCAGAGGTGTTGGCTAACTACAGACCTATCTCTAACCTTCCCTTCCTCTCTAAGATAATGGAGAAGGTAGTCGCAAACCAGTTGTGTGACTTTTTACATAACAATGATTCTTTTGAGAAGTTTCAGTCAGGATTTAGAAAGCATCATAACACAGAGACAGTACTAGTGACAATTACTAATGACCTTCTAGTTGCATCAGATAGGGGACTTGTCTCTGTACTGGTCTTGCTAGACCTTAGTGCTGATAAAGGACTTGTCTCTGTTCTGGTCTTGTTAGACCTTAGTGCTGATAAAGGACTTGTCTCTGTACTGGTCTTGTTAGACCTTAGTGCTGATAAAGGACTTGTCTCTGTTCTGGTCTTGTTAGACCTTAGTGCTGATAAAGGACTTGTCTCTGTTCTGGTCTTGTTAGACCTTAGTGCTGATAAAGGACTTGTCTCTGTTCTGGTCTTGTTAGACCTTAGTGCTGATAAAGGACTTGTCTCTGTTCTGGTCTTGTTAGACCTTAGTGCTGATAAAGGACTTGTCTCTGAACTGGTCTTGTTAGACCTTAGTGCAGCGTTTGACACCATTGACCATGACATCTTATTACAGAGACTAGACCAGTTGATTGGTATTAAAGGTACAGCACTAAGCTGGTTTAAGTCGTATTTATCAGATCGATCTCAGTTTGTATTTGTAAACGATGAGGCCTCGGTGACCACTGCCGTTCGCCATGGAGTTCCACAGGGTTCTGTGCTTGGACCAATTTTATTCACCTTATATATGCTTCCTTTAGGCAATATTATCAGAAAACACGCCATAAACTTTCACTGTTATGCCGATGATACTCAACTATATCTGTCGAGCCAGATGAAACCCACCAGGTTGCCAAACTTCAAGCGTGTCTTAATGACATCAAAACCTGGATGACCTGCAACTTCCTGCTGCTGAACTCGGACAAGACTGAAGTTATTTTACTCGGACCAGAACACCTCAGAAATCAAGTATCTGATGATATGGTTTCTCTGGATGGCATCGCTCTGGCATCTACCACCACCGTAATAATCTCAGAGTTATTTTTGACCAGGACCTGTCCTTTGGCTCTCACGTGAAACAGATCTCAAGGACCGCCTTTTTTTACCTACGGAACATCTCAAAGATCCGGCACATCCTGTCTCAACGCGATGCAGAAACATTGATCCACGCATTTGTTCCCTCAAGACTGGATTACTGTAACTCCGTATTATCAGGCTGCTCCGGTAAATCCCTTGGATCTCTCCAACTGATCCAGAATGCTGCAGCTCGTGTACTAACGAGGACGCGGAAGAGAGATCACATTACTCCTGTACTAGCTGCTCTCCAATGGCTTCCTGTAAGATCGAGAATCATATTTAAAATCCTTCTCCTTTCCTACAAAGTCTTAATTGGTGATGCACCATCATATCTTAAGGACCTTATAGTGCCATATTACCCCACGAGAGCATTACGCTCACTGAATGTTCCCAGAGTGTTAAAAAGTAGGTTGGGGGCTAGAGCTTTCAGTTATCGGGCTCCTCTTCTGTGGAATCAGCTTCCACTTTCAGTTCGGGGGGCAGACAGTCACCTCATTTAAGAGTAGACTTAAGACTTTCTTCTTTGATGGTGCTTATAGTTAGGGCTGTTTCAGGCTTATAGTTAGGGCTGTTTCAGGCTTATAGTTAGGGCTGGCTCAGGTTTGCCGTGGTCCAGCCCCTAGATATGCTGCTATAGGCCTAGACTGCTGGGGGACATCTTAGGATACACTGAGCTCCTCCTTTCCTTCTCTTCGTCTTTCGCTCCTCCTCTCCTCTTCACCTCTTCTTTCTCTCCTTCTGGATAAATGATTGTCTCTTCAATGCATATTACAAACTCTACTTTCTTTTTCCATGGATTCGTGGCTGCCTGGAACCAGGGGGAGGACCACGGTCCTCCCCCTGGCCCTGCTGATGCAACCATGGCCCTGCTGATGCAACTGGCCTGGAGCCGGTCCTGCCAGCTGCCATGGCCCTGCTTTCTTCTCCCACTGCCCCTGGGATGCCCCTCCTCTCTACCTCCTTCTGCTTAATGGGTCGTGGTTATCTGGATCATGGACCATGCATACTACTCATTATATGAATAATTTGTCACATTCATGTAATGTGCTGTAACTCCGTTACGTTATTCATTCTGGCCACATGACATCTATTGCTTCTGTCCATCCGGGGAGAGGGATCCTCCTCTGTTGCTCTCCCTCAGGTTTTTTCCCCTTTCATTTTACTATCTTTATTGGGGGAGTTTTTCCTGATCCGATGTGAGGTCCCGGGACAGGATGTCATGTTACAGATTGTAAAGCCCACCGAGGCAAACTTGTATTTGTGATGTTGGGCTATATAAAATAAACTGAATTGAATTGAATTACTCATTTTCACTGAGCAGAGCCTGAATGCATCATGATGTTACCTTTAACCCTCCAGACGTGATTCTCATATGGAGTGAAATCTTTCTGCATATTTGAGTTTTGAACACTTCAAAGTGAAGTTTCTTCTGAAAGCTTTTGTAATTAAGTTCTTCTTCCTCCTCCTCCTCCTCCTCCTCCTCCTCCTCCTCCTCCTCCTCCTCCTCCTCTTCCTCTTCCTCTTCCTCCTCCTCCCCCAGCTCCTGTCTGGAGGCCAGGGACCCGTACTGTGGGTGGGACTCCCGTCAGCGGCGCTGCAGCACCCTGGAGGAGAGCTCCAACATGAGCCAGTGGAAGCAGAACATCTCCGTGTGCCCGGTAACTAAGGATGATGATGGTGTCATCCTGATGATGATGATGTCATAGGGTGCGACATCATCATCATCATGACTCCTCAGTGTGTGTTAGAGGACGAAGGAGGAGGAGAAGAAGGAGTTACATCCACTGAGATCCACTTAAAAGTCTGGCAGCGCAACGCTATAAACTATAATCTATAAACTATGAACAATAAACTATGAACTATAAACTATAATGACATATATAAAGTGAATCCTAACACCAGAAGTGTTTCTGGTTAGAAAACCAAGTCTGAGTTTAAAGAAGCTGAACTGTTGTTTAGTTCTCTGATATATAAATATATATGAATATAAATATATATATATTTTTTTTTTCCAGCTTCGGAACCAGACCACCCACGGGGGCTTCGGGCCGTGGTCGCCGTGGCAGCCGTGCAACAACGACGACGGCCCTGACGGCGTGAGCTCCTGCTCGTGCCGCTCCAGGTCATGTGACAACCCCGCCCCAAGGTGCGGGGGGCGGGGCTGCGGCGGCCCGACCATCGAAGTGTCCAACTGCTCACGGTACGAGTCACATGACATCATCACCTTTTTGAATTTATGGATTCCATTGTTTAAAACATTTTCATAAAAGAATTATCAAAGAAATTAAACTTACTTTTCTTTATCTTCTTTATGATTTATGTCACAATAACAACGTTGTGAAATACGTATATCTATATCTATATATTTTGTGTGTGTGTCTGTTGCCGTAGAAACGGAGGCTGGACGCCGTGGTCGTCATGGGGAAAGTGCAGCACGACCTGCGGTACGGGTTTCGAGCTGCGTCAGCGTTCCTGCAACAACCCGTCGCCTCGCCACGGAGGACGAGTGTGTGTGGGGCCGGGCCGCGACGAGCGGTGAGGGGCGCTTTGTTATTAGCAATAATAATAATAATATATATATATTCTTATATATATATATATATATATATAAGGTAACGACATTACCAGTAGTAAGATTGTTATTGAGGTTATTGAGGAGTCATTTCTGTATTTGTGATGGACTTGAGAGCAGTTATTGCTTCATAGACTCAGGTCACTGGTTACCATGGTGATTGGGCAGACGAGCTCTTAAGACTGGGAGTGGATTGTCTACAAAACCATCTGTTAAACAACGGCTTCAGAGGCAAATCACCAAAATAGTACAACTAACAGAGAGGAAAGACGCAGCCGGACGCGCTGATATGCTTGTTATGTTTGTGGAGTTAAAAATGTGACCGTGAGCGACTGTGGAGCGGTCGCTCCTCATGTCTGTATTTAAAGTGACACACACACCGAACTATTAGGACTATTATTGCACAATACCGTGCACGTTATTGTGCACGTAACTGTCGGGAATGACGGCTCCTTCAGGTCCACCTGTCTCACTGACCCACCTGTCTCACTGCCCTGACTCTCCTCTTCAGGTTCTGCAACGAGGGCGTCCCGTGTCCTCAGCCCATCTTCTGGTCCCCCTGGGGGTCCTGGACCAAGTGCAGCACCGCCTGCGGGGGCGGAGTCCACTCACGGGTCCGCACCTGCGAGAACGGAAACAGCTGCCCGGGATGTGCACTGGTAGGACACACACCTGGACACACACCTGGATACACACCTGTCCACCTCGCTAGAAGACACACACCTGGACACACACCTGTCCACCTCGCTAGAAGACACACACCTGGACACACACCTGTCCACCTCGCTAGAAGACACACACCTGGACACACACCTGTCCACCTCACAAGAGGACACACGCCTGGACACACACCTGTCCTCCTCGCTAGAGAACACACACCTGGACACATACCTGTCCACCTCACAAGAGGACACACACCTGTCCATCTCGCTAGAGGACACACGCCTGGACACACACCTGGACACACACCTGTCCATCTCACTAGAGAACACACACCTGGACACACACCTGTCCACCTCGCTAGAGGACACACACCAAAATTTTGTTTTTACTGATGAATGACTCGTAACCCTCCTCTTCCTCCTCTTCCTCCTCCTCCTCCTCCTCCTCCTCCTCCTCCTCCTCCTCCTCCTCCTCCTCCTCCTCCTCCTCTTCTTTCTCCTCTTCCAGGAGTACAAGGCCTGTAACCTGGAGGCGTGTCCTGAGGTGAAGAGGAACACGCCCTGGACTCCGTGGATGCCGGTGAACGTGACGCAGGGCGGCGCCCGCCAGGAGCAGCGTGTGCGCTTCATGTGCCGCGCTCAGCTGTCCGACCCACACGAGCTGCAGATCGGACGCCGCAAGGTGGAGACGCGTTTCTGCCCGAACGACGGGACGGCGTCCTGCGAGACGGACAGTAAGAGAGCGCTTCATCACGACCGCATCATGAGCCTGAACGCATCATGAGAACGCTATCATTTACCTTCAGCCAGTAGTCATGTTCACTGAGCAGAGCCTGAACGCACCATGAGAACGCTATCATTTACCTTCAGCCAGTAGTCATGTTCACTGAGCAGAACCTGAACGCATCATGAGAACGCTATCATTTACCTTCAGCCAGTAGTCATGTTCACTGAGCAGAACCTGAACGCACCATGAGAACGTTATCATTTACCTTCAGCCAGCACTCATGTTCACTGAGCAGAGCCTGAACGCATCATGAGAACGCTATCATTCACCTTCAGCCAGTAGTCATGTTCACTGAGCAGAGCCTGAACGCATCATGAGAACGCTATCATTTACCTTCAGCCAGTAGTCATGTTCACTGAGCAGAGCCTGAACGCATCATGAGAACGCTATCATTTACCTTCAGCCAGCACTCATGTTCACTGAGCAGAGCCTGAACGCATCACAATGTAACAGAAGTGAACCTCCGCTGGTTCTCCGTTACTAGCTCTCCTCCTGTTGGTATGCCAGCTGTGTGTGTGTGTGTGTGTGTGTGTGTGTGTGTGTGTGTGTGTGTGTGTGTCTACAGAAATACAGAAAAACACAGTGAGAAGAGAAGAAGAGCGTGACCTTAGACCCTTAAGCTCCCCAACATTCTGTTAGAGACAGATTCAGCACACACACACACACACACACACACACACACACACACACACACACACACACACACACAAAACACACACACACACACACACACACAGGGTCACAGTCTACTGCTTTTCACACCTCTGTCTGCTGAATCGATTCCTCGTTTCCTCCTGTCAGCCTCCTGGAGGAAGGGGGCTGCATCGACCTACAGATGAAAACATGAACTGATGAAATATGAACTGATGAAACATGAACAGATGAAACATGAAGAGATGAAACATGAACTGATGAAACGTGAACTGATGAAACATGAACAGATGAAACATGAACAGATGAAACATGAACTGATGAAACGTGAACTGATGAAACATGAGCTGATGAAACGTGAACTGATGAAACATGAACTGATGAAACATGAACTGATGAAACATGAACAGATGAAACATGAACTGATGAAATATGAACTGATGAAACGTGAACAGATGAAACATGAACTGATGAAACATGAACTGATGAAACATGAACTGATGAAACGTGAACTGATGAAACATGAACAGATGAAACATGAACTGATGAAACATGAACTGATGAAACGTGAACTGATGAAACATGAACAGATGAAACATGAACTGATGAAATATGAACAGATGAAACATGAACTGATGAAACATGAACAGATGAAACATGAACTGATGAAACATGAACAGATGAAACATGAACTGATGAAACGTGAACTAGATGAAATATGAACAGATGAAACATGAACTGATGAAACATGAACTGATGAAACGTGAACTGATGAAACATGAACTGATGAAACATGTGTGTTAACCCGTTCTTCTCCCCCTGCAGCGCTCGTGGAGGAGCTCCTGAAGACGCCGCCGGTGAGGGTGGCGGGCGCCGGCTGGTCGTCGTGGGAGACGTGGTCCGGCTGCTCGCAGAGCTGCAACAAGGGCTACCGGACCCGCCGGAGGAGCTGCTCCGGCCCGGAGGGGAGGAGCGCCCCGGTGGCGTGCCGGGGGTCGCCGGTGGAGTACCAGGACTGCAACGTGCAGGCGTGTCCCGGTGAGTTTCATCATTACATTTCTTTGTATTTACTTTTTTAAACACACCTTCAAGTGAATTCATCTCTTCACTTTCCATCATGTGTGTGTGTGTGTGTGTGTGTGTGTGTGTGTGTGTGTGTGTGTGTGTGTGTGTGTGTGTGAATCTGAACGAGCAGCAATGTATTCTGGGAGCTGGACTCTCTTTAGATATGAGGGAAATAGCGGTTAGCTTAGCAACCTTGGTCACTTCCACCCGCGGCCAATCAGGAAGCTGCTTGCCATGTGAGTCACGTGCAGCCGCCGGCCTCACGGCGTCCTGGAAGGAGACGCAGCCGAGGAGGACACAAGGACAAGGCCAGAGGAGACAAAGGAGACAAAGGAGACAATGAGCACCAAATAGTAATTGATGATGAGATTAGAGAGAAGGACGGAGGCAATATAGATTACTGAGGAGATGGAAATGAATAGTGTGTGTGTGTGTGTGTGTGTGTGTGTGTGAGATGAAAGGCACACCTGGTGTCAGTCGGTAAGTCACATAGTTCAATTATTAGTTTCACGATGAGAACGTCTGACCTGAAAGAGTAAAGTTAGTATTTAGAAACTATCTGAAGTATTATTATTATTATGATATATTAGTATATTAGTATATGCGTCAGCTGTGACGTCATCATCGGCACCAGACTGTCGTTCATATCTGTTATGTTTAGATTCTATTGTTGGTTTCTTCCGTTGATGACGGCTCTCTGCCAGTTAAAGGGTCCTGGTCCTGCTGGGCGTCCTGGTCCCAGTGCTCCGTTCCGTGCGGCGGCGGTCACTACCAACGCACGCGCTCCTGCAGCAGCCCGGCGCCGGCCAGCGGGGGGGACATCTGCCTGGGGCTGCACACCGAGGAGGCTCTGTGCAGCACACACACCTGTGACGGTGAGCACACACACGGCCTGCAGCTGCGGACATTGGTAGACACTGGTGGATACTGGTGGGCACTGGTGGACACTGGTGGACACTGGTGGACATTGGTGTAGATTGGTGGACACTGGTGGACATTGTTGAACATTGGTGGACACTGGTGAACACTGGTGGACACTGGTGAACATTGGTAGACGTTGGTGGACACTGGTGGACATTGGTGGACATTGGTGGACACTTGTGAACACTGGTGGACACTGGTGGACACCGGTGAACATGGGTGTAGATTGGTGGACACTGGTGGACATTGGTGAACATTGGTAGACGTTGGTGGACACTGGTGGACATTGGTGGACACTGGTGGACACTGGTGGACACTGGTGAACATTGGTGGACACTGGTGGACATTGGTGAACATTGGTGGACACTGGTGGACATTGGTGGACATTGGTGGACACTGGTGGACACTGGTGAACATTGGTGGACACTGGTGGACATTGGTGAACATTGGTGGACATTGGTGGACATTGGTGAACACTGGTGGACACTTGTGGACATCGGTGAACACTGGAGGAAGTGCTCGTGCTCCTCTAGCGGCTGTAACTGGCGAGGTCGTCCACAGAACTCTTTTAACTGCTTTCTGGACGCATTGCTATTGATTTTTTTTATATTTTCAATGCTGTTCGCAGCACTAATGTAATTTATTCTGCCTCTGCCTGGGAGGAGAGAAACATCTCAGAGCTATATTTCCTAAAAAAAACCTGGATGAATAAAAAATAAAACTATAAATTGCCATTTAAATGAGGAAATGTGGTTTTAAAGAGTCGGTCCAGGCAAATGATTCAAGAGTTGCTTACGGTTAAAAGTTACATTGAATTAAAAAGTTTGTGATGGTTGAAGGTTGGCCTTCCTCACGTATGATGATGATGATGATGATGAGATATAAAACAACACCCCCCCCCCCCCCGCCATCTATTAGCATTTGCACAAGGACACTAAATATTCATGAGAGACGAGTCGGCTAATCCGCCCGGAGACAGAAATAGTTTCACCTCAAACAACACAATGTGGTTTTTCTTTATTCATTTTGCTGAAAACCAAAATGGAGAAATCTTCACAGTTTGTGTTCACATGTGTGTTCAGTGGTGGATGAACTGTCCTGCAGGGTTCAGGCCCAGGGGCCCGAACTCTCAGGGGCCTCAAATACCCACTTAGCAACCAGCAAGAGACACGATGACCACAGAGGCCCAATAAACTACAAAGAGACATTAAAAGACTACAAAGAGACAATAAAAGACCACAAAGAAACAATAAAATACTTCAAAGAGACAATTAAAGACTTTGAAGAGACATTAAAAGACTACAAAGAGACATTAAAAGACTACAAAGAGACATTAAAAGACCACAAAGAGACATTAAAAGACTACAAAGAGACATTAAAATACTTCAAAGAGACATTAAAAGACTACAAAGAGACTTTAAAAGACTTCAAAGAGACATTAAAAGACTACAAAGAGACTTTAAAAGACTTCAAAGAGACATTAAAAGACTACAAAGAGACTTTAAAAGACTTCAAAGAGACATTAAAAGACTACAAAGAGACTTTAAAAGACTTCAAAGAGACATTAAAAGACTACAAAGAGACATTAAAAGACTTCAAAGAGACATTAAAAGACTACAAAGAGACATTAAAAGACTACAAAGAGATATGAAAAGACTACAAAGAGACATTCAAATGTTGATTATTAATGTTGGGATGTGGGCCCACGCATCCCTGTGGACTGTCTGCTAACAACCCCTCTGACCTCCGGTTAGCGGTCCTCTCTCGGTGGGTAATTGGAGGCGAGCCGGCTGTCCGTCACGGGGACAGTTGAAGCTCCCGTCGCAGCTCATTTGATAAAAGCCTCCGGCGGTAATGGAGGACAGTTATGGAGGACGGAATACTAACGAGGAGCCTCCGGTCCGACTCAACAGCTCCATCACGCAGGTGACCAAATGAAAGGTGGATGAAAGCTGAAGGGGCGGTAACCTCTGAACCCAATGATCGGATAAAAACTGCTGCGTCTAATCTCAGCCAGAAGCTGTAAAAATACACATCATCTTCCGGTACTCATCTTTACCACGGCCCTCGAACACATCGTGTGCAACACGTGTTCCTTTGGAAAAAGCTGTGATTTTTACTCTCCCCTGCTTTGTCTGCTGCTGCATCTTTGGCTCGTGCATTGTGTGAACTGAGCCCTGCGTTCTGCCTGCAGGCGGCTGGATGGCCTGGTCGCTGTGGGCGGCCTGCGACGACTCGGGCCTGCAGGCGAGGAGTCGGGCGTGCGGCGCCCAGGGCGGCGGGCCCTGCGTCGGGAACGGCACCCAGCGCAGAGACTGCAACGAGATCCCAGGTGAGTCCGTCAGGGGGGAAATATCCCAAGATGCACTGTGGCAACTTCTGGGTTTGCCTTCTGCCGAACCGGAAGTAAAACAAAACAAGTGTCCCTGAATGCAACAGATGAAGAAATGAGACCGATGCACATGACATAATATAACAACATATGACATTATATAGAAATAAAGGTATAAATAATAATAATAATAAACAGGTGTGAAACAAAAACATAGAACTCAAATATGTGATTAATAGAGAAACAGAGAGGATCGATTATTTCTGCGAGGACAAAGCAACTTCATCATCTTTATCTTCTTCATCTTCGTGTGTGTGTGTGTGTGTGTGTGTGTGTGTGTGTGTGTGTGTGTGTGTGTGTGTGTCTTCTGTTAATTATTCATAACTAAGTCCATGTGAATCCAACAAGTGAGTGGTTGACCCCGGTTGGCTTCTCCCTCGTACACACACACACACACACACACACACACACACACACACACACACACACACACACACAGACACTTCCTATGTCCTGCTCCTGTGAAGAAGAGTGTTCTTAGACCAGCATCATTATGGTGCGTTCACTGCACACGAGGAGAACACAGCTTTTAAAAGTCTGCTGTCTCCATGGAGTCTGGTGCAGCGCTCCTCGCCACCGTTATTAAGGATGAGTGATGGGTTCACGTCCCGCTGCAGAGCGACAGGGAGCTCCGCTCTAAAGACGCAGCGTCTCCAGAGGAGTCAGAGCCTCTGGTCTCATGCTGCTGTCTGAGTGTTGTCTAGAAGAAAAGCTGCAGTCGGGTTTTCTCTGGACGGTGAATGTTCTTCACAACATTTCAATTTCTCAATCACTGTTTGTGTTTCTGCACCTCGACTCCCCGATGTGTTCTGAAGGCTGCTCCTCCAGGGAGAGAGTGTGTGTGTGTGCATGTATGTGTGTGTGTGTGTATGTGCACGTGTGTGTGTGTGTGTGTGTGTGTGTGTGTGTGCATGCTCGTCTGTGTCTGACCTTGTCCTCCTCTCCTCTCTGCAGTCATCCTCCCTGCATCTGGTTTTGATAAGGACCAGCACTGTGGAGGTAAGTGTGTGTGTGTGTGTGTGTGTGTGTGTGTGTGTGTGTGTGTGTGTGTGTGTGTGTGTGTGTGTGTGTGTGTGTTTTAAATCGAACGGCTTCAATAATTTCAACAATTTGAGACCAATAAAAATAAAAAGCAGAATTGAATCCTGATAAAAGGAAGTAAACGGAAGTAAAACATCACGAACACGTCGTCTGAAACCGGAACATTCAAAACTCTTTTCCCAGAGTTTTCTTCAAGGGGTGCCGAGGTGTGAACACATGAATGTAGATGTTGTGGAGGGTGAATGTTTACAGTTAGAAACGTGGAACAAAACGCCTTCACCGCTCACCTCAAAGAAAAGTGTGAATGATTTATTCAAAGAAGCCATTTTGTGGGTGTACTGTTCATTTAAACGTCTCCTCCTCCTTCGCTTCCCAGCGTTCACCTCCATCCACCTCATCGCCACGGGCGTGTCCTGCTTCCTGGGGGCGGGGCTTCTGTCCTTCCTGGTCTACGTCTACTGCCAGCGCGTCCACAAGCCGTCGCAGGAGTCCGCCGTCATCCACCCGACGACGCCCAACCACCTGAACTACAACAAGGGCGCCGCCCCCAAGAACGAGAAGTACACGCCCATGGAGTTCAAGGTAGGAGCGCGTGAGCTGCAGCGGCCTCTAGTGGCCAGACTGCGTATCGCAGGCCAGAAATACCCTCTGCTGCCCCATGTGGAGAGTTATTGCATTATTATTATTTTATTACGACAAGGAGCTGCTCTTCTCATGAATAAATTATTGCTTTTATTTTATATATATAAAGCGAGACATCGTCATTCTGTCCTCTGTCCTATGTCCTTCCATCCTTCTATCCTCTGTCCTCTGTCCTTCTGTCCTTCTGTCCTTCTGTCCTCTATCCTCATGTCCTCTGTCCTCATGTCCTATGTCCTCATGTCCTCTATCCTCATGTCCTCATGTCCTCATGTCCTCTGTCCTCATGTCCTCTGTCCTCTGTCCTCATGTCCTCATGTCCTCATATCCTCGTGTCCTCTGTCCTCATGCCCTCTATCCTCATGTCCTCATGTCCTCTGTCCTCATGTCCTCTGTCCTCATGTCCTATGTCCTCATGTCCTCTATCCTCATGTCCTCTGTCCTCATGTCCTCATGTCCTCTGTCCTCATGTCCTCATGTCCTATGTCCTCATGTCCTCTATTCTCATGTCCTCTGTCCTCATGTCCTCATGTCCTCTGTCCTCATGTCCTCATGTCCTCATGTCCTATGTCCTCATGTCCTCTGTCCTCATGTCCTCATGTCCTCTGTCCTCATGTCCTCTGTCCTCATGTCCTCTATTCTCATGTCCTCTGTCCTCATGTCCTCATGTCCTCTGTCCTCATGTCCTCATGTCCTCATGTCCTATGTCCTCATGTCCTCTGTCCTCATGTCCTCATGTCCTCTATCCTCATGTCCTCTGTCCTCATGTCCTCATGTCCTCTGTCCTCATGTCCTCATGTCCTATGTCCTCATGTCCTCTATTCTCATGTCCTCTGTCCTCATGTCCTCATGTCCTCTGTCCTCATGTCCTCATGTCCTATGTCCTCATGTCCTCTGTCCTCATGTCCTCATGTCCTCTGTCCTCATGTCCTCTGTCCTCTGTCCTCTGTCCTCATGTCCTCTATACTAAGCAAAAGGAGCTAGAGGCAGACGCTTTAGGTTGATTGTGTCTCCATGTTGCTGTTGGTGAACAGAAGTGTTGACACGACTTCGCCCGTTTCTGTGTTTGACCTTCAGGTGTCGTCTCGAGGTCAAAGTCTCTCTGTGTTCGTGGCAGACGACCCGCTGCCTGTAGACATGAATGTCTTTCTCTCAGCTAAATAAAACACAAAGGTTCTTAGTTTCAGGTCATTATACAACGATTAAAACATAGTTATGAATATGATATCACATCAATGCTGCTTCAGCCATAACGGAGACGCTACTATTCATCTCAATGGAGCGCCGAAGACGAATGGACCTTCATGTTTTTATTCCTCGCCGCTCTCACACACACACACACACACACACACACACACACACACACACACACTCAACACACACCCACCCACACACACACACACACACACACACACACACACACTCAACACACACACACACAGTCCTTATTAATGTCTCCCATCATACTCATGTGTTGTATATCAAAATGTGCAGAACCATCCCAGCTCTCTATATAATGAGGCACCATTGTCCTCAGGCACAAGTGTAAAAAAAGCTGAAAAATTTAAATTCTTCAAATATCTTGATATATATTTAAACCTTTTCTGATTTGTGTTCATTGGTTAGTTTCACACAAAATGTCGGCGGACACCTGAATCGACAAATCACGGTGAAAGGCGGAGCTCGACTCCTCGGGCTGAGCGTCCTGTGAGAGTCCCGTAGGAGCTCAGACAGGAAGTGGAGAGTCCCGTAGGAGCTCAGACAGGAAGTGGAGAGTCCCGTAGGAGCTCAGACAGGAAGTGGAGAGTCCCGTAGGAGCTCAGACAGGAAGTGGAGAGTCCCGTAGGAGCTCAGACAGGAAGTGGAGAGTCCCGTAGGAGCTCAGACAGGAAGTGGAGAGTCCCGTAGGAGCTCAGACAGGAAGTGGAGAGTCTGCAGCGTCCAGCAGCATCGCAACCATAGTGTTGTGCCGTTTTTTCGCGGCGCTTTAATAGAAACATCACGTAGACATCGTACCGGCGCGGCATCAGTTCTGTTAGAGTTAATATCAGATACATTAATATATAGTTATAACACATATTGTTCATATTGTTCATGAACACTGAACTCCACTGTCTTTGTTTTTGTGTTTGGAAAACTTCACACAGACGAGGAACTTCAAACTGGTCCTGAACCAGTCTAAGTGTAGTTCTGGTCCTCTATAGACCTCAGTGTAGTCCTGGTCCTCTATAGACCTCAGTGTAGTCCTGGTCCTCTATAGACCTCATGTAGTCCTGGTCCTCTACAGACGTCAGTGTAGTCCTGGTCCTCTATAGACCTCAGTGTAGTCCTGGTCCTCTATAGACTTCAGTCTAGTCCTGGTCCTCTATAGACCTCAGTGTAGTCCTAGTCCTCTATAGACCTCAGTCTAGTCCTGGTCCTCTATAGACCTCAGTCTAGTCCTGGTCCTCTATAGACCTCAGTCTAGTCCTGGTCCTCTACAGACGTCAGTGTAGTCCTGGTCCTCTATAGACCTCAGTGTAGTCCTGGTCCTCTATAGACCTCAGTGTAGTCCTGGTCCTCTATAGACCTCATGTAGTCCTGGTCCTCTACAGACGTCAGTGTAGTCCTGGTCCTCTATAGACCTCAGTGTAGTCCTGGTCCTCTATAGACTTCAGTCTAGTCCTAGTCCTCTATAGACTTCAGTCTAGTCCTAGTCCTCTATAGACCTCAGTGTAGTCCTAGTCCTCTATAGACCTCAGTGTAGTCCTGGTCCTCTATAGACCTCAGTGTAGTCCTGGTCCTCTATAGACCTCAGTGTAGTCCTGGTCCTCTATAGACCTCAGTGTAGTCCTGGTCCTCTATAGACCTCAGTGTAGTCCTGGTCCTCTATAGACCTCATGTAGTCCTGGTCCTCTACAGACGTCAGTGTAGTCCTGGTCCTCTATAGACCTCAGTGTAGTCCTGGTCCTCTATAGACTTCAGTCTAGTCCTGGTCCTCTATAGACCTCAGTGTAGTCCTAGTCCTCTATAGACCTCAGTCTAGTCCTGGTCCTCTATAGACCTCAGTCTAGTCCTGGTCCTCTATAGACCTCAGTCTAGTCCTGGTCCTCTACAGACGTCAGTGTAGTCCTGGTCCTCTATAGACCTCAGTGTAGTCCTGGTCCTCTATAGACCTCAGTGTAGTCCTGGTCCTCTATAGACCTCATGTAGTCCTGGTCCTCTACAGACGTCAGTGTAGTCCTGGTCCTCTATAGACCTCAGTGTAGTCCTGGTCCTCTATAGACTTCAGTCTAGTCCTAGTCCTCTATAGACTTCAGTCTAGTCCTAGTCCTCTATAGACCTCAGTGTAGTCCTAGTCCTCTATAGACCTCAGTCTAGTCCTGGTCCTCTATAGACCTTAGTGTAGTCCTGGTCCTCTATAGACCTCAGTGTAGTCCTGGTCCTCTATAGACCTCAGTGTAGTCCTGGTCCTCTATAGACCTCAGTCTAGTCCTGGTCCTCTATAGACCTCAGTGTAGTCCTGGTCCTCTATAAACCTCAGTGTAGTCCTGGTCCTCTATAGACCTCCATCAGAAACCAGACCACCAAAGAGAAGATGTTCTAGTTCTAGAGAGTTCTTCTTAAAGATCCTCATCAGAGCCACCGGGTCGTATTCTGGTGAAACCAGATGACATCATGCAGGTTCACCAGAACCTCCTTCAGCTCAGGACCCGCTGGAGGGAAGGGGGGCACGAGAGAACCAGAACCAGACCTGCTGCAGTAGAATGAGAGGTTTTCTAAAAGGACCCTGGTGTTCAGAGACACTACCTCTTTAGTCCACAGGGGGCGCCAGAACCAGCACTAAGTTAAAGTTCCTTGTCGTAGCTTTAAGAAGTTGTCTTACATCAACACCATTTGGAGTCCGAGCTCCACGATAGAGAACCCAGACAGCGTCGGGCCTCACAGAACGTTCTGGGGTCCAGTGAATGTGATGTGATGTTTCAAACAGAGCCCTGTGACTGCGCATGTGTATGTGATGCGTCTCCTCTTTTAATCTCCTCATCGCTAAACCTGGAAGCAAACAAACCTCCGAGGGTGAAGAAGGAGGCGCGAAATGAGAGGATGAGACTCGGGAGCTTCTGTCGGTAAGAGGCCGGCGGTTAGAGACCCAAGAACCAGATAATGACCCGCTTGTGAACAAATGACAACATCTGACTCGACAGGGCGGGTAGTTCAGGAGGGAGGAGGTGAATGAGTGAGTGAGAAGGTGAATGAGTGACCAGTGGTGGCCGTCAGGGCCAAGTCTTCTCTGCTGCCTAAACAGAATCACAAAGTTATAGTTATTTTATAATTTCATTGTTTTTCACAAATACACTAAATGTATTATAATGATGTTATCATGTGACAGCTCCTCTTCCTCTGTTGCTCTGCTTCAGCCTGCAGCGCCTGAAGCTTTTTTAAGGAGAGCTCTCATCCAATCAGATTTCACCTCTATGTCTCTATGGAAGCTCGTTCTCTTGAGTGTTTTAGTGCTGCAGTTTTGTTGGATTGTTTTGTTATAACTAAATGTGATGGTTCTTGTTGATGTGGACTACATGTATTGTCCTTTAATGACGCCGCATCCCGTCATGCACGTATTTATGTAAACGATATCAGACGGCACAGAAGGCCCAGGTAGAAAATGCACGGCCCGCCACTGTGTGTGAATGAGAAGGTGACGGTTCTTCTTCTTCTTCTTCTTCTTCTTCTTCTTCTTCTTCTTCTTCTTCTTCTTCTTCTTCCGGTCGTGTTACAGTCACCATCATATAGTTATGGAGGTGCTAACACCGTGGTGGAGCTGAGGGATGTGACCTCATGTCCTCGTGTCACCTGACGCTTCACCTGAGACTCAGCGACCAGAATGAAGTGTGTTTCAGACCTGTTGTGTTAGAAGTAGAGAACTAGAACACGTCTTTAGAACCCAGGTTCTTACAGCCTCTCTTTCTGCTGTGTTCACTTCCTGAAGTGCAGTCACAGTTTCTCCTCATGTGGTCACATGACTGTTGTTCTCAGGTGAATAAATCATGACGTCATAGTTTCACTGAGAAGCTCAGACTTTAATGTTTTTACACAATCTGATTAAAGTGAACTCTTTATTTGAGGAGAGATTTAAATGAGACATTTAGAGAAAATAAAAAAATAGGTGTAAGCGTTCGGCTGCTTTTTCTGACTGAAGCGTTCGTCGCAGATGATGCGTTCAAGGACCGTCAGAAAGACGGGACTCTGACGATAAGGACGTTTTTTAATTTGTTTTTCATCTTCTGGCTGATCATCGTGTAGTTTGATAGAAAACGATTATCTTTAAACTTTATCTTTAAACGTCCTGCAGCATGTTTCATGTGTTGAATGTTTTCCTTCAGAAGAGCGAATGTGAAAGTATTAATGTGTTAAATAACATATTATTTATGAGTATGTATGAGTTAAATATGAGTATTAGTATTACTTAAGCTCCTTGGTTCTCTCTGTGTCGTTGCAGACGCTCAACAAGAACAACCTGCTGCCGGACGAGCGGCCCAACTTCTTCCCGACGGCGCTGCAGCAGCCCAACGTCTACACCACCACCTACTACCCCGCGGCGCTGGGCAAGTTCGACTACCAGCCCAACTCCTCCCCCTCGCCGTGCCGGACCTACAACCAGAACAACAACAGCTGAGCCCCGCCGACAGACCCCACCACCCCCCCGACAGACCCCCGACAGACCCCCCAACAGACCCCCGCTGACCCACAGGGACATAACCTGAGCTGAACGTTTCTGGACCTTTCCATCAGGAGTTATGTGGGTTTGGACCACGAGGCCCGAGTCCTGGTGCATTTAGGGTCTTATGCAACCAGCTGGGGGGGGCTTTGGTGTGGGGGGGTTTGGTGTGGGGCTTCGGCTCGAGACTCTTGTTGGGACCAGAACCCCTCGGCTGCTGAGACGAGAGTCCACGAACAGAACATTTCATTTAATGACATTTCTGTGGATCTGGATCCCCGTTTCCCCCTTACTCACCACAGAGGAGCAACAACAACAACAACAAGAGGGAAAAGAGAACGGGGATTGTGAGAGGCGGTCTGAACTGTACATAAAGCTTTTGGGAATTCCTTGGGTGCCTGAATGCAACAGAGGGCCGGAGGCGAAGATTTATTTTCCGTCTGTTTTTCACTTTTATTATTTTTTTCAAGAACAATAAAGACTTCAGAGAGGAGTCCATTGGTTCTCCAGTCCAGTGGTTCTCCAGTCCAGTGGTTCTCCAGTCCATTGGTTCTCCAGTCCAGTGGTTCTCCAGTCCAGTGGTTCTCCAGTCCAATGGTTCTCCAGTCCAATGGTTCTCCAGTCCATTGGTTCTCCAGTCCAGTGGTTCTCCAGTCCAGTGGTTCTCCAGTCCATTGGTTCTCCAGTCCAGTGGTTCTCCAGTCCAGTGGTTCTCCAGTCCATTGGTTCTCCAGTCCAGTGGTTCTCCAGTCCAGTGGTTCTCCAGTCCATTGGTTCTCCAGTCCAGTGGTTCTCCAGTCCAGTGGTTCTCCAGTCCAATGGTTCTCCAGTCCAATGGTTCTCCAGTCCAGTGGTTCTCCAGTCCAGTGGTTCTCCAGTCCATTGGTTCTCCAGTCCAGTGGTTCTCCAGTCCAGTGGTTCTCCAGTCCAATGTCCGACGGACGCTTCAGTTCTGCTAATAGCCCTTTGGTCATATCACATATGGCCAGTGTGCTGACGGACAGCTGGGCGGGGCTTCTGACGGGCAGGAGGGCGGGGCTTCTGACGAGCAGCTGGGCGGGGCTTCTGACGGGCAGGAGGGCGGAGCTTCTGGCCGTAGAATAAGCAAGTAGACACTTCTGTTGTTTTTATAATGTTTGTTTTTTAAGATATTTGTTTTATTCTCAGTCGAGCTCTGTAGCATAGGAGGAGATATTTTGTGAAATAAAAAGATAGATGATAAATTCTTGTTTCTCTAGCGGACGAACACTTTTGTTTTGCTTGATTTTTTTATTGTTTATTTCTAGAAGTTGGGGTAACCATTACATCTTAACATAATGTTAACACAAAGATAAAACAATAAAAAAGATGAGGCTTTTTTTCATTTTATAAAGAACAACTGAAACAAAACATCCATTTGGTGTGTGTGTGTGTGTGTGTGTGTGTGTGTGTGTGTGTGTGTGTGTGTGTGTGTGTGTGTGTGTGTGTGTGTGTTTTCTACAATGTAAATGCTTTCATACACATGATTATGTACGAGGACGTCATTCTGTCGTTGGCTACTGGTTTTCGTTTTTCTATATTTCATAAATAAAGATGTTGATCTTGTCAGCTGAAGCATCGCGGCTCCTGCCGAGGCAACGACACTATTTATAGTCGAAGCTTGGTTTATAAAGGGCATTTTCACAGCTATATTTTATTATTATTGATATTATTGTTATGCCTGATGGATGAATGCTAACTCAGCTACTGGACGTGCACGAGCCGCCGAGAGCTCCATCTGTATATAGCAGCTCTTCTGTTATTGTATAGCTAACACTGTTTGTTTAAAAAAGAAAAGAAAAACACAAAAAAAAAGCTTAGTAGGTGTTTAAATAAATAAGTGCAGCAGCTAAGTCCACCCACATGAGGTTAGTTTGGGGGCGGAGCTCCGGGATGTGACAGAAAACAACTCATCCAATATTAAGGCAAATGAGTTGCATATGGTGGAGAAATGAAACTCCGCCTCCGTCTGAAAAGCCGGTCGTCCGATTGGTCCGTTTTGAGCTCCGCCCCCTGAGATGTGAGGCTCTGGCCCTTCTATGCAACTCCCCAGGGGTCCTGTGATGTCACCAGACGGGAATCACTGCCTTTAGACACTGTGAACTTTTTGGTACCCTATATTTTTGTATATTGTACATTATTAAAGGATAATAAACCTTGATGCCAACACAATGTGATGATCTCTGTAGCTTCTTGTTCAGACTCAATACTTCCAGATGTTGTGGAAATACTAAAGACCCGATGAGATCAGTGGCACTGTAATAAAGTAGTCATACAATGTGTGGTAAAGGAAGTCATAAAGGTCATGAAAATCTACTAAAAGTCGATAAAAGTCATAAAAGAGTATAGTTTGATAATGTATAGTTGTTTTTATCATTTTAATAAACTCTTTGAATTCTTTTGTACCTTCCTTAAAACAGAACAAAACATATTCACAGGATCTGCAAATTCAACTAAAACCGTCTTTAGGGGCGGGGCGACCTCATGATTGACAGGTCTCTAGCAGCAATGTCCACACGTTCACTTTCTATTACCTGGTTGCAAAAAGCCAAGATGGCGGCGGCCACACCTGCAAACGCGAGGCTTCAGAACGGCAGCCCACAAACCAATGAGAGCTCTCATTGGTTTGTGGGCTGCCGTTCTGAAGCCTCGTGTGGACGGCTACGTCGGGCAGGGCTACGTCGTGCAGGGCTACGTCGTGCAGGGCTACGTCGTGCAGGGCTACGTCGGGCAGGGCTACGTCGTGCACGGCTACGTCGGGCACGGCTACGTCGGGCAGGGCTACGTCGTGCACGGCTACGTCGGGCACGGCTACGTCGGGCAGGGCTACGTCGGGCAGGGCTACGTCGGGCACGGCTACGTCGTGCACGGCTACGTCGGGCACGGCTACGTCGTGCACGGCTACGTCGGGCACGGCTACGTCGGGCACGGCTACGTCGGGCACGGCTACCACGGCTACGTCGTGCAGGGCTACGTCGGGCAGGGCTACGTCGTGCACGGCTACGTCGGGCACGGCTACGTCGGGCACGGCTACGTCGTGCACGGCTACGTCGGGCAGGGCTACGTCGGGCACGGCTACCACGGCTACGTCGGGCACGGCTACGTCGGGCAGGGCTACGTCGGGCACGGCTACGTCGGGCAGGGCTACGTCGGGCAGGGCTACGTCGTGCACGGCTACGTCGTGCACGGCTACGTCGGGCACAGCTACGTCGTACACGGCTACGTCGGGCACGGCTACGTCGGGCACAGCTACGTCGTACACGGCTACGTCGTGCACGGCTACGTCGGGCACAGCTACGCCGTACACGGCTACGTCGGGCACGGCTATGTGCGCTTCCTTACAGTCTGGATCCGCCCAGAGCCCGGAGCCTGCAGGTGAAGGCGCTGCAGCCTCATCGGAGACGTTCCCTCTCCCTTCGTCCGAGTGAGGCGAGATGGACGGCCCGACCGAGCCAAGTTTCGGGCGCGTCCGGCCCGGCGGCCCGTGGATCAGCGGCGGTGCCGGCGGGCCTCGACCCCGGCTCTCCATCACCACGCCGTGCAGAAGAGTCCCGACCAGAAGCTGCTGTCACGGTGGAGGAGTGAAGTCTGACGCGCCCTCGCTTAAAACTAACGAGAGCACCCGTTGGTGTTTTTGCTTCGAAGCAGCTTCATCCTTCTCCTTCACCAGAGCGCTCTATTAGCCTCTTGGCGGCGTTGTTAACGGGGGGCAGTGAACGCATCCATCAGCCGGCATTCTGCTGAAGGACGAAGAGCGGCGCACTGGCAGGCGGCCAGGAGGAGAGGAGGAGAGGAGGAGAGGAGGAGAGGAGGAGAAGAGGAGACGAGGAGAGGAGGAAAGGAGGAGAGGAGGAGAGGAGGAGAGGAGGAAAGGAGGAGAGGAGGAGAGGAGGAGACACACTGGGCTCTACAGTGTGACAGTGAGGAATGAGAGCAGCTCTGGAGGAAACGGAAAAGGAGATAGGAGGTGAAGGATGAGGCGGCCAGTTATCTGTGAGCTGATTGGCTCCTGAAAGCCGCTGTTTGCAAATGTTTTACGTTAAAGAAGATGATGAGAAGTACGATAATAATAAGAAGTAATAAGCTCTTATCATATCAGTGATTAGAAGTATTAAAAGTGTGTGTGCATGTTTTATGTCAGTGCATACTTTATGCTTTAACACTTTTATTAATTACCACAACAGGCTTCTTGCATGTTCAATCATTATTTATGTTTATTGATCTATTAATAAGAGCTTTTACAGAAAATCTTTGGGTAAAGTTGTTAACATCCTCTCCCACAACGAGTTATTTTTTATGGGTTTATGCTCACGCTAGTGGGATAGCCTTTGTGCTAACGCTACGTTGTTTGCCTTTGTGCTAGCGGTTCTTTGTCAGCTTTGTGTTGACGGTACTTGGTTAGCTTTGTGCTATTATCTGTTATCATCTGTTATTATCTGTTATCATCTGTTATTATCTGTTATTATCTGTTATCATCTGTTATTATCTGTTATTATCTGTTATCATCTGTTATTATCTGTTATTATCTGTTATCATCTGTTATTATCTGTTATTATCTGTTATCATCTGTTATTATCTGTTATCATCCTATTGATGTAAATGATGCATGTGTTGTCGTGCATCACGTCCCGGGAGGCGGGACCTCTCCTCTCTTCTCCTCTCTTCTCCTCTCTTCTCTTCTCTTCCTCTTCTCTTCTCTCCTCTCCTCTCTCCTCCTCCTCCTCCTCTTCTCCTCTCCTCCTACTTTTCTCCTCTCCTCCTCCTCCTCTTCTCCTCTCCTCCTCCTCCTCTTCTCCTCTCCTCCTCCTCTTCTCCTCTCCTCCTCCTCTTCTCCTCTCCTCCTCCTCCTCTTCTCCTCTCCTCCTCCTCTTCTCCTCTCCTCCTCCTTCTCCTCCTCCTCCTCTCCTCGTGGGATGTGACCCATCAGCTCTCTGGAGGAACTCGGGGGGAATTGGTTCTATTGGAAATGTAATCAGAGTCAGGAAGTTAATCTGTTGAGGAACACGATGAAGCCGTCTCCTCCTCCTCTCCTCCTCTATACCTCTTCTCCTCTCTTCTCCTCTAATCTGATTGGCTCTCATCCACTGACCAGTAGAACCAGCAGAACCAGCAGTCATGAGCTCCAGCAGAGCCGGTCATTCTCTTCCTCTTCTCAGTTCTTACTCCTCAATATCTTTAGAAACGACGCACACATGGGCTCAACAGGAAGTGATCGTGACCTTTCGGGCTCAAGCGCCGACCTCGGAGTCTGAAGAGCCTCAAACCTGCTTTCTCTCCCTCAAGGCGAAGACGTCTGACTGAACGACCACGGCATGTCTGTGTCTGGAAGACAAAAACAAAGATGGTGACTGATAATATAAATTGTTATATTCAGTAGATATTCTTCATTTCATTATTCTTATCTCTATGAGTTATGTTCAGGTTGTGCGAAGTCAGTTCAACAGATACTGTCTGTGAGGAACGTTCCTCAAGGTTCCTCAAGGTTCCTAAAGGTTCCTCAAGGTTCCTCAAGGTTCCACAAGGTTCCTCAAGGTTCCACAAGGTTCCTCAAGGTTCCTCAAGGTTCCACAAGGTTCCTCAAGGTTCCTCAAGGTTCCTAAAGGTTCCTCAAGGTTCCTCAAGGTTCCACAAGGTTCCTCAAGGTTCCTAAAGGTTCCTCAAGGTTCCTCAAGGTTCCACAAGGTTCCTCAAGGTTCCTCAAGGTTCCTCAAGGTTCCTAAAGGTTCCTAAGGTTCCTAAGGTTCCTAAAGGTTCCTCAAGGTTCCTAAAGGTTCCTAAGGTTCCTAAGGTTCCTAAAGGTTCCTCAAGGTTCCTCAAGGTTCCTAAAGGTTCCTAAGGTTCCTCAAGGTTCCTCAAGGTTCCTAAAGGTTCCTCAAGGTTCCTCAAGGTTCCTAAAGGTTCCTAATGTTCCTCAAGGTTCCTCAACGTTCCTCAAGGTTCCACGCTCTGCACCACAACCCTCACACCTGTTATCAGTATGTTGACATTAGAGAAGCAGACTGGTCGTTGCGTTCCAGTCTTGTGAGGAAAGATGAGAACATAATTCTCCTCCTCTTAGGACGTTCATGACGGAGAGCCGTGTATTAAAGAACCGTGTATTAAAGAACTGTGTATTAAAGAGCCGTGTATTAAAGAACGTGTATTAAAGAGCCGTGTATTAAAGAACGTGTATTAAAGAACCGTGTATTAAAGAACCGTGTATTAAAGAGCCGTGTATTAAAGAACGTGTATTAAAGAGCCGTGTATTAAAGAACTGTGTATTAAAGAGCCGTGTATTAAAGAACGTGTATTAAAGAGCTGTGTATTAAAGAGCCGTGTATTAAAGAGCCGTGTATTAAAGAGCCGTGTATTAAAGAGCCGTGTATTAAAGAGCCGACCTCCCGGCTGTTCGGGGTGTTTCCGGACGGTCAACCTGCGTGTTGCTGGACGACTCCCTGATGTCGATACTAAAGCACTTGTTACTTTACTGGTGATCAAGGGAAATAAATTCAGAGAACCAGAGAAGTTGTCGAACTGAATTCTTCCGGAGGCTACACCAGGCATCCAGAAATACTACCCACTAACAGACGCCAAAAACAAAGATGGCGACGCCAAAAAAGAGTCCACAAACCAGCGGGTGACGTCACCGTGACTACGCCCACTTCCTACCTAGCTTTATACTATGTATATGTATATATATGTTATACTCTCAGCTCACACACATGGAATCCTTCTGAGTGCGGTCTCTCTCTCAGGAGCCGGCCTCCCCGTTCCAGAGCGGGGGAGGGGAGTCCTTCTGTTTTATTCTCCTCAGCCAGCTGACGGAGGTTTTAGAGTCTGGCAGCGAGTGGAGCCGTAATGATGCCGGCGTCCTGAGGAAAAGGGCTGATGCCGCAGAAACCCGTGAGGACGGAGGGAGGAGTGAGAGAAGGAGGGGAGGAGTCATGTACCCCTTCATAAAGTCAATAAAACCTTCAAAATATAGGATTGTTCATTTCTATGGTGGTGATTTACCTTCAGCCAGTACTCATTTTCACTGAGCAGAGCCTGAACGCATCATTCAATTCAATTCAGTTTATTTTATACAGCCCAAAATCATAAATACAAATTTGTCTCAGAGGGCTTTACAATCTGTAACATAACATCTCACCTTACATCGGATCAGGAAAAACTCAAAAAATAAAGATAGTAAAAACCCTTTCACAGGGAAAACAGGAAGAAACCTGAGGGAGAGCAACAGAGGAGGATCCCTCTCCCCGGATGGACAGAATGATGTCATGTGACCAGAATTAATAAGGTAACAGAGTTACAGCACATTACATGAATATGACAGAACATATACACATGTAGAACGATCCAGATAACTACTGTTAGCACGTGCTAATTATTGGATGCCTGGTGTAGCGTCCGCAAGAACTCAGTAAAACAACTTCTCTTGTTCTCTGAATTTATTTTCCTTGATCACAAACAAAGTAACAAGTGCTTTAGTCTTGACATCAGGGAGTCGTCCAGTCAACAAGCAGGTTGACCGTCCAGAAACTCACCGAACATAACCCAAATCATAGCACAATATGTGAACATTCTCTAACCCAAATCATAACTCAATATGTGAACATTCTCTAACCCAAATCATAACTCAATATGTGAACATTCTCTAACCCAAATCATAACACAATATGTGAACATTCTCTAACCCAAATCATAACACAATATGTGAACATTCTCTAACCCAAATCATAGCTCAATATGTGAACATTCTCTAACCCAAATCATAACTCAATATGTGAACATTCTCTAACCCAAATCATAACACAATATGTGAACATTCTCTAACCCAAATCATAACTCAATATGTGAACATTCTCTAACCCAAATCATAGCTCAATATGTGAACATTCTCTAACCCAAATCATAGCACAATATGTGAACATTCTCTAACCCAAATCATAACTCAATATGTGAACATTCTCTAACCCAAATCATAACTCAATATGTGAACATTCTCTAACCCAAATCATAACACAATATGTGAACATTCTCTAACCCAAATCATAACACAATATGTGAACATTCTCTAACCCAAATCATAGCTCAATATGTGAACATTCTCTCTGCAAATGTCGACAGATATAGTTGAGTATCATCGGCTGCACTAAGGTCTAACAAGACCAGAACAGAGACAAGTCCTTTATCTGAGGTTTAATTACAGCTACTTTGAAAGACTGGTATATGACCCGTTAGTAAAGACCAACATGTGACACGCTGAGCAGGAGAGGGAGAGAGGGAAGACATTGCTAGCAGCTAAGCTAAAGTAAGGTAGCCCAAGAACTAACAAAGTGAAAATAAGACAGTTGAATTTAAACGACGAGTCGCTAAAAGAAGAGAGTCGAGTGTTTAGATGTGAAAGATGTACAGCAGGTGATCAGCCGCTTGTACTGAAAAATATTACACAATTAGCTCTGTTTAGCTGGAGCTGACAGCAACAGCTACGTTATCGGCTAACACACACGGTGGCAACCGGAAGTGAGGCAAATATGCTTACCGTCGATGGTGCGTTCAGGAACCACCTCCTTCAGCCAGTACTCATTTTCACTGAGAGGAGCCTGAATGCATCATGAGAACGTTAAAGCACGAACCCAAAGAAGATGTTTCTTCTCAGATGGAAACACGTTTTTTTTAACTTGAATTGTCTCTGGAGCGACGGGGCTTCTGGTCCTACGACAGTTTGAGCTCACAGGCCGGCGTCTGAAGCATGGAAATATAAAAGTATTTAAACATCACATCAAAAAAAAAAAAAACACATACAAAAAATGAGGAAAGTGACAGAGTAATTGCAAAGCGGTTTCAGGCCGTGTAGTCGACACACTGGGACAGGCTTTCAAGCAATTTCCCTGTCCTTGTGCTTGTTTGATGCCTCTTTCCTGCAATGTCATTGAAACACACACACACACACACACACACACACACACACACACACACACACACACACACACACACACACACACACAAAGCCATTGTATTCCAATAACTGAACAATTTCCTCTGAAAGAAAAGCTGCTCTGGTTCTGGAGCTCAGATCAGTTTTAATCTCACAGAGTCCACGAGGACAAAAACCTTTATTCACGGGAGGTGAAGGGACCAGGAGGTGCTTCTTCAACATCTCCTCCTCCTCCTCCTCGTTACCTGCAGGACTCTTTTAGTACCTCAGAGGTTCTGTCCAGCAATCAGCTGGCATGAGTCAGGCTGCGTCTCTGAGCGGCTGCAGAGCCGGCGGTCTGGTTCTGTGGAGGAGAGAGAACCCAGAACCTCGGTGACAGCAGTGGATGCGTGATGCCCTTCTGTGAGCCAACAACAGCTCCTCCACTGAACTGAGTCTGCATGAGGTGTGGGTTCTCTCCTCCTTTACGGAGCTGTTCCTCCCTCTGATGAACAGTTATCAGACTCCTCATCTGCACCTCGTGCTACTAAACTACTGTGTCCTTCATGTCTTTTGTGTCTTTTCATATGCATCTTGTTTACTGCATATTGTGGATAAGTAAGAAGAGCAAAGGGAAACCGGAGACAAATTCCATGTATGTGTAAACGTACATTAAAGCTGATTCTGATTCTATGTTATTTATATATAGTTCTTTATATATACGTTCTTTACATATATATATATTTATTTTCCCCGCTGTATATGTAAAATATATATATATATATATATATATATATATATATATATATATATATATATATATATATATATATATATGTATATCCTTTACAATCATAGAATAAATATGAAATCCGTTTCCTTCATTGCAACAAAGGAAACGATTGCGGACAGTTTTACTGTCACTTTGTTTCTAAGTAGAAGCTCCATCTTGTTTTGTTTCTACAGTATTCATCACACACACACACACACACACACACACACACACACACACACACACACACACACACACACACACACACACACACACACACACACATTCTCTCTGATAATCACGCCTCAGCCTCCTCTCCCTCCAGTCGGTCATCAGAGCAACAATCAAAATGCTGGAGTGATTTTAAAGAGCACTCAGAAACCGATCCAGACGTCTTCAATTGTCTCGCTTTGTTCGTCCAAGAAGTCAAAATACACAAAACATGTTTAGTTTGCAGCGACGGAGGAAAGCAGGAAGTCCTCTGGAGACGAACCCTCTGGGTCACAACCGGGTCTGGACCCACGTCCTCCTGCCGTCTCCTTCAGGTCCAAGTCCTCCTGCCGTCCCCTTCAGGTCCAAGTCCTCCTGCCGTCTCCTTCAGGTCCAAGTCCTCCTGCCGTCTCCTTCAGGTCCAAGTCCTCCTGCCGTCTCCTTCAGGTCCAAGTCCTCCTGCCGTCTCCTTCAGGTCCAAGTCCTCCTGCCGTCTCCTTCAGGTCCAAGTCCTCATGCTGTCTCCTTCAGGTCCAAGTCCTCCTGCCGTCTCCTTCAGGGCTAAGTCCTCCTGCCGTCTCCTTCAGGTCCAAGTCCTCATGCTGTCTCCTTCAGGTCCAAGTCCTCCTGCCGTCTCCTTCAGGTCCAAGTCCTCCTGCCGTCTCCTTCAGGGCTAAGTCCTCCTGCCGTCTCCTTCAGGGCTAAGTCCTCCTGCCGTCTCCTTCAGGTCCAAGTCCTCCTGCCGTCTCCTTCAGGTCCAAGTCCTCCTGCCGTCTCCTTCAGGTCCAAGTCCTCATGCTGTCTCCTTCAGGTCCAAGTCCTCCTGCCGTCTCCTTCAGGGCTAAGTCCTCCTGCCGTCTCCTTCAGGTCCAAGTCCTCCTGCCGTCTCCTTCAGGTCCAAGTCCTCCTGCCGTCCCCTTTGGGGCCACGTCCTTTTAATACATGTTGTGTTTTTTTCCCCACAGGAGGAACTGAACACCTCTAAATTCATGATGAATTGCAAATTAGCTGCCGGCTGTCAGACGCCGGTATCTTGGACTCCGCAGCCCATCGCTCCTCATCAGCAGCACTTTTGCATTTTTTTCATATGTCGGAGATAAAGTAACGTCTGCTAAATGAGCCGTTTGAAGAAGCACGGCTCATTTTTCATAATCCTGGAGAAGTCAATTAAGGCACTACTTATGGAGCTTTGAGGGAGACAGAAGGAGACACAGAGGAGACGCAGAGGAGACGCCAAAGAGACGCCATTGAGACGCCAAAGAGACGCCATTGAGACGCCAAAGAGACGCCATTGAGACGCCAAAGAGACGTCCAAGAGAAGCAAAGAGACGCCGAAGAGACGCCGAAGAGAAGAAAAGAGACGCCGAAAAGACGTCCAAGAGAAGCAAAGAGAAGCAAAGAGACGCCGAAGAGACACAAAGAGATGCAAAGAGACGCTGAAGAGACGTCCAAGAGACGCCGAAAATTATATATTTACAAACATGAATGAATCCGTCTGAAAACGACAGATCGGCTCCGACAGGAAGTCACTGTTTCTGTGACTTCCTGTTTATTCTTTTGAAGCGTCCAACTGTACCTCAGGTTTTCGTCGCCGTCTCCTGCTGCTTCCGTCTGATCTCAAAGAGCCTTTTAACCTTCTTTTACCCACAAGCCCTGGGGGAATTTGGGCCGGTGTTTGCTGTGAAAGCAGCATTGTATTCTCTCCTTTGTTCTTTTCATGTCTGTGAAAACTCTTTGATGCTCATTTTGAAAAGGACAATTTAAATCTAGACTGTTCATATGAAGAGGACGTCGTCATCGTGGCGCCCACTTCGTCGCGGTCTTGTTTTTTTTGCAACCGGTGAACAGGAAGTGACCATATATGGACTTTCACATGAGCATCAAAGACTTTTACCAAGTAAACATGAAAATAAATACGTGCACATTTGCGCACATTTTTACAAACATATAGATGAATTAAAACATGAATAAATAAAAGTCGCTTCCAGATTGGACCGAACAGGAAGTAGCTGTTTCTTTGACAGGAAACACCAGCTCCTCGAGGGGAAGTGGACTTTGTTTACCTCGTAAACATCCTGTTTGTTGTATTTCTCCCTCACATGAAAACAGACAGAATCACCTTCGTCTCCGACAGGATTTTAAAACGTCAACAAGTGACAAAGTGTTTTGATTGGTTCGTCCCTCGATTATACAATTTAACATAATCTGATCGACGCAGAGGACAGAATAAATCTCCAGAGGTTATGATGCACGAAGATGATGATTCATGAGATCTGTTATTGCAACGTTCCCAAAGTCAAAGAAAACAACAGTTAGTATGAAAAGATCAACTCAACGAGTCCAACGCTGCAGATAAATAAACAGCTTCATAAATATATATATATATATATATACGTATATTAATATATATATGAATAAATAAATATTAAATATACATATATATATATATATATATATATATATATATATATATATATATATGATATTGTGTTTCTGATCATTGGGTTTTATTACATTAATGAGGGCACAGAAGACATAGCTGAAATTTGAAGAAAAACTATTTTTTTCTCACTGCAGGATTCATGATGAGGTCATGTGATCAACAAAAACCTTCATATTCATCTCACATCCTCACAGAGTCATAATCAACTTATCTTCATATGATGTTTTTTATAAAAAGTCCCAAAAACATGTTAAATACTTGGGTTTGCCGTGCGATTTGAAATATAAGGGGCAGCGAAACTCAATGGATTTCCCCTTCCTCTCTAACAGCTTCATGTGTGTCTGTGAAAGGGGGTTTTATAAAGCAGGCCATATATATAGGCCATTATATCATCAAGATAGACACAATATTAATAAGTTAATAATTGATGTATTGGCGTCACAAACATAATTTATTCAATGTAAAGCTTCACACACCAAAGCCATGGTGTCGTTATGATCACTCTGCCTGTTTTACATCTATTGTCCACTTGGTGGCGCAGTAGAGCAGATGAAGCTCCATGAAGCTTCGGCACATGAGTGAACCAATTGGATGGAAAGCTTCAATGCTTCAGGAAGCTTCATCTCTCCATCACTAATGTTTAGTAAAAGATGTTCATGATTATATGTATTAGATGCTAAATCATCTGGTGGGATATCTAAGAATTACGGCGCATTATTGTTCGTTCTTCTCTTTAATTTTCATGTCATTTGTCAATTTTGATTCCTGACTAAAGTCCTGGATCACACACACACACACACACACACACACACACACACACACACACACACACACACACACACACACACACACACAAACACACACTGGTGCTAATTGGAAGCAGACTGAAGAGTCGCTTCAGAGAAGATGAGCTTGTCTCCAGTGGATTTAAAACTGCGTCAGGAGACGCAGGAAAGGAAGACATTTCCTAGAAAGCAGAGTCCTTAGAGCGCTTTCTTAGAGAGCGTCCTTAGAGTGTCCTCTGAGATGTCATCTGAGTGTCCTCTGAGATGTCCTCTGCTATTGGGACAATGTGAGAATATTTCACAGCGAGGCTACCTTTTTATAACCAAGACTGAGTGATTCTTATATAAAACTGTAAATCATAGCTTGTTTTGTGGAAAAAAAAGCCCCAAACTGCTGTATTTGTATGTATTGAACACCATAAGTAATATACAAGTGAAATATATGGTTTGGTACATGAGAAAATTCAAAAGTCACAGATGTGCCCCAATGCAAATGTTGGAGACCTCTCCTGAATGTTCTCTGTTCTGAACCCTCTCTAACTTTGTTCTGCGTCAACCTTTGCAGAGAGAATGTTCACATATTGAGCTATGATTTGGGTTAGAGAATGTTCACATATTGAGCTATGATTTGGGTTAGAGAATGTTCACATATTGAGTTATGATTTGGGTTAGAGAATGTTCACATATTGTGTATGATTTGGGTTAGAGAATGTTCACATATTGAGCTATGATTTGGGTTAGTGAATGTTCACATATTGTGTATGATTTGGGTTAGAGAATGTTCACATATTGAGCTATGATTTGGGTTAGAGAATGTTCACATATTGAGCTATGATTTGGGTTAGAGAATGTTCACATATTGAGTTATGATTTGGGTTAGAGAATGTTCACATATTGAGTTATGATTTGGGTTAGAGAATGTTCACATATTGAGTTATGATTTGGGTTAGATTATGTACCATTATGTAATGGTAACTTTTGGTGAATTTATGAGAAATCTACAGACGCAAACAGACAAAAGTAGTCAAATAAATGTTTTATTTTATGACGTTTCGTCTTATAAATAGGAGTGGGAATCACCCACGATACTTACGTCATGATACAATATTATCACGATATGATATTATCACGATACGATAATATCACAATACGATATTATCAAGATACAATATTATCACGATACAATATTATCAAGATACGATGTTATCAAAATGCGATATTATCACGATACAATATTGTGAAGATACGATTTCATCACGATACAATATTATCACGATACGACATTATCACGATGCGACAATATCACGATATATTATCAAGATATGATATTATCACGATACGACATTATCAGGATACGATATTGTGGAGATACGATTTCATCACGATCCAATATTATCAAGATACAACATTATCAAGATATGATATTATCACGATACGATATTATCAAGATACTTAAGTCAGAATACGATATTATCACGATACTGCGATATATTGAGTATTGCAATATATTGTGATTTATTACCTTTTTTCATCCGCAAATTGTCCCTAAAAGAAAATGTTGTCAACATATTTGATCTATTAAGATAAAGTTTTCACTTCAATCATTTTTATTGGGACAAACTGACCAACTTGAGAAATAGACCAGAATCTAAAGTGGTGAAAACATTCTTTTAAACTAACTTCAATAAAAAGCGATCGTTCCTCCAGGAGACTGTTGGTTTAAATATATAACGTAACTTCTCCAGTGTTCTTACTTCCAACCAGCAGCTTCTCTTCAACAGAACGAGGTTTCCTGGTTGTTTAAAGCTGTGAGTCGTTTCCTGTGAAGAGCAGAAACTCAGACGTTTAAAACAGACTGTGTGACGATACGTTGAGCTTCCAGGAGTAGAAAGCTTCCCCTGAGGTCAAAGGTCAGGAGACAAAACACTTCACATCGTCTCAAAAAACTTTATTTCAATAAGGTGCTGGAAATATTCAACAGTCACATTTATATTCCTTTTCCACAAGACATTTAAAACCACAGAGAGAGAGAGAGTGTGTGTGTGTGGGACAGGAGAACATGACCTTTAACATCATATATATATATATATATATATATATATATATATATATATATATATATATATATATATATATATATATATATATATATATATAAATATGTTTATACATATTTTTACATATAAATAAATATATATATATATATATAAATATATAGATAAATATATATATATTTTGTTATATATACATATAAATCCACAGACAGCGGTAGTTAAGGCAACACGTCAGCAGGTGAAACGACCTTTCTCTGTACAAGGAGAGTAAAAAACAAAAGGAAACAACAAAAGCACCAGGAACATGAACGCTGCTTCAACTCCTCAGAGCCGAGGAGACGAAGACGAAGACGAAGAAGAAGTCTCTCCTGTCTGAAGCTGTTTGAGCCTCAGATCCAGTTTGATCTCCAAAGGAACCCTTTGTGTTCCCTTCAGGTTCCGTTAGTCAGGAGACGCTCAGCTGGAGATATATATATATACATATATATAACATCAGGGGAACTAACCGCGTTAGTGTTGAGACACGTATATAAATACTGGCTGAAAACGCATTAATAAAAAACACTCTAAAAACATCATTTGACACAGAACAGAAGCAGCGTCTTCGGCCACGCGGCCGGAGGAAGAAAACTAAAACAAAGTGCAGGTTTCGGCTCCTCGTGTTTGCATATTATTGTTCTTGAGCGGGTGATAAAATCCTTTGAAGGTCACTTTGGAGCACTAAGCACCCCGGGGGGCCGCTGACTGGCCGGAGCATCGGGCCTGCTGATTGGCCGGAGCATCGGCCCCGTTCACTTCCTGTTTAGGAGCCGACTCCCGGCGTTAAACATCTTCTGTAAACAACGACTGAGTCCGTCTGGTTCTCACCAACACAACGGATGAAAGAGTCTCGTCCCTTTTGCTTTCCTCTTCTTTGTGCAATTATTATTATTATTCAGTTCTTTATTACGTCATTAGATTGTTTTACTTTTAGTTTTGTCGTCAGCAGCGTCACACGGCCACAAAGACGTCCAGGTAGAGACGGTCGTACGACTCCCTGAAGAAGAGGATGAGGACGAGGCTGAAGAGGCAGGAACCAGTCAGACACCAGTTCAACCAGGACACGTCTGTGGGGAGAGAGAGAGAGGGGGAGAGAGAGAGAGAGAGAGAGAGGGGAAAGGGAGAGAGAGAGGGGAGAGAGAGGGAAAGAGAGGGAGAGAGAGAGGGAGAGGGGAGAGAGAGGGGGAGGGGAGAGAGAGGGAGAGGGGAGAGAGAGGGGGAGGGGAGAGAGAGGGAGAGGGGAGAGAGAGGGGAGAGAGAGGGGAGAGAGAGGGAAAGAGAGGGAAAGAGAGGGTGAGAGAAAGAGGGGGAGAGGGAGAGAGAGAGGGGAGAGAGAGGGAAAGAGAGGGGAGAGAGGGAGAGAGAGAGAGAGAGAGAGGGAGAGAGAGAGGAAGAGAGAGAGGGGGAGAGGGAGAGAGAGGGAGAGAGAGAGGGAGAGAGAAAGAGGGGGAGAGGGAGAGAGAGAGAGAGAGAGAGAGAGAGGGGAGAGAGAGGGAGAGAGAGAGAGGGGAAAGGGAGAGAGAGGGGGAGATTATTTATTTATACTTGATCACACATTTTCAGCATTATTGTTAATTACACTGCAGTAATATGTACATATTTTCATATTATTGTGTACCAATAATACATATTATACTGTAGTATAATGGACATATTTTTACATACATATATATAATATCGGGGCTGAATAAAGTATTTGTCATTGTGTTCGTACTTCACTCAGAGGAAACGTTCCACCTGAGCAGGAAGTGATGACCTCATGTTCCTCCATAATGACATCATCTATAGATCCATTGATCGTAGAACTAATGACCGATCAATAGAGATTCCTGACATACCGTAAAGGAAAGCTGTCGTTCATAATGATTCTGAATTATTCAGTGCTATTGGTCGCGTTGCTCGTCATCATTGACCTTCTCTTGAACCTCAAGCAGCTTTTCTCTCTTCAGGATCCAAGAAGCTCAGGAGAGGAGCTCCTGTCTGCATTCTCTCTCCTGCCCACCAGGGGGCGACTCCTCTGGTTGTATAGAAGTATATGCTTCATGTGTTAAAGCTGCATTCTCTCTCCTGACCACCAGGGTCATGCATTCTGCTCTTAGAGGGGTTACCCTCATCCCACCACTGAGTGTACCTTGTGAAGGTCAATAAATTGACGTGTCGCTGTTCATTTACGGTCAATGTTCTCACTCTTGATTTAAAAGTGTGTCAAAAACAAAACAGGAAATGAAAAAGCGCTTTTATTCTCTCAGGAGTGACTGAGCTCTCCAAAGGAAGGCGCTTTCTTTCTGCTGTGCTTTTAACGCCTCAACAGTCTGCACGGGGTGAACAAGTCACTCTGACGAGGAGGCCTGCAGGGTCCTAAAGACCTGTAGGGTCCTAAAGACCTGTAGGGTCCTAAAGACCTACAGGGTTCTAAAGACCTGTAGGGTCCTAAAGACCTGTAGGGTCCTAAAGACCTGTAGGGTCCTAAAGACCTACAGGGTTCTAAAGACCTGTAGGGTCCTAAAGACCTGTAGGGTCCTAAAGACCTACAGGGTTCTAAAGACCTGTAGGGTCCTAAAGACCTGTAGGGTTCTAAAGACCTGTAGGGTCCTAAAGACCTACAGGGTTCTAAAGACCTGTAGGGTCCTAAAGACCTGTAGGGTCCTAAAGACCTACAGGGTCCTAAAGACCTGTAGGGTCCTAAAGACCTACAGGGTCCTAAAGACGTTCAGGGTCCTAAAGACCTGTAGGGTCCTAAAGACCTACAGGGTCCTAAAGACCTGTAGGGTCCTAAAGACGTTCAGGGTCCTAAAGACCTGTAGGGTCCTAAAGACCTACAGGGTTCTAAAGACCTGTAGGGTCCTAAAGACCTGCAGGGTCCTAAAGACCTGTAGGGTCCTAAAGACCTACAGGGTTCTAAAGACCTGTAGGATCCTAAAGACCTGTAGGGTCCTAAAGACCTACAGGGTCCTAAAGACCTGTAGGGTCCTAAAGACCTACAGGGTTCTAAAGACCTGTAGGATCCTAAAGACCTGTAGGGTCCTAAAGACCTGCAGGGTCCTAAAGACCTGTAGGGTCCTAAAGACCTACAGGGTTCTAAAGACCTGTAGGATCCTAAAGACCTGTAGGGTCCTAAAGACCTACAGGGTCCTAAAGACCTGTAGGGTTCTAAAGACCTGTAGGGTTCTAAAGACCTGTAGGGTCCTAAAGACCTGTAGGGTTCTAAAGACCTGCAGGGTCCTAAACAGGACCGCGGTCTAGAGGAGGGCTCACCGAACCGAGACCGGCCTTTAGACACGGAGATAAATCCATGAACGCCTCTCCGCTCGCAGGGAGACGGAGACATAACTCAGAATCCATAACAAGGCCGCAGGCAGCCAAGAGGAAAAAAATAAAAGAATTTAAAATAATAATGAAATGAACTGGAAACTGGAAATTGGTGGAAATCTTTAAAAGGCCGGGTTTCAACACCAGGAGGTGGGCGGGGAGGGAAGAGACGAGGCTCATGCAGAATTCATCAGTTCTGAAGTCGGCGTATTATTTGCTAAATCCATTACGGCTCACGGAGAGGAATTTAGAGTAATGAGACCCGCTAGAATACGCCCAGCAGGAATTTACAGAATAATCACGTTAATCTCTTCAAGAGAGCAGCTGATCTCCGAACTCTTCAGTGTTTCTGCAGCCACACTCTGACTCAACCCTACAATCAGACTCAGCCCTACACTCTGACTCAGCCCTACACTCTGACTCAACCCTACAATCAGACTCAGCCCTACACTCTGACTCAGCCCTACATTCTGACTCAACCCTACACTCAGACTACACTCTGATTCAATCCTACACTCTGACTCAACCCTACACTCTAACTCAACTCAATCCTACACTCTGACTCAACCCTACACTCTGACTCAACTCAATCCTACACTCTGACTCAACCCTACACTCTGACTCAACCCTACACTCTGACTCAACTCAATCCTACACTCTGACTCAACTCAATCCTACACTCTGACTCAACTCAACCCTACACTCTGACTCAACTCAATCCTACACTCTGACTCAACCCTACACTCTGACTCAACCCTACACTCTGACTCAACTCAATCCTACACTCTGACTCAACTCAATCCTACACTCTGACTCAACTCAACCCTACACTCTGACTCAACCCTACACTCTGACTCAACCCTACACTCTGACTCAACTCAATCCTACACTCCGACTACACTCTGACTCAACTCAATCCTACACTCTGACTCAATCCTACACTCTGACTCAACCCTACACTCTGACTCAATCCTACACTCTGACTCAACCCTACACTCTGACTCAACCCTACACTCAGACTACACTCTGACTCAACCCTACACTCTGACTCAACCCTACATTCAGACTACACTCTGACTCAACCCTACACTCAGACTCAACCCTACACTCAGACTCAACCCTACACTCTGACTCAACCCTACACTCTGACTCAACCCTACACTCAGACTCAACCCTACACTCAGACTACACTCTGACTCAACCCTACACTCAGACTCAACCCTACACTCAGACTACACTCTGACTACACTCAGACTCAACCCTACACTCAGACTACACTCTGACTCAACCCTACACTCAGACTCAACCCTACACTCAGACTACACTCTGACTCAACCCTACACTCAGACTACACTCTGACTCAACCCTACACTCAGACTCAACCCTACACTCAGACTACACTCTGACTCAACCCTACACTCAGACTACACTCTGACTCAACCCTACACTCAGACTCAACCCTACACTCTGACTCAACCCTACACTCAGACTACACTCTGACTCAACCCTACACTCTGACTCAACCCTACATTCAGACTACACTCTGACTCAACCCTACACTCAGACTCAACCCTACACTCCGACTCAACCCTACACTCTGACTCAACCCTACACTCAGACTACACTCTGACTCAACCCTACACTCAGACTCAACCCTACACTCAGACTCAACCCTACACTCAGACTACACTCTGACTCAACCCTACACTCAGACTCAACCCTACACTCAGACTACACTCTGACTACACTCAGACTCAACCCTACACTCAGACTACACTCTGACTCAACCCTACACTCAGACTCAACCCTACACTCAGACTACACTCTGACTCAACCCTACACTCAGACTCAACCCTACACTCAGACTACACTCTGACTCAACCCTACACTCTGACTCAACCCTACACTCAGACTCAACCCTACACTCAGACTACACTCTGACTACACTCAGACTCAACCCTACACTCAGACTACACTCTGACTCAACCCTACACTCAGACTCAACCCTACACTCAGACTACACTCTGACTCAACCCTACACTCAGACTCAACCCTACACTCAGACTACACTCTGACTCAACCCTACACTCTGACTAAACCCTACACTCAGACTCAACCCTACATTCAGACTACACTCTGACTCAACCCTACACTCAGACTCAACCCTACACTCAGACTCAACCCTACATTCAGACTACACTCAGACTCAACCCTACACTCAGACTCAACCCTACACTCTGTGTGTGAGTGATGTTGGCTACAAACTAAAGAGGGCCGCTGGTCTAGAAGACTGCTGATCCTCATGGACAAAGAGGAACCGTCTTCCTGACCTGCAGCTGCTGCCTCCGCTCAGCGGGACACCCTCTGACATGCTGCAGGACCCTGAACGCATCGCTTGTCATCAGCTCGGTCGTTTTAAACCCTGCAGCTTGACTCTCCTCCTGTGAGACACTGGGAGTCGAACCTGCGGCTGCTCTCAGGTCCGCTGTCCGCCCAGACGACCGACTCTGAGGTCTCTGAGGTCTTACTTCAAGGAGCGTTGAGAATGAAGGAGCATCTTCTGACTCGAGGCGAAGGTTGTTGGTTTATATCTCTTTATGGTGTATGTGTGTGTGTCTGCATATGCATGTGTGTGTGTCTGTATGTGTATGTGTCTGTATGTGTATGTGTGTGTGTCTGTATGTGTATGTGTGTGTGTCTGTATGTGTATGTGTATGTGTGTGCTGAGAGGAGGAAGACGAGCAGGAAGCGTCCCTCCGGCTGCAGGCTGTGATGTCAGCGTGCCGCTAACGAGCAGCTAGCTGCCTGCTCAGCAGAGGTTGCGTTAGCCGAGTATCGTCTGCCGTTTTGAGTGTTTCTGTGCCGACTAAAGGTCAAAGGTCAAAGGGAGAAGCCGAGGCCTTGAGAACTAAAAGTGAAAACGTCCTTGAGAAGTCGGCAAAGACGGAAATCCTCCATCTGCTTCATGTTGAGAAAAAAAATGTCTGTTCTCTCCGCGGCCTTTACAAACGCACAGCTCTAAAGGTTTGTTCTGCGTGTTGATTATTAAAACAGACGAACGCCAACTCAATATTCTGCTTCGTATTTGTTCACGTTGAGCCTTAAAAAAAAAAGGTGACTGCAGTCAAACCGTTCTGTTGACACACACACACACACACATATACACACACATATACACACACATATACACACACACGCACACGTACACATATATATATATATATATATACACATATATATATATATATATATATATATATATATATATATGTATATACGTATATATATATATATATATATATATATATATACGTATATATATATATATATATATATATATATATATATATATATATATATATATATATATATATATGTATGCATATATATATATACACATGTGGATATATGTGGAGTACCTGTGGAGTAAAAGGTGAGGAAGACGAGCAGCGTGCCGGAGACCAGGTTCCCCAGGAACGTGACCACGCCGCAGGTGATGCCTTCAGGGACCGGATACACGGTCTCGATGAGCAGCTCGAAGAATATGGGAACGCTGCTGTTGATGAAGATGCCCACCAGGATGCAGGAGGTGTACAGGATGGCTGAGGAAGAGGAGGAGGACACGTTACTGTGAAGAGCGACGAAGAGCAGGACACGTTACTGTGAAGAGCGACGAAGAGGAGGACACGTTACTGTGAAGAGCGACGAAGAGGAGGACACGTTACTGTGAAGAGCGACGAAGAGGAGGACACGTTACTGTGAAGAGCGACGAAGAGGAGGACACGTTACTGTGAAGAGCGAAGAAGAGGAGGACACGTTACTGTGAAGAGCGACGAAGAGGAGGACACGTTACTGTGAAGAGCGACGAAGAGGAGGACACGTTACTGTGAAGAGCGACGAAGAGGAGGACACGCTACTGTGAAGAGCGACGAAGAGGAGGACACGTTACTGTGAAGAGCGACGAAGAGGAGGACACGTTACTGTGAAGAGCGACGAAGAGGAGGACACGTTACTGTGAAGAGCGACGAAGAGGAAGGACACGTTACTTTTCCTCCTCCTCTGTGTCTGAAGCTGTTCTTCAGCCTCCATTCATAAAACACTTTGAGATGAAGGTCCTCACAGCCGATTGGTCCATCAGGTCCTTTAGACAGGGAGCCTCCGAGGGCCCGAGACTAGGAGACTAGGAGCAAAGACCAGGGGACTAGAAGACAAGGGACCAGGAGACTAGGAGCCAGGACTAGGGACCAGGGGACTAGGAGACCAGAGACCAGGGACCAGGAGACTAGGGACCAGGAGACTAGGCACCGGGAGACCAGGGACCAGGAGACCAGGAACCAGGAGACTAGAGACTAAGAGACTAGGAGACCAGGGACCAGGAGACTAGAGACTAGGAGACCAGGGACCAGGAGACTAGAGACCAGGAGACCAGGGACCAGGAGACTAGAGAATAGAAGACCAGGGACCAGGAGACTAGAGACTGGGAGACCAGGGACCAGGAGACTAGAGACCAGGGACCAGGAGACTAGAGACCAGGAGACCAGGAGACTAGAGAATAGGAGACCAGGGACCAGGAGACTAGAGACTAGGAGACTAGGAGACCAGGGACCAGGAGAATAGAGACCAGGGACCAGGAGACTAGAGACCAGGAGACCAGGAGACTAGAGAATAGGAGACCAGGGACCAGGAGACTAGAGACTAGGAGACTAGGAGACCAGGGACCAGGAGAATAGAGACCAGGGGACCAGGGACCAGGAGACTAGAGACTAGGAGACTAGGGACCAGGAGACTAGGAGACTAGGATACCAGCAACCAGGAGGCTAGAAACTAGGAGACCAGGGACCAGGAGACTAGGAGACCAAGGACCAGGAGGCTAGAGACTAGGAGACTAGGGACCAGGAGACCAAAGACCAGGAGGCTAGAGACTAGGAGACTAGGAGACTAGGAGACCAGGGACCAGGAGCTGCTTCAACATCATGGTGCACCAGGCAGAGACTCACCTGCAGTGGAGGGCAGGTGGGTGAAGGAGCTCAGACAGGTGAGGGTGAACCAGGTGGAGGACAGAGAGGCGCCCGCCAGCATCAGGACCAGAATCAGCTTCAGCATCCCACGAATAGAGTCTGCAAACCTGTAGAGGAAGAGGAGGAAGAGGAGGGGTCAGAGAGAGAGAGAGAGAGAGAGACATTGTGAAATATTGAGGAAGACGAGCAACCAGGCTGATTCCCAGACACTCTCTCTCTCTCTCTCTCTCTCTCTCTCTCTCTCTCTCTATCCCTCCCTCCCTCCCTCCTAAAGCCTCATAGTTCAGGAGCTGCAGGGTGTGTGCATACGCTGCAGAGAGATTAGAAGCAGCTGCAGAAGCCTCGCAGCAGCAGAGACACTAATTACTTTTGTTTGGAAGCTCACGGACGAGACGCTGAGAGGAAAAGCAGAGCAACCTGACACCAAGTTAACACCAGAGAAGAAGAAGGAGGAGAAGAGTTGGAAGAGGCTCCACTCAGGAGAGAGAATGCAGCTTTAACACATGAAGCATAGACTTCTATACAACCAGAGGAGTCGCCCCCTGGTGGTCAGGAGAGAGAATGCAGCTTGAACACATGAAGCATAGACTTCTATACAACCAGAGGAGTCGCCCCCTGGTGGTCAGGAGAGAGAATGCAGCTTTAACACATGAAGCATAGACTTCTATACAACCAGAGGAGTCGCCCCCTGGTGGTCAGGAGAGAGAATGCAGCTTTAACATGAAGCATAGACTTCTATACAACCAGAGGAGTCGCCCCCTGGTGGTCAGGAGAGAGAATGCAGCTTTAACACATGAAGCATAGACTTCTATACAACCAGAGGAGTCGCCCCCTTGTGGTCAGGAGAGAGAATGCAGCTTGAACACATGAAGCATAGACTTCTATACAACCAGAGGAGTCGCCCCCTGGTGGTCAGGAGAGAGAATGCAGCTTTAACACATGAAGCAGGAATCTATACAACTAGAGGAGTCGCCCCCTGGTGGTCAGGAGAGAGAATGCAACTGTAACACATGAAGCATAGACTTCTATACAACCAGAGGAGTCGCCCCCTGGTGGTCAGGAGAGAGAATGCAACTGTAACACATGAAGCATAGACTTCTATACAACTAGAGGAGTCGCCCCCTGGTGGTCAGGAGAGAGAATGCAGCTTTAACACATGAAGCATAGACTTCTATACAACCAGAGGAGTCGCCCCCTGGTGGTCAGGAGAGAGAATGCAGCTTTAACACATGAAGCATAGACTTCTATACAACCAGAGGAGTCGCCCCCTGGTGGTCAGGAGAGAGAATGCAGCTTTAACACATGAAGCATAGACTTCTATACAACCAGAGGAGTCGCCCCCTGGTGGTCAGGAGAGAGAATGCAGCTTTAACACATGAAGCATAGACTTCTTTACAACCAGAGGAGTCGCCCCCTTGTGGTCAGGAGAGAGAATGCAGCTTTAACACATGAAGCATATACTTCTATACAACCAGAGGAGTCGCCCCTGGTGGTCAGGAGAGAGAATGCAGCTTGAACACATGAAGCATAGACTTCTATACAACCAGAGGAGTCGCCCCCTGGTGGTCAGGAGAGAGAATGCAGCTTTAACACATGAAGCAGGAATCTATACAACTAGAGGAGTCGCCCCCTGGTGGTCAGGAGAGAGAATGCAACTGTAACACATGAAGCATAGACTTCTATACAACCAGAGGAGTCGCCCCCTGGTGGTCAGGAGAGATAATGCAGCTTTAACACAGGAAGCATATACTTCTATACAACCAGAGGAGTCGCCCCCTGGTGGTCAGGAGAGAGAATGCAGCTTTAACACATGAAGCATAAACTTCTATACAACCAGAGGAGTCGCCCCCTGGTGGTCAGGAGAGAGAATGCAGCTTTAACACATGAAGCATAGACTTCTTTACAACCAGAGGAGTCGCCCCCTTGTGGTCAGGAGAGAGAATGCAGCTTTAACACATGAAGCATATACTTCTATACAACCAGAGGAGTCGCCCCTGGTGGTCAGGAGAGAGAATGCAGCTTGAACACATGAAGCATAGACTTCTATACAACCAGAGGAGTCGCCCCCTGGTGGTCAGGAGAGAGAATGCAGCTTGAACACATGAAGCATAGACTTCTATACAACCAGAGGAGTCGCCCCCTGGTGGTCAGGAGAGAGAATGCAGCTTTAACACATGAAGCATAGACTTCTATACAACCAGAGGAGTCGCCCCCTGGTGGTCAGGAGAGAGAATGCAACTGTAACACATGAAGCATAGACTTCTATACAACCAGAGGAGTCGCCCCCTGGTGGTCAGGAGAGAGAATGCAGCTTTAACACATGAAGCATAGACTTCTATACAACCAGAGGAGTCGCCCCCTGGTGGTCAGGAGAGAGAATGCAGCTTTAACATGAAGCATAGACTTCTATACAACCAGAGGAGTCGCCCCCTGGTGGTCAGGAGAGAGAATGCAGCTTTAACATGAAGCCTTGTCAGCTCTCAGTTTCTCTTCCCCTCTATCTGCATCGTCCATCTGCCAGAGACTCAACACTCCTCTTCTGGTGCCAGAAAGGATGAATCCTCAGCTTCCCCACAGACGAGAGGATCACCTCTCTCTCTCTCTCTCTCTCCCTCTCTCCCTCTCTGGCTCCCTCTCCCTCTCTCTCTCCCCCTCCCTCCCTCCATAAGTAGCTCATCCATCGTCCCTGAGTTACTTGATTAAGAGCTCTGTCTGTGATTGAAGAGATAAGTCCTGTGATTAATATTGATATCATAACTCTGAGATGTGTTACACTAAACCTGAGATACATTTCCTTCTTCAGGTCAACGCTCTCACTGTTGGAGATAAAAACAATATTTACAGTTCTGAGGATTTTAAAAGCCGCTTTAGAAACAGGAAGTGCTACACATCTCCATTCAGTCAATATTCAGAAGCCAAATCAAATGTTACAGGATATTAAAATGTAGTTTCTTCATAACACGTGTAATACTTGACTTGTCTACAGGGTTTGTTTAAAGGTAGTAAAGTAGTTCATGGACATGAGATATGAGTTTATTATTATAATCCCTCCTCGTCACAGTGGATCATTTCCTAAACATAACTTTCTATAATCATATCACACGAGGTGAGGAAACGCTTCATTATTTATTCATTATTACAGAAACTTTGGACCATTTTGCACCTCCTCTTCTTCCTCCTCCTCCTCCTCTTCCTCATCCTCCTCTTCTTCTTCTTCTTCATCCTCCTCCTCCTCCACTTCTTCATCCTCCTCCACCTCTTCTTCTTCATCCTCCTCCTCCACTTCTTCATCCTCCTCCTCCTTCTCTTCTTCATCCTCCTCCTCCACTTCTTCATCCTCCTCCACCTCTTCTTCTTCATCCTCCTCCTCCACTTCTTCATCCTCCTCCTCCTTCTCTTCATCCTCCTCCTCCTCCTCTTAAACGATAACCATAAACACTTCAGTTTACTCTAAACAGCCTGAGACCTCAGTGATCTGCCTTCAGAAACAACTGCATGTCACAGATTCCTTCACATCTTTACATCCGCAGTAGAAAAAGAGTCCAGAATAATAAAGGTACTCATAAGACGAGGCCTGTGCAGAATAATAAAGGTACTCATAAGACGAGGCCTGTGAGTAAAGAGGGTCGTGTCATCTCGGAGGTAACTGCAGAATTAGAGTCCATCTCCAGCAGGATTTATGGGCCATAAAGACGGAGCGTTTAAGTCGTGTAGGATCAGATTAAATGTTCCGCTCTGCCTCGAGCCGCGGGGAGTTATGAAATATGCTCTTCAGTACGATGTCATAAATTAGTCTGCGTCTCCTGAGAGGAACTGGCAGTAAATAACCGGAGAGACGGAGAGGGAATAACAACAGAGCGCTCTGTTTGAGCCCAACACAGGATGTCTGCTCCAAGCCCTCAGAGGCTGGAGGATGGACCTGAGTGTGCTGCCCCGTCTTCCTCTTCTTCCTCCTCTCCTCCTCCCTCCTCCTCCTCCTGGTTGTAATAGAAGATAACGATGGCCGCTCCTCCTCCATCAGTGGAGAAAAACAACAACGGTCCACTCAGCTTCAGTCTGATCCACACCAGTAATTTTCTGCAGACGGACGAGAGCATCACGGGTTCGACTCCCCTGTTTGGAGCCACTGATTGTTTTTCTTCTTCTCATTTTTGTTGTTGCTGCAAAGGGCAAGTACGACTCCCCAGAGAAAAGCACCTTTGCGGCGTGTCGGCCATAAAGATGTGGAGCAGCAGCACCTGCGGCACAGAGAGCTTCGGCCCGAGGCTCTGTTGGCCGGGAGGCTCACGGCTCATCATGAGTCACATCCCGACGTCAACATCCCAGACACTGCAGGCAGCCTGAGGACTCAACATGTGGCTCGGCCTGAAAGATCCTGCCAACAGAGCGGCTCGGCCTGCGGATCCGTGTGTGGTTCAGTCAGAACCCATCGCCGTAGAGGGATCCAGATGTCTTCTTCATGGGTCTGATGGGTGCAGGAGGAGGGAGCATGCAACTGGTTCAGAACTCCAGAACCAGACTCCTGTCATGCACCTGGCAGAGGGACCATGTGACCATGTGACCTTGTGACCATGTGACCTTGTGACCATGTGACCTTGTGACCATGTGACCTTGTGACCATGTGACCATGTGACCCTGTGACCATGTGACCCTGTGACCCTGGCCTCTCCACTGGCCGCCTGTACGGTTCAGAATGTATTTAAGCTCCTCATGTTGTCAATAAAGACCAAAATTAGCTATAATGTTGTAGAGCGACTGTTTCCCTCTATGATTACTTTACACTTATTATGCAGTATAAATTAGACTTATATTTATATTTGACATCGTTTTGGCCCCTTAAGAAGAACAATGTCATTATTAAAATGCTCATTTTCTGGCAGTGATAAACCGGAAATTAAACTAACAAGTTGCAGTCCCAACTGTTGCTCCAGAGAGAGGATCCTCCTCGTGATGGACTGTGACTCAGCGGCTCTGTTTACAGACGCCTTCCTCTCCTGCCGCTAACGGCTCATTGATTAGCCGGCGAGTTATGGGATCAATTCCCTGATTGCAGCTTTTAAAGAAAATGGCGGCTCGCCTGAAAGTGCTGATTGGGTCTCGACCTGCGACCCGCATCTTTGTGGCTCTCGATCCATTAGGGGAGGAGAAGTGCATTAGCATCCTCTGCATTAGCATCCTCTGCATTAGCATCCGCTGCATTAGCATCCTCTGCATTAGCATCCTCTGCATTAGCATCCGCTGCATTAGCATCCTCTGCATTAGCATCCGCTGCATTAGCATCCTCTGCATTAGCATCCTCTGCATTAGCATCCGCTGCATTAGCATCCTCTGCATTAGCATCCTCTGCATTAGCATCCGCTGCATTAGCATCCTCTGCATTAGCATCCTCTGCATTAGCATCCGCTGCATTAGCAACCTCTGCATTAGCATCCTCTGCATTAGCAACCTCTGCATTAGCATCCACTGCGTTAGATTAAATATATATGTATATATACAGGACTGTCTCAGAAAATTAGAATATTGTGATAAAGTTCTTTATTTTCTGTAATGCAATTAAAAAAACAAAAATGTCATGCATTCTGGATTCATTACAAATCAACTGAAATATTGCAAGCCTTTTATTGTTTTAATATTGCTGATTATGGCTTACATCTTAAGAAAACTCAAAAATCCTATCTCAAAAAATTAGAATAATTAGACGATTCAAGTGATTAGTTGAATACCCTGCTAGTATACTTTTTCATGATATTCTAATTTTTTGAGATAGGATTTTTGAGTTTTCTTAAGATGTAAGCCATAATCAGCAATATTAAAACAATAAAAGCCTTGCAATATTTCAGTTGATTGTAATTGCATTACAGAAAATAAAGAACTTTATCACAATATTCTAATTTTCTGAGACAGTCCTGTATATATATATATATATATATATATATATATATATATATATATATATATATATATATATATATATATATATATCCAGCATGGAGGCATAGGTTGTTTAGTAAAAGAGCGGGAATTATTGAGAGAGAGACAGAGAGAGAGACAGAGAGAGAGAGGGAGAGAGAGAGGTAGAGAGAGAGAGAGAGAGAGAGGGAGAGGTAGAGAGAGACAGGTAGGTAGAGAGAGAGAGAGAGGTAGAGAGAGGCACTCCTCCCCTCAACCTTCAAAGGCGCCCTCTCCCCCTCTCTCTCCCTCTCTCTCTACATCTCTCTCCCCCTCTCTCTCTACATCTCTCTCTCCCTCTCTCTCTCTCTCAGTTATTAATCATATGAAGCTAAGGTACAGAGTTCAGGGTTGTGCAGACTGGAGGTTCCAGTGAGGAAACCTCTAGATTCTAATCTTGTTTGTGAGCGAGCACAACAACACAGATTGATTATTGCCATGCTCTTAAACATTAAAGTGCACTTTGTTCTCAGCTGTCTGTGTGTCACGCTGCTGCAGAGGTACATTGTTCTGCAGCAGCTTTCTGACAACCTGCCAACTGTTAGTATGAAAGTAAAAAAAGACCGTCCTCCTTCTTTAACTATGCAAACTCTATTCAAAAGGTGCAAATATGTGTCTCAAACTGTTATGAATGAAGCTCACCACCAGACTGTGAAGAGGTTCCAGTGTTGATCCATCAGGAACTCAACATTCCCTCTCAACCTTCACAAAAACCACAAACTTCTGTATACTTGTTTATTTATCTGTTTCTGTGATTTAAATTGCTCTCTATTTTATCTCCTTTATAAAGTGTCTACTAAAGTTAGCATGCTAACCAGCTAGCCCCGCCCTGTAGTACAACTTGTAACCTGAGTGGCGATAAAGAGTCACAACAGCTAACTAGCAACTAACAACTAACGGAGAACCAACAGGAGGAGAGCTAGTGACGTTAGCAGCACCGCTAACAGAGAACCAACAGGAGGAGAGCTAGTGACGTTAGCAGCACCGCTAACAGAGAACCAACAGGAGGAGAGCTAGTGACGTTAGCAGCACCGCTAACAGAGAACCAACAGGAGGAGAGCTAGTGACGTTAGCAGCACCGCTAACAGAGAACCAACAGGAGGAGAGCTAGTGACGTTAGCAGCACCGCTAACAGAGAACCAACAGGAGGAGAGCTAGTGACGTTAGCAGCACCGCTAACAGAGAACCAACAGGAGGAGAGCTAGTGACGCTAGCAGCACCGCTAACAGAGAACTAACAGGAGGAGAGCTAGTGACGTTAGCAGCACCGCTAACAGAGAACCAACAGGAGGAGAGCTAGTGACAATAGCAGCACCGCTAACGGAGAACCAACAGGAGGAGAGCTAGTAACGTTAGCAGCACCGCTAACGGAGAACCAACAGGAGGAGAGCTAGTAACGTTAGCAGCACCGCTAACAGAGAACCAACAGGAGGAGAGCTAGTGACGTTAGCAGCACCGCTAACGGAGAACCAACAGGAGGAGAGCTAGTGACGTTAGCAGCACCGCTAACGGAGAACCAACAGGAGGAGAGCTAGTAACGTTAGCAGCACCGCTAACGGAGAACCAACAGGAGGAGAGCTAGTAACGTTAGCAGCACCGCTAACGGAGAACCAACAGGAGGAGAGCTAGTGACGTTAGCAGCACCGCTAACAGAGAACCAACAGAAACACAAGTAGCTTTCTGCACTTTAGATGAAGTTCGAGGCGTATTCTGGACCTGCTGTTGGATGGTAGCTGACCTTTATGTGTTAATCACGATGACTGCAGCAGAGCTTTGATTCCGTGACACGGCAGACACATCCAGGTGTACGGAGCTTACCTGGCCATCGCCACGCCAAACACACATCCACCAACAGTCGACCAGAAACCGATCCAACCGGCGTCCACCTGCAAGTTAAAGAAGAGCAGGTGATGGTGAGAGGGAGGAAGAGAATGTTGACATTAGAGGTGTAACGGGTCGTTATTGATCCCTGATCAGTTCTGCAAACTCTCAGTCTAACGTCAATCATCACAGAGTAAATAAAGTTTATCCTCCGGTATCCAGTAGATCATGTGATCATGACATCTTGGATGTTTCTCTGGTCCCTGATCGTGTGACTTTGTAAACAACCAATCAGGTGCATATTTAAAAGTCTTGAGATAAAACCCTGACAGCTGGAACAGAGTTCTTCTTCTGTGTGTCTTGTTCCATCTTTTGATCTCAGATGTTTGGAGGTTGTGCTACCAAGCGACCAAAGCATGTACACTGCGATGATGACGATGATGATGATGATTTCCAGCCTCACAGGAGTTTGACTGCTGCTCTTCACCTTCAGTTTGACCTTCCAGCCGGATGCTGTGACGTCGCTCTGCAGGAAGACAGAAGTGAAATACTACGACTCATTCCGCCGCCATATGGCTACCGGAGAGGACGTTCCTGGCTGTGCTGAACTAAACTCAGGGGCGCAACAAGTAAACAAGAAGTAAAGTAAACTGCCCAGGAAAGGTAGGAAGAGGGCAGGAAGCTGGCAGGAAGCTAGTAGGAAGAGGGCAGGAAGCCGGCTGGAAGCTGGCAGGAAACTGGTAGGAAGAGGGCAGGAAGCTGGTAGGAAGAGGGCAGGAATCCGGTTGGAAGCTGGCAGGAGAACGGCAGGAAGCTGGCAGGAAGCTAGCAGGAAGCTGGCAGGAGGCTGGCAGGAGGCCGGCAGGAGGCCGGCAGGAAGCTGGCAGGAGGCCGGCAGGAAGCTGGCAGGAGGCTGGCAGGAGGCTGGCAGGAAGCTGGCAGGAGGCCGGCAGGAAGCTGGCAGGAAGCTGGCAGGAAGCTGGCAGGAAGCTGGGCGGCACCTCATCACATCAGATGAGGTGTAGCGCTCGGAGCCGGGTCTGGTCTGCGCAGAGAGCTGCAGGTAGACTTCATACCAGCAGAACAATGGAGCAGTACGGTGAACATGCGTCAGTGAGGACTGACGCATGACGGACTGGGACTTCTTCCGTTGAGATTGAAAGGAGAGCAGCATTGGTTGTTCGAGGGGTTTAGAACCGGAGCGACAACCTTCATGTGTATATTTAGACTTCTCGTGTGCAGCGATGTGTTGGTGGATCCGACTGAAGCCACAGAGCTCACAGCGCAGCAGGAACTTGCAGATGCATTCACTCGTCCTCTGTTGGGCTCCACTTGAAGAACAGACAAGCTGGTTCTCCTGCAGTGTTTATTTATTTATTTATTTCAAGCACTAGCTTTTGCACATGGGGATCTCCTGTAACGCAGGTCACTCCTTCACTCACGGATAAAAGAAGAGAGAAACAAAAGCAGTCAGAAGAAATGCTGAGAAGCAGCTCTTCACGAGATGGAGAGAGAGGTGGAGAGGGAGATGGAGAGATGGAGAGAGAGGTGGACTGCAGACAGAGAGCAGGAAAGCAGATGGTGGCCAGCAGCTGATTGGAGCCTCACGAGGATCTGAGAGAGTTCAACGAGTGGAAAACAGAGGAGGAGATTCTGGAGTGATTTCACGAGAGCGGTTTAATAAACGGGCTAGAACACACTCCTGTGTGTGTGTGTGTGTGTGTGTGTCCCACCTGGCTGACTTTAGCTGGAGTGAGCACCAGGTCCAGGACGCCCGCCCAGCCGGCGATGACTCCAGACGGGACGGCATAGGCCAGCGCCAGCATCAGGAAGCGCAAGTTGCTACGGAGACAGAGAAGTGGGACGTTTATTTACTTCATTTATTTATTCATGTTCCTGAAAACAGATCCAACACAACAATCATCAGTCGTCACTCATTTAACCTGCAGCTCAACGCTCAGCAGGAGGTCAAGTCTCTCTGGAACTCAGTACAGTACATAGTATATAGTACTGTATAATGTAGTACAGTACAGTACATTAAAGTACAGTATAGTACAGCATAGTACATTATAGTACAGTACATTATAGTACAGTACATTATAGTACAGTGTAGTACATTACAGTACCTTAAATTAAAGTACAGTATAGTACATTATAGTACAGTACAGTATAATACAGCATAGTGCATTAAAGTACAGTATAATACAGTATAGTGCATTAAAGTACAGTATATTACAGTATAGTACAGTACAGTACTTTATAGTACAGTACAGTACATTATAGTACAGTATAGTACAGTACATTAAAGTACAGTATAGTACAGTACAGTACATTATAGTACATGATAGTACATTACATTAAAGTACAGTATAGTAAATTATAGTACAGTACATTATAGTACAATACAGTACATTATAGTACAGTATAGTACAATACAGTACATTATAGTACAGTATAGTACAGTACAGTACATTATAGTACAGTATAGTACATTATAGTACAGTATAGCACAGTATAGCACAGTACATTATAGTACAGTACATTATAGTACAGTATAGTACTGTACAGCACATTATAGTACAGTATAGTACAGTATAGTACAGTACCCGATACTTCTCCCCTAAAGCTGTGTTGCTCTGAGCCGAGGTGTTTACTTCTGGTTTCACCAACAAACCAGAGGAGCGAGCAGGAAGTGAAACACTCAGGAAGCCCGTTGATTGGACGCTCTCTGTGTCCGTCATCCTGCAGCTGCAGGAGCTAAAGGAGCACCAGGAGCTCCTGCAGCTCTTTAATACCTCCAACGAATGGATTTATGGTGTTTTGGTGTCACGCAGCTGACAGAGAATAAACAGATTATCAGCATTATTAGACTGCAAATCGAGCGCATGTCCTGAGTTATGACTCGTGATTAAGGGTTTATTGCTGTCACACTCTTTTAATGACTTAATGAAGGGACAAAGTGCACCAGAGCTTTAAAAGCTTTTGACGCATTAATCACAGGAAGTGCCGGCGCTGACGTGGATGTGTGTTCCTCTGCATTAACGGTTATGAACGTGGGATCGGTCACAGCAGTTGGATGTACCACTGATCAGAGGATGTCAGTGTTGCAGCTTTCTGCGACGGAAACATCAATTAATTAATTAGTTGGCTTAGCTTAGCATTGATGACTACCATACTAGTGCTAACATGCTAACCTGCTTACTTCATCCCTATTAAATAGTCTTTAGTACCATTTCAGATTATTCTGTGAAACTAGTGAGAGTTCAGCGCACGCACGCACGCACGCACGCACACGCACACACACACACACACACACGCACACACACAGTCTGGAGCGTCTCTGGCTGCATAGGGACATAAGGCGCTGATGGAGCAGCCTCTCTGCTCCCTGTTCATTAACCTTGCCATAACTGGAGCAAATCCATATTCATGCTCCCTCTCCTTCTTTAGACGACCGGCTGTGAGCGGAGACGCTCCCATCGAGGAAGACCTCTCCTTCTTCATTTCATCCTGCTGGTGATGAAATGCTTCCCAAGAAGTCTCAAAGCTGGCGGTGTCATCAGCTAAGTGCCATTCGTCCTTGGCAGACCCGGCTGGAGATCGATGCATCAGGATGACGGCGCTGGAGCTAAAGGGAGCGTGACTAGTGGAGGGGGCGGGGCTTAGCGGTCCCCTTAGAGCCGAACACAGGGAGGACTTTTTGCCTCGTGCTCACATCCAGGGTCCTCACGACACGGACGCTGTGGAGCCAGATGTGAACAGCTGGAGGCTGAAGATCGATAACCGACAATCAGACCAGATCAGGGTCTGACCAGGACTATCAGGGTCTGACCAGGACTATCAGGGTCTGACCAGGACTATCAGGGTCTGACCAGGACTATCAGGGTCTGACCAGGTCCATCAGGATCTGATCAGGTCCATCAGGATCTGATCAGGTCCATCAGGTCCAATCCACCGGCATCACCTTTACGAGCAGAGCAGGTATCGACCAATCAGGTTCAGCGATGTAGAGACGTTCTCATACATGTGAACATGATATTGTATCTGTAGTTCTTCTAGTGAATGGATGATGTGTGTATATGTATGTATATATATATATATATATATATATATATATATATATATATATATATATATATATATATATATACACATACACACATCATGATGTGTGTGTCCTGCAGATCCTCAACTCGTCTCCTTCCTGTTTGAGGACGCATCTCGTCCACCAGTGGGAGGATTGTACTATATATAAATATATAAAGTGGGAGGATTGTACTATATATAAATATATATAGGGAGAGGATTGTTCAGCTCGCCGCTGCCGGACCGAGACGCCGCACGGCGCCCAAACAGGCCTCTGTAAGGCCGCCTATCACAAGAGCTGGATGACCTAGTTCAGCTGGTCGTGTGTGTGTGTGTGTGTGTGTGTGTGTGTGTGTGTGTGTGTGTGTGTGTGTCCAGCTCCTAACGGCCGTTAAGCCCCTCTGTGCTGGTCGGAGGCCTGAGGGCCGCACGGCGCTGCAGTGAAGATATTTCCTCCTGCAGGGGGCGGAGTGCAGCCAGCAGAGCGAGGCCAGACCCACACACACACACACACACACACACACACACACACACACACACACACACACACACACACACACACACAGCCAGCAGAGCGAGGCCAGACCCCCCCCCCTCCTTTATTCCCTGGCCATGGGCTTCATTCCTCCACCAGCCGGCCAGAGGACTCTCTGCTCAGGCGGAGTGGAGCGATGCTGCAGTGACATTCAATCTGTTTCTTTTTCTTCTTCTCCAGCTTTTTAACACACTTTTATGTTATTCCAACGAGGAGCTGCTCTGATCAATATCAACACTTCTTCACGACAAAATCATTGCTTTGAAATATATGTATAGAACTCCGGTTCTTAGTTTCAGATTGTTATACACTAATGACAACATTGATATGAATGATTTATTAGATTTCTAGCAATAAATCCACCTAAATCTGACACATTGTTCCTCTAAGATTTCATTAAACTTTATCTTTTTAACAAAATGGAACCAAAACAGTGACAATGAGGAAGATCCAGAAGAGATAATGATGAGCATGAAAATTATTTAAATCCAAAGTTCTTCTGGAGGACGGGCTGCCGTCTGACCCGGCGGGTTCACGCGCAGCAGAACATCACAGCCGGGTAATTAATCTGCAGGGAGCCTCTTTGATAACAAACCACAGCAGATGGTGAGTGGCAGAACCCCTTCATTGAGATTCCACATCATTCTGCGGCGCCACGTCACTGTCACTTTAAATTTAACTTTCCCAGACGAGAAGCGCGTTATGCATCAACAAGTAGGAGAACCGAGTCCTGCACTGGTGAAGGAAACACTCAAGAACTACAACAAGAACTACAACAAGAACTACAGCAAGAACTACAGCAAGAACTAGAACTAGAACTACAGCAAGACCTACAACAATAACTACAATAAGAACTACAACAAGAACTACAACAAGAACTACAGCTAGAACTACAACTAGAGCTACAGCAAGAACTACAACTAGAACTACAACAAGAACTACAACAACAACTATAACAAGAACTACAACAAGAATTACAATAAGACCTACAGCAAGAACTATAACAAGAACTACAATAAGACCTACAGCAAGAACTACAACAAGAACTACAGCAAGAACTACAACAAGATCTACAGCAAGAACTACAACAAGAACTACAATAAGAACTACAACAAGATCTACAGAAAGAACTACTATAACAAGAACTACAGCAAGAACTACAACAAGAACTACAGCAAGAACTACAACAAGATCTACAATAAGAACTACAACAAGAACTACAATAAGACCTACAGCAAGAACTACAGCAAGAACTACAACAAGATCTACAGCAAGAACTACAACAAGAACTACAATAAGAACTACAGCAAGAACGACAGAAATAACTACAACAAGAACTACAATAAGACCTACGGAAAGAACTACAACAAGATCTACAGAAAGAACTACTATAACAAGAACTACAGCAAGAACTACAACAACTACAGAAAGAACTACAACAAGAGCAACAACTAGAACTACAACAAGAACTACAACTACAATAATAACTACAACAACTACAGCAAGAACTACAATAACTATAGAGAGAACTACAGCAACAACTACAATAACTACAGAGAGAACTACAGCAAGAACTACAATAACCACAGAGAGAACTACAGCAAGAACTACAATAACTATAGAGAGAACTACAGCAAGAACTACAATAACTACAGAGAGAACTACAGCAAGAACTACAATAACTACAGAGAGAACTACAGCAAGAACTACAATAACCACAGAGAGAACTACAGCAAGAACTACAATAACTACAATAACTACAGAGAGAACTACAGCAAGAACTGCAGCAGGAACTAAAACAAGAATTACAGACAGTCATCTCCAACACACTGACAAGTGTGTGTGTGTGTGTGTGTGTGTGTGTGTGTGTGTGTGTGTGTGTGTGTGTGTGTGTGTGTGTGTGTGTGTGTGTGTGAGTGTGTGGTCTCACCTGAGCAGTCTGCAGATGCTGCTCCTGTAACTGAGGCGCTGGCTGGCAGCAGCCACACTGGGAGGCATCGGCGGACGAGACGGGAAATAGAGCAGCACCGCCGCGAAGAGAACGGCGATCACAGACAACTCTGTGAGAGACGGAGAGACAAAGAGACAAAGATACAGAGAGACAAAGAGACAGAGAGACAAAGAGACAGAGAGACAGAGAGACAAAGAGACAGAGAGACAAAGAGACAGAGAGACAAAGAGACAGAGAGACAAAGAGACAGAGAGACAAAGAGACAGAGAGACAAAGAGACAGAGAGACAAAGAGACAAAGAGACAGAGAGACAAAGAGACAAAGAGACAGAGAGACAGAGAGACAGAGAGACAAAGAGACAGAGAGACAAAGAGACAAAGAGACAGAGAGACAGAGAGACAAAGAGACAGAGAGACAAAGAGACAAAGAGACAGAGAGACAGAGAGACAAAGAGACAAAGAGACAAAGAGACAAAGAGACAGAGAGACAAAGAGACAGAGAGACAAAGAGACAAAGAGACAGAGAGACAGAGAGACAGAGAGACAAAGAGACAAAGAGACAGAGAGACAGAGAGACAAAGAGACAAAGAGACAGAGAGACAAAGAGACAAAGAGACAGAGAGACAGAGAGACAGAGAGACAAAGAGACAGAGAGACAGAGAGACAAAGAGACAGAGAGACAAAGAGACAAAGAGACAGAGAGACAGAGAGACAAAGAGACAAAGAGACAGAGAGACAAAGAGACAAAGAGACAGAGAGACAGAGAGACAAAGAGACAAAGAGACAGAGAGACAGAGAGTCTCATTATTATCAACATTATTATATTATCATCTTCCTCGTCAGTATTTTTGTTAAAAAGCTTCAGGTGATGAGAAATGAAAGAAAAGGTATGAATATTATATTATGTGCTAATAAATCTCCTAAACGCTCCACACGTGTGACATCTCGTTACTTGTGTTTGTTTCCAAGAGAAGACGATTAAATACAATATTGAAATATTAATCTGACAAGTTTTTGATGTTTATTTTGTGGTAAATTAATCTGAGAAATGAAAAACAAATCATGAGGACAATCCAGTCGTGGAGGAGCGGCCATCATTCCCCTGCAGCTGCTTCTATGGGTCAGCAGCAGCTTCCTGTGCCGCCTCATCCACCCGGCCTCTGGACTTCTCTTCATGACCTCCAGGACGCTGAAGGTGTCCTCGAACTTTAATAACTTCAATAACATTAATAACGACAGAAGCGCCGGTTAAACAAACACTGCAAGTCCATGACGGCTCGTTTCTCTTCTCGGTTGCTTTTCATTTTCAGAGCCCCAAAAGGGTCTAACCGCCTCCTGTACCTTGTGTCCCAGTAGTCGTATGAACCCCACATGAGATCTAATACTGGTCTTGTTTTAAAAAACACTTTTATAACATATTTTGATCATAACTATGAACATCCAGCATGATATGAGCAAGATTCCCCAAAAATGTCTCCTGGAGCGTCCCTGAGTTTTACAAAGTGTCTGGTTCAGGACCTTAACAACAGCCCACATTCTAAGAAGACACCTTTTTGGAAAGATTAGGACCTAAATCACAATCCAACAAAGCCTTGGCCTGTTAGGAAGGAGTTTCAGTCAAAAAACTGTGTCGTTCGGTTGAACAATGGAAAAAGCACTTATTTTATGGCAAAACATTGTCTGAATGGGGCATGCTGGGTATTAAAATGTTCATCAGCTTCTGCATGTGCTGTATGACGGTTATAGAAAGTTGAGCGGACCAAGAAGGCCTCAGGACTCAGAAACGTGCGCCGGGAAAAAGAAAGAAGAAAAAAAAAACAGGTACTAATAGGAGATTTGTTCGACTCCCAGAAGCCCGTGGGGTTAGGGGTGTGTCTGCTAGTGGAACCCCGCGTCGTCAGGGTTGTACTTATCAAGGGTTTAGTGAACGGTTACTTTAATGTTTTGCAATGAGGCGGTGATGAACATCATAATAGTTGTTTCTCCTGACGCGATGCAGGATGCTGCGGCATCGAGCCCCCGACCCCCCGGCCCCTGCGTACCTGCATACATGACCAGCTGGATCCGGTCTCGGATGGAGTCGTCGGTAACCGGCGCGCCGGTCGCCGCCCAGGTGCGGTTGGGGGCCGGCACCGCCAGGGGCCCGACCACGAAGGAGGCGGCGCTGCCCAGGTAGGAGAAGAGCGACGCCACGGCCGTGGCGGTGGCTCGCTGGTCCGGGGCGAACCAAGTGGTGGACAGGAAGGGGCCGGCGCTCATGATGGTAGGGCCCGCCAGCCCGTTCAGGAAGTGACCGCCGTGGATCAGCCTGGAGGAGGAGGAGGAGAGGAGGAGGAGGAGGAGGAGAGGAGGAGGAGGAGGAAGGGAGGAGGAGGAGGAGGAGGAAGGGAGGAGGAGGAAGAGAAGAGGAGGAGGAGGAGGAAGGGAGGAGGAGGAAGAGAAGAGGAGGAGGAGGAGGAAGGGAGGAGGAGGAGGAGGAGGAGAGGAGGAAGGGAGGAGGAGGAGGAGGAAGGGAGGAGGAGGAAGAGAAGAGGAGGAGGAGGAGAGGAGGAAGAGGAGAGGAGGAAGAGGAGAGGAGGAAGAGAAGAGGAGAAGGGGGGAGGAGGAAGAGGAGAGGAGGAAGAGGAAAGGAGGAGGAGGAGGAGGAAGGGAGGAGGAGGAAGAGAAGAGGAGGAGGAGAGGAGGAAGAGGAGAGGAGGAAGAGGAGAGGAGGAAGAGAAGAGGAGAAGGGGGGAGGAGGAAGAGGAGAGGAGGAAGAGGAGAGGAGGAAGAAAAGAGGAGATGAGGAGGAGGAAGAGAAGAGGAAGAGAGGAGGAGGAAGAGAAGAGGAAGAGAGGAGGAGGAAGAGAGGGAGGTCAGACGACGGCGTCTGACCTCCAGGAGCTCCTTTGATTTGCTACAAAGAATCCTAGAAACTCAAAACTAAAAGATCACGAGGAGAAAAGAGAAGTTAACGTCTTCATCTGAGCAGAACACACACACACACACACACACACACACACACACACACACACACACACACACACACACACACACTCACAAAGTAAAGCGGAGAGCGACATCTGCTGGCAGTGCCGGGCGTTGCGTGTGTGTGTGTGTGCGTTGCGTGTGTGTGTGTGTGCGTGCGTGTGTGTGTGTGCGTGTGTGTGTGCGTGTGCGCGTGTGTGTGTGCGCGTGTTCCGTTCACGAGTGCAGAACGAGAGCGGTGACCTCTTAGCGTCACACATAACCGTGTGATTCGTGTCGCCGCGGCTCGTTGAGGAGCTGAAGGTCGCGAAAGGTTGTAAGCGCTTTAATATATATATATATATATATATATATATATATATATTTATCTCATGAGACAGATCATCTCATGTTTGAGGCCTTTTGTTCACTTCTGATCAAGCTGACAATTATGATTTATTCTTTATTCATGTTTCCCAGAGACAGAAACACTCATTTATCGTGTAATTCTTCATGAAAACACACAATTTAAATGATAAGTAAATTACAGATATTATATTATAGTTGTTCTTGGTGTTGATGAAGTGAAACAAAGATCTTTAGGAAGTTAAACTTCATAGTTCATCTCTAATATCGCTTTGATATGTGAAAACACGATTTATTCTAGTTCATCACCAACACTACATTTGACTAGATTACACCCGAACGCATCATGAGAACGTTATCATTTACCTTGAGCCAGTATTCATTTTTACTGAGCAGAGCCTGAACGCATCATGAGAACGTTATCATTTACCTTGAGCCAGTATTCATTTTTACTGAGCAGAGCCTGAACGCATCATGAGAACATTATCATTTACCTTCAGCCAGTATTCATTTTTACTGAGCGGAGCCTGAACGCATCATGAGAACAAAGGTCTTGACATAAAGAAGTCTCACCATCTCCTGAGCGGCTGCTCCGCCAGAGGGACGCTCCTCAGAGCCGAGCCCAGCAGCATGAAGAACGCCGAGAGGAGGAGGGCCGCCCGCAGACCTGGGGGAGGAGTCACAGGACAGACAGGTGAGGGGAGGAGTCACAGGACAGACAGGTGAGGGGAGGAGTCACAGGACAGACAGGTGAGGGGAGGAGTCACAGGACAGACAGGTGAGGGGAGGAGTCACAGGACAGACAGGTGAGGGGAGGAGTCACAGGACAGACAGGTGAGAGGAGGAGGGCCGCCTGCAGACCTGGGGGAGGAGTCACAGGACAGACAGGTGAGGGGTCACAGGACAGACAGGTGAGAGGAGGAGTCACAGGACAGACAGGTGAGGGGTCACAGGACAGACAGGTGAGGGGAGGAGTCACAGGACAGACAGGTGAGAGGAGGAGTCACAGGACAGACAGGTGAGGGGTCACAGGACAGACAGGTGAGGGGTCACAGGACAGACAGGTGAGGAGTCACAGGACAGACAGGTGAGGGGAGGAGTCACAGGACAGACAGGTGAGAGGAAGAGTCACAGGACAGACAGGTGAGGGGAGGAGTCACAGGACAGACAGGTGAGGGGAGGAGTCACAGGACAGACAGGTGAGGGGAGGAGTCACAGGACAGACAGGTGAGGAGTCACAGGACAGACAGGTGAGAGGAGGAGTCACAGGACAGACAAGTGAGGAGTCACAGGACAGACAGGTGAGAGGAGGAGTCACAGGACAGACAAGTGAGGAGTCACAGGACAGACAGGTGAGAGGAGGAGTCACAGGACAGACAAGTGAGGAGTCACAGGACAGACAGGTGAGAGGAGGAGTCACAGGACAGACAGGTAAGGGGAGGAGTCACAGGACAGACAGGTGAGGAGTCACAGGACAGACAGGTGAGAGGAGGAGTCACAGGACAGACAAGTGAGGGGAGGAGTCACAGGACAGACAGGTGAGGAGTCACAGGACAGACAGATGAGGGGAGGAGTCACATGACAGACAGATAATTTGTCCTCTGCTTGTGATTTTGTTGTTGTTGTTGTTGTTTTTGTAGCGCGCCGTAATCTGCATGTCGTTGTGCAAGCCGGTTGTTTATTGATAATAAATAACCTCGTAACCATCAACACAGTCAGAGGTCATGCAGTGTGTTTAATGTTTTAATGTTTTTAATGTTTTAATGTCGGCCATTTCATCTGAACAGAGAATTGTTTCTGTTGCTGGTGTCTATATTAAATAATAAATAAATGTATATTCATGATGGTGCAAATTAAATCATCTCTCCAGGAACATCCTTTGACTGTTTCTGTTTGTCGTGTCACAAACGGGCTTCACCTGGATCCTGAAGGTTATGATGTCGAGTTATTAAACTGGTAAAGAGTCTCTTCAGCAGCGTGGCGCTCAGAGGAAGCAGCTTGTGCTCAGGTCTTTGAACCCTCGTTGATTTAAAAAATGGATACGCCCGTCAATATAAACCAATACAGTTCAACAGCAAAACAAAAACAATGAGCATAGCTTCAGCTAGCTGTAGCTAACACTCTGGAAACTTATATAAATATATATATTTAACACGGTCTGTGTCACAGCGGTCTCTGTTCTCGGTTTCACCTCCTGACGCCCGTTGAGAGAAACTCTCTCCACTTCCTGTTTCACCTCTCTCCACTTCCTGTTTCCTCTCTTCCTCCTGGAGCTTTGACCTGATCAATCCGCAGCAGCAAACCAACGCTCTTAATCCTAATGATCATAAATCGATTATTTGTTCGGTTTATAAAATGTTGATCACTTTTTTTGAAGATGACGTCATCAAATATATTCACTTTAATCTCTCAGAGGAAAGAATCCAAATAATAATGAATAATATTCACATTTAAGGAGCAGACTTTGTTTCTATTGTGTCATAATAATGTGTAATGTGCACGCCAGCGGTCTGACACATACGGCGTGTGTGTGTGTGTGTGTGTGTGTGTGTGTGTCTGTGTCATAGGCTTTATTCTAAACAAGCACACACTCTTTAACTGCCTCACAGAGCGTTTACTTTACAGGTGAGGAGTCACCTGACGCTCTGGACCAGTTCTGTCCCTTCAAAATAAAAGTCCTGCTCCTGTAACAGAACCAGGTAGAACTAGAACACGTCTTTAGTGCAGAAGAACAAAATATTGTAAAAATAGTTGAATATCATTGATTATCTATTTTACAAAAAGAGAAAATAATGAAAACTATAAACACCTTTTTTCCCTACAGTTCATCAGTGTTAACAATTTTATAAATACATATTTTTATGTACTGAAATATTTCCATGTTTCCAGCCTCCTCTCTCCTCCTGTGTGTTCACGTCCTGTGGTCACATGACTGTGGTCACATGACTGTGGTCACATGACTGTGGGTCTCAGGAGTCAATGATGATGTCATAGTTTCTCTCAGGAGCTCAGAGTTTAATGTTTTTAATATATTTTTTTGAAACAAAGGGTTTATTTTTGGGTCAAACTTTTAAATGACACATTTAGAATAAATATATGTTGGCTGCTTGTGAAGCGTTCGTCGCGCACGCTGTGTGTCGGAAAGTTGAGAATTGGACCATAACGTTTGTTTTTACAGCTTCTTTTCTAATCCTGTAAAGAAAAACTAAAAGCTTCCCCCGGGTGTGTTGTGGGTCAGAGGGTGAGCTGCAGCATTAGCATTAGCAGCATTAGCATTAGCAGCATTAGCATTAGCAGCATTAGCAGCATCAGGTGACTCCCTCGACCGGCTGAACTCACAAGACCAGTTGTGCAATGTCTTGGTTTCAGCTCGAGGGTTTCAGGGCGTCATCTGCTGCTGACGAGCTGCTGCTGAGTGTGTGTGTGTGTGTGTGTGTGTGTGTGTGTGTGTGTGTGTGTGTGTGTGTGTGTGTTGTGCTGCTGTCGTCCCCTGACCTCTCCTCTGGTCAGGTGACGGAGACGCTGAGGGTTCCACTGATCCTGAGTCAGCAGAACGTCACATGGGGCAGGAGACAGAGGAACCTCTGGAGACGTTCTGGAGTTACCAAACATCTTCTCTCTGTTTCATACTTTTAGAACTCAATATCTTTGGTTTTGGTCATTTGTTGTTATTGTTTAAAGACTAAATAAAATGTGACAACAGATAAATCTACAATTAAAATAATAGCTTGCATTTCTTTACACTAAATCAGCTGGAAAGATTTCAGAGGTTCAAACATCTTAAAACACACACACACACACACACACACACACACACACACACACACACACACACACACACACACACACACTTCAGTTAAATATAAAACATGTTGACTGTTTGAACTTTGTGACTTTTACACCCACAGCGTTAAGAGTTAAACATGAAAAGATAAGAACAATCATACTGTTGAGTGATTTTACTGGAGGCTGGTAGTGCTGACGTTCCTTATTGACTATGTATATCACATTATTATATTACTTTATCTTATTGTTGTTACTATGTATATCACATTATTATATTACTTTATCTTATTGTTGTTATTATGTATATCACATATTACTATATTATATTACTTTATCTTATTGTTGTTATTATGTATATCACACATTATTATATTACTTTATCTTATTGTTGTTATTATGTATATCACACATTACTATATTATATTACTTTATCTTATTGTTGATATCCTATAGTATACTTTATATAACTGTATATTGTTATTATGTATATCACATATTACTATATTATATTACTTTATCTTATTGTTGTTATTATGTATATCACATATTACTATATTATATGACATTCGTTATTGTTGTTATTAATATCACATATGACTTTATCTTGTAGTTGGTGGGAGCCTGAGACACCACCATGTTGACAGTGTTGACATTCCTTATTGTTGTTGTTTATATCACATATTACTATATTATATGACATTATCTTATCTTATTGTTGTTATTAATATCACATATCACGATATTATATAACTTGATGTTATAGTTGTGACACCACACCGTGCGGCTCTGTGAGGACACCGTGTACCAGACGGTGACAACAACCGAAGCAGCTGCAGACAACAACAACAACCGAAGCAGCTGCAGACAACAACAACAACAACAACAACAACAACAACAACGCTGACCTCTCTTGTCCATGAGCCACATGAACAGGATCCAGGGCAGGAAGCCCACGGGGCCCCACAGCACCAGCAGCGCGATGTCCGAGCTACGGAAGCCGAACGCGCGCGCGGCGGACCCCTGGATGGGCCCCCAGAAGTTCCACACGGCGCCCTGCATGAAGCCCAGCAGCGAGAACAGGCCGAGCACGAGCCAGCGGCGGCCGTACACGCGGCTGCGCACCGGCGGCGGCGCGTCGCTATCCGCCGCCGCGTGCGACGGAACGAGCAGCGGCTCGCGCTCGGCGGCCTCGGAGCTCGAGCCCGCGGCGCCCATAGGAGCCGTGTCCGTCAGGTAAAGGTCCGAGGGGGTCAGGTGCGCGCGTGCTGCCGCGCGGATACAGAGTAGCTTCTGTTGTTGTGGCGGTGGCTCGGAAGTTCGTTCTGCGCATGCCCGGACGGAACAGAGGGTCGTGTCACGTGACGTTTGTTTACTTCCGTTCTCTTCGGGCATGAGCAGAACGAGCCGCTGAGCCGCTGAGCCGCCACAACAGAAGCTACTGTTGTGGCGGTTCAGCGGCTCGTTCTGCGCATGCCCGAACGGAACAGAGGGCCGTGGCTCAGCGGCTCGTTCTGCGCATGCGCGAACGGAACAGCGGGCCGTGTCACGTGACGTTTGTTTACTTCCGCCCGCCGCTCGGCTGCACGTGGAGTGAAAGGTGAGTTGTGTGTAGAAAAGAGACCTCTAACGTCATATAACCGGGTCACGTGGTTCAGAACGTGACGTTCTAACTACGATTCACTCAGATTACGCGTTTCTTATTATTCTACTGCTTGTTGTGTATATTGTGTGTGTTTCTTATTACTCTACTCTATGTGTTGTGTATATTGCGCGTGTTTCTTATTACTCTACTCTATGTGTTGTGTTTGTGTATTGTAATGCTTCACCTGTCTGTATAAATGCTGCTGGAGCGGGAAAACGTCCCCTTCCGGGATGAATAAAGTATATTTATCTAAAACTATCCACGTATACAGTTAGTTATGTACTATCTTTATGATGACATTAAAGAGGAACCAGTTGGATCAGAAGGAAGATCATTATTCATTATAATGTATATTATATTGTAGGTTACTGTACTTAGTGGCTCATATTACACACTTACATACTAAAGTGTAAAAATACCTGAGGGTTAACATCTGATACAACACTTCAGCTAGTAATCATATTTTTGTTATATATATTTAACTCTTATTAAAACAAACCCTGTAGAGAAAGAAGTCCAGTATTAAATGTTTTAAATATTTGATTTGGCTCATAAGTATTTGCTCACATTGATGACCCTCCACAGCCTCATGAGCGCCTTCAGCCCCCAGGAGGCCCGGCGCGTCCTCCATCACCTGCAGGCGCCGGCCGTCTTCACCAACATGGCCGCCGGCTGGCCGGCTCTCCTCTGGACCGCCCAGCACCTGTCTCACTGTCTGGGGGACAGACTGGTCCGCTTCAGGCTGGGGAGGAGGGAGCAGACAGACGGTAAGAACAGATGGATATATCAATGTATATATATATATATATATATATATATATATATATATCCATCAATCAGCCGCAGACATTTGTTTCTAAGCAAGCAGCTGGTCTGAAGTCAGATTTCCTGCTCGTTCTGCTCCATGAAGCGGACTTTGGGTTTTTGTCATATTGTTCTCCAGAAGCAGCCTCACCTCACGGTTCTCCTCTGCAGCGCCTCTGTTCGAGACCCAGTGCTCCTATGTGGAGGCCCGGCTGCAGCACTTCCTCAGCTGGACCCGGGGCCGGACCGGCCCTCAGGTGGGGCCCTTCTGCGAGTTCCCCAGCTCCCAGTACTGGGCCTACGCCGACTACAAGTACATCGCCCTGCTGTTCCAGGACCAGCCGTCCATGTTCGAGGTAACATCATCATAATAATAAAATAACTTTGTGGATTTAAAAGCAGAGTTGTACTTCCTTTCAGGAGGTCAGAGGTCAGTCGTGTGTCGTGGAGCTTTTGTCTTCACGTCGAGTAACGTTCTCCGTATTGTGATCAAGATACATTCATTAAATGAAATTAGATCACTTCAGCTTCCCCAATGGAGGAGAATGTGTGTCATGATCATAAACATAATGGGGTTCTGGTGCTACTAGCTTCTGATCTGTTAGCAAACAAATTAAACATTAAAGGAAAAAAATGCAAAGAGCCAAAAAACTCATTTTTATTGTCTCATCTAAATTGTTTCATTGTTCTTTTCCTTGTTTTGACATTTTGAATTAAAAGATGAAGGACTTCCTCTCCGGCGGCTGAAGACATTAAAGTGTCGTCTTTTCTCAAACCGCCGCCACCAATTTATTTTATCTCGTCCATAAATTTTTATTGGCCGTCCTCCTGCAATTATGAGCAGCTGACTTTCACGGCTCTGACACGAGGTCCTTCTCCTTCTTTATTTATTGTTCGGGGTGAATGAAACGGGATTGACCCGTCGGTCTTTTACAGCTTCTAACGGCCTCGTTACTCAGGACGCGTCCCGGTCGCTGCACCTGTGAGTGACGGCTGAGAGAGGCTCTCTGTGCACTGGGCTGAAGGGGAGCAGAGCAGCTGATGGGGACGCAAAGAGAACGTGTCCATGATAATTCAGCTTTTCTTCTATTATTATCAGGGTTGTTACGCTCATGGAAAACCTGGAACAGTCATGGAGTTAAAATGGTTATTTCCAGGCCTGGAAAAGTCCTTGAAAAATATAAAATCCCCAAAGTTTAGTAAAAGTCATGTAAATGTGTTATATTCATGTGTTCATGTAAATGTGTTGTATTCATGTGTTCATGTAAATGTGTTATATTCATGTGTTCATGTAAATGTGTTATATTCATGTGTTCATGTAAATGTGTTATATTCATGTGTTCATGACGTTCATTTACGCTGAGTTTGAAATAATTAATATGCTTTTAAAAGAAAGACTCAGAATATAAGCAGCATACATACAGGCATCTATATAAATGTTTATTCTTTTAATCAAACTATTGTCTCATTCATTTGAGTCATTTAAGGTTTACTGTATGCTTTGTGTTCTCATTGTTAGTTTAAATACTACATTTACTCACTTCTTACTGTTTACACCCAGACTTCACTACATGTCTGTCATGACATTTGGTGTGAAGTCCTGGACCATCAGAATGAGTGACCCCTGTGTTTGGTTGTGTTCGGGTTGCAGGATGTAAAGTGGTCTGACTTCGGCTTCGAGGGCCGCGGCGGGAGGGAGAGCACCTTGTGGGTCGGCGGCGCCGGCGCCAACACGCCGTGCCACCTGGACTCCTACGGCTGCAACCTGGTGCTGCAGGTGCAGGGACGGTGAGGAGGGCTGTCGATAAGAAACAGATCATTAGTCTATGAGGTGTATAGGTGAGGTGGTATAGAAGTCTTTATGGCTTATAGGTGAGGTGGTATAGAAGTCTTTAGGGCTTATAGGTGAGGTGGTATAGAAGTCTTTAGGGCTTATAGGTGAGGTGGTATAGAAGTCTTTATGGCTTATAGGTGAGGTGGTATAGAAGTCTTTAGGGCTTATAGGTGAGGTGGTATAGAAGTCTTTAGGGCTTATAGGTGAGGTGGTATAGAAGTCTTTAGGGCTTATAGGTGAGGTGGTATAGAAGTCTTTAGGGCTTATAGGTGAGGTGCAGCTGACTGATCTCCTCAGCGTTTCTTTAACGTTGATGTTTCCTCCGGCAGGAAGCGATGGCACCTTTTCCCCCCGGAGGACACCGGGAAGCTCTACCCGACCAGGATCCCCTACGAGGAGTCCAGCGTCTTCAGCCGGGTCCACGTGGTCCGCCCGGACCTGAGGAGGTTCCCGGCGTTTCGCGGGTCCAGAGCCCACGTCGTCACCCTGCAGCCCGGACAGGTAGGAGCTCATCACATGACCTGCTGCATGACCTCATCACATGACCTGCAGCATGACCTCATCACATGACCTCATCACATGACCTGCAGCATGACCTCATCACATGACCTCATCACATGACCTGCTGCATGACCTCATCACATGACCTCATCACATGACCTGCAGCATGACCTCATCACATGACCTCATCACATGACCTGCTGCATGACCTCATCACATGACCTGCAGCATGACCTCATCACATGACCTCATCACATGACCTGCAGCATGACCTCATCACATGACCTCATCACATGACCTGCTGCATGACCTCATCACATGACCTGCTGCATGACCTCATCACATGACCTGCAGCATGACCTCATCACATGACCTCACACTGCCGCTGATAGTCTGAAGGTGTCTGCTGCCATCTGGTGGCGGGTCTGAGCGTGACGCCTTGTCTCTGCTCAGGTGCTCTACGTCCCCCGACACTGGTGGCACTACGTGGAGTCTCTGGATCCCATCACGGTCAGCGTCAACTCCTGGATCGAGCTGGTGAGGAGAAACACTTTGAAGAATTATCCTCCTGAAACTTTTAGTTTCACTAAAAAAATAATGAAAAAAGTAACTTTGAAAAATTATCCTAGTAAAACTTTTTATTTTTTAACTGTTCCACACAAAAAATGTAAAATACCAAAACGTAACTTTGAAAATGTATCGTCATATTTAAAAATAAGTATGAAACATGATGCTGGTAAAACATTTGTACCCGTTTCATTAATGGGAAATTGAAAAGGTTTCCTCGTGTACTTTCTGTGCAGGAAGAGGACGACGTGGCCCGAGTGGGCGAGGCCGTCACCAGGGCCGTCGTCTGCGCCCTGAAAGCTGACGCCGACACGGACGCCTGGCTGAACCCGACCGAGGTACAAACATTACTCCCGTGTTTATTCTGATAATGCTGAGATGTCAGACATAGTTTTTAAGATTTGACGAATAAAGGAATTCTCTCAAATGTGTTTTTGTGTGAAGCTGTATTCAAAGCGTCTCTTTGCCCTGCGTGGTGTCTGCAGGCCGGCGCGGCGTCCCACCAGGACAACATGCACAGCGTGAACCTGGCCCTGAGGGCCTGCGCCCGGGGACGCACCGCCCCGCCCCGGCACCCGGGGGGCGCCCGCCCCGCCAAGCGGGACTCTGGGGGACGGGTCAAGGAAAGGGGCGGGGCCTCCGGGCCTTTCAGGGTCCCCTTCGGACCGCATCTGGTCCCGGTGCGCTGCCTGGCCTCGACAGAAACCGCAACGGACCCCGAGGTCAAGTCACCCGGAGAGGAAGCGGCGCCGAGATCCGGGGAGGAGGAGGAGGAGGAGGAGGAGGAAGAAGAAGAAGAAGGTGGTTTACCTCGACATCGAGCTCCCGGCGCCCCTGAGGAGCCCGGCCATGCCACTGGCCACGCCCCCGGCCACGCCCCCGTCACCACCGACGACCTGCTGGACTGCCTGCTGCACCCGGACGTCATCGCCCGCGTCACGGAGCTCCTGCTGGGCCGACAGACAGGAAGTGACAGGACGTGACATCCTGTTGGCCGTCAGGACGGTTCAGACGCCTCTCTGTCTGCTCGGCGTCTCCGGGGATCGAACCCCCGGCCCCGAGGAGCATCATCTGGATGTGACGCGGCTCCTGGTGACGTCGCGCTAACCCGGTTAGCTTCCCCCAGAGGCCCCGCAGCGAGGGCCAGAACAGTTTAGCATGCTAACGAGGTCATAAACAATAATAAGCCGCCATGTGGACGTTGGTTTGTTTGATGTCTCCGAGACGCTGATGGGGACGAGAACCAATAAACACACAAACACATCTCTGCGTCCCGCTCGCTGTTTTCCTCCAACGTGAGACGAGAGATTCAACATGAAAACTGATCATGAAACGGCTCAAAAACTAGTAAAATAAAAGCATTTTATTGATTATTGATGATCCATATCAGCAGATCCAGACCCCTTTGTTTGGTCTAAGGATCCAGAATATTTATGATTTCAACTGATCTGAAGTCAATAAACCATCAAAAATACTAAATGTTGTACTTTTACTTTGGTATAGTAATACAAATGATGAGGATATTATACTTTTATTGATGAATAAATCTGGTCTTTAGTAGTTTTAATGATGTATAATCGAGGATTTTCCTTTTAATAAATAATACGGCTCACTAATGAAAGTTCTGCCCTATTTATTTATATATTTATACACTTTCCTGGGGAAAAAATGCAAAATAATTCCAGATTTCCTCCTTGAAGCTCCGCCCCCTCGCAGCCATTGGCCGGTTTATTCTAAACGCTTATGTTCACGAGACAAAACCACCAGGTCCTTCTTTGTTTTTTTTTACAATTTTCCTTTATGGGTTATTATTATTATTATTCAGCTTCAAAGAAAAGAAAAACATTTTGACATTAAGTAATACACAGAAAAACAATATTTAACATTAATTTGTAACACGGTGAGGTGAAGACGTTATGTTTCACTTTCCTGTGAAACACGAAACGTTAAACATGTTTATGTGACGAGGATTTAGAAGATTTCACAAAATAAACAACACTGAGCTTCTAACTTCCTGGTTCCACCTGAACAGGAAGCTGCAGCCACCTGAACAGGAAGCTGCAGCCACCTGAACAGGAAGCTGCATTCAGCTGAACAGGAAGCTGCAGTCAGCTGAACAGGAAGTTGCAGTCAGCTGACGCGCTGCAACCGCGTGCTCTTCCTGTTCAGCTGGACGTCGTTGGTTTTCTTCTTCACGTCCTCGTCTTCCTCTTCCTCTTCTTCCTCCCCCCCTGAGTCCAGCCGGTACCTCCTGTCCAGCTGGTCGGGGTCCACGTAGGTGTAGAAGAACGCCATGACGGAGAAGATGACGGAGACGAGCAGCAGCAGGCCGGCAAACAGCAGGAACTCCTTCCACTGGGGAGAGAGACACTGGTTAGAGTGGGAGGACTGGGGAGTGGCCTCCTACATGTTCTAGCCCCGCCCCCTCAGCGTGACTTGCTATCTGTTCTAGCCCCGCCCCCTCAGCGTGACCTCCTACCTGCTCTAGCCCCGCCCCCTCAGCTTGGCCTCCTACCTGCTCTTGCCCCGCCCACTCAGTGTGACCTCCTACCTGCTCTAGCCCCACCCCCTCAGCGTGACCTACCTGCTCTAGCCCCGACCCCTCAGTGTGACCTACCTGCTCTAGCCCCGCCCCCTCAGCGTGACCTACCTGCTCTAGCCCCGCCCCCTCAGCATGACCTCCTACCTGCTCTAGGCCCGCCCCCTCAGTGTGACCTACCTGCTCTAGCCCCACCCCCTCAGTGTGACCTCCTACCTGCTCTAGCCCCACCCCCTCAGTGTGACCTCCTACCTGCTCTAGCCCCGCCCCCTCAGTGTGACCTCCTACCTGCTCTAGCCCCGCCCCCTCAGTGTGACCTCCTACCTGCTCTAGCCCCGCCCCCTCAGTGTGACCTCCTACCTGCTCTAGCCCCACCCCCTCAGCTTGGCCTCCTACCTGCTCTTGCCCTGCCCACTCAGTGTGACCTCCTACCTGCTCTAGCCCCACCCCCTCAGCGTGACCTACCTGCTCTAGCCCCGACCCCTCAGTGTGACCTACCTGCTCTAGCCCCGCCCCCTCAGCGTGACCTACCTGCTCTAGCCCCGACCCCTCAGTGTGACCTACCTGCTCTAGCCCCGCCCCCTCAGCGTGACCTACCTGCTCTAGCCCCGCCCCCTCAGCATGACCTCCTACCTGCTCTAGGCCCGCCCCCTCAGTGTGACCTACCTGCTCTAGCCCCACCCCCTCAGTGTGACCTCCTACCTGCTCTAGCCCCACCCCCTCAGTGTGACCTCCTACCTGCTCTAGCCCCGCCCCCTCAGTGTGACCTCCTACCTGCTCTAGCCCCGCCCCCTCAGCGTGACCTCCTACCTGCTCTAGCCCCGCCCCCTCAGTGTGACTTGCCCGCTCTAGGCCCGCCCCCCTCAGTGTGACCTCCTACCTGCTCTAGCCCCGCCCCCTCAGTGTGACCTCCTACCTGCTCTAGCCCCGCCCCCTCAGTGTGACCTCCTACCTGCTCTAGCCCCGCCCCCTCAGCCACGATCAGAACGATGACGTTCCCGAACGCCACCGTGAGCAGCCAGCCGGCCTGCAGCACCGACTTCATGTTGGCTGGAGCCTGCAGGCGGAGAGACATAACTAATCATCAATAATCAATAATCAACGTCATGATAGAGAAAAGTACTTTCACTTCACTATTTCATGACACAATCATTCATAGATAAAAATACTAATTCACCTGATAAGGGAAATCTTCTTTTTCTTTATTTTCACAGTCTAAGAAGACGCCCTTTTTCTGTTACATTTCTTATATATATATATATATATATATATATATATATATATATATATATATATATATACATATGTATATATATATATATATATATATATATATATATATATATATATATATATATATACATATATACATATGTATATATATATATATATATATATATATATATACACACACACACACGACCCACCTGTGAGTAGGAGAACTCCAGGCCGGTGACGGAGAACATGACCTCTCCGATGGTGATGAGGACGTACTGAGGAACCTGCCAGGCGATGTGCACGTCGTTGGCCTTCACGTCCTCCATCTTGTGAGCCACCACGGCGCCCGATTCCTGACCAGGACACACACGTCGGGTCACGGGGGACGGGGTTACAGGGTAACAAGGTCACGGGGTAACGGGGTCAGATGTAAACTATCATTCATAAGCATCCTGACCTCCGTGAGCACGACGGTGTACGACGCTCCAAAGTCCAGCAGGCCGAGGTCCAGAAGAGAGCAGCCATCTGCGGGGGAGCAGCACCTCACGTCCTGGTACCTACGAGACAGGAAGTGACAGGAAGCAGGAAATGAAGTAGGAAGTAGGAAGTGACAGGAAGCAGGAAATGAAGTAGGAAGTAGGAAGTGACAGGAAGCAGGAAATGAAGCAGGAAGCGATAGGAAGCAGGAAGTGACAGGGAGCAGGAAATGAAGCAGGAAGCGACAGGAAGCAGGAAGTGACAGAAAGCAGGAAGTGACCTGAAAGAGAAGCTCCAGGCGAACATCATCTAAAGCGGTCGGGGACACGATGGTTTTTGGAGGTTTATTGTTGCAGAAGCTGCTTTTCCTCAACGTGATTAAAGATCTGACTCCGTTGTTGAATATAAAAGAGGCAAAAAGGTCGATCGTCGATACAGTTGTGTAATCAGCTAAAACTCCTAAAACATATAATATATATAAAAGGTATAAAATCATCAGGAAGTCACATTTCAAAACTCTTCAAACGAGATTCTGATGAATATAAATATCTTCTCTTTCAGCTTGTTTTCCACCTCCAGAGAGAAACATGCGCCGCTTCAGCTGCTAGAAGCTCCACTTCGTTCTCCAGCTGGTTCCATATTAAATATTATAAATGTTTATAAAATATTATAAATGACTTCACTTCCAGCGCCCTGGTTGGACAGCAGGAAGTGGCGGTTTGAAGGGATTTGAACCGCCGGTCCTACTCACCGGCCCCGGTCCACCGTCCGGTTGGGAGACATGCTGACGCCAGAGGTCACCTGGAAGGTCACGGCTCCCACGCTGAGGTTCATGGCCTCCGGGAGCGTGTTGAGGAACCTGAGGAGGAAGAACAGCTCTACGTTTGTGAAGTTGACCCCAACGTTTAAATGTTTAAAGATGAAAGTCACTTCACCTCAGGAGAGGATTCCCGTCTTCATTCTTGGTGATGTGGTCATTGACCTAAAAACAGACTTTCTGTCAATTAAATAGATATATTTTATACTGAACTCATTTGTGTTGTTTCAAATAAAGAAACGTGCAAATAAATTCACAGTTTTATACAACATATGACCCCCTACCCAGCTCCAGACCACCACCCATCCCAGGAGAGAGAACACAGAGAACACATGAAGCATAGGCTTCTATACAACCAGAGGAGTCGCCTCCTGGTGGTCAGGAGAGAGAATGCAGCTTCAACACCTGAAGCATATACTTCTATACAACCAGAGGAGTCGTCCCCTGGTGGTCAGGAGAGAGAATGCAGCTTTAACACATGAAGCATAGGCTTCTATACAACCAGAGGAGTCGCCTCCTGGTGGTCAAGAGAGAGAATGCAGCTTTAACACCTGAAGCATATACTTCTATACAACCAGAGGAGTCGTCCCCTGGTGGTCAGGAGAGAGAATGCAGCTTTAACACCTGAAGCATATACTTCTATACAACCAGAGGAGTCGTCCCCTGGTGGTCAGGAGAGAGAATGCAGCTTTAACACATGAAGCATAGGCTTCTATACAACCAGAGGAGTCGCCCCCTGGTGGTCAGGAGAGAGAATGCAGCTTTAACACATGAAGCATAGGCTTCTATACAACCAGAGGAGTCGCCTCCTGGTGGTCAGGAGAGAATGCAGCTTTAACACATGAAGCATATACTTCTATACAACCAGAGGAGTCTTCAACAGGGCCCTCACCTGTGTGCAGTGGATCCCAGTAGAGTCTGAGTGCAGGAGGAGACTGTACGCCCCCTGCTGCTCAGACGTGAAGTTACACTCTGAGAGTTTCCCGTTGAAGGTGACCTGGATCTTCATCTCCTCGCCGCATGCTGGAAGCGTCTCGTATGTCGGAGGGTCCTGACACAGAGACCAGAGGGTTCAGGGTTTATGTTCCTGAAACACCTCTGACATGAAGGAGAAGACGAAAGGGGATCCGGACTCTGTTGAGCTCTTAAAGTGGCGGTAGACCTTCGCTAGTAAACAGTGATCGGTGTTTAGACTGGCTCCCTTTCAGCCTCCCTCTCTCTGTGGATCTGTGTTTACGCTCAACAGCTGTTTGTTACATCACCTCTGAGACTCCAGAGAAGAACCAAGAACCAACCTCCACGATGGAGAGGAGGGATTGTACTTATCTGTCAACTCCTTTCTCATCCTCATACCATTCCACATCCCAACAGTCTTGTTATTATGTAACCGCTCTTCAAGATGGATGAGGATGGTTTCCAGAGCGGAACCATAAACCTCACGGTGAGGAAGAAGGAACAGAGAGTCCTTCCTCTCTCGTTCCCTCATCACCAGCCGACAGTAAACATCGGCATGCAGGCTGTTGTTATGTGTTTGTGTGTTTATGAGTTGATCCCTGTTTATTCTCCACTGATTTTATTATATAATCACATAATAAAGGTTTTGCAACTTTATATTCACTGCTCCTGTAAAACCAACTAGTTTCCTGGTTGGTTAAAGTTCATGTTTTTGAGCGAACTCTAAAGTAGTTTCAGATTCCACGATACGGACGAGTTGGAATGAAAAAGAAGAAAAAACAAGAAGATAAATGTGCATTTAAAGAAACTTTGACCTTCGTGCTCATAAATGCTGCAGAGAATTGTGGGTCAGAAGATCCAGAGAAGTGAAGCATGCATCTGCATCAACACCGTTAGGTAGCGCAGCGTAGGAAGTTCTGTTTTACTTGCGGGTACCTGAAGGTAGCGGATGGGCTCCTGGAAGGCGGCGCTGCCGGGCAGCTTCAGCCTCACGTCCCCGTCGGCCAGGTTGAACACCTGCAGCAGACACGACCCCGCCGGCGCCGGGTCCACCACCGATTTCTAGCAAATATGGAGGAAAATATGAAATTAAAAAGGACGTGTGCTAGCTCTTCTTTTTAAGCTGCACATTGTTTTGCTTAAAGGATATTGTGCATGCATTTGCAATATTAAATCAAGAGATAATATTGAATATGGAGACAAATCGGTCCAAGAGGATCGAGATACTGTGAAGTTTCCGTTCTGGCACGTAAACCTTGACCTTAAGGCTTGTAAGGTGTGAAGGTGTACAGGTCTACAGGTGTTCAGGTCTACAGGTGTACAGGTCTACAGGTGTACAGGTGTACAGGTCTACAGGTCTACAGGTGTACAGGTCTACAGGTGTACAGGTCTACAGGTCTACAGGTCTACAGGTGTTCAGGTCTACAGGTGTACAGGTGTACAGGTGTACAGGTCTACAGGTCTACAGGTCTACAGGTGTACAGGTCTACAGGTCTACAGGTCTACAGGTGTACAGGTGTTCAGGTCTACAGGTGTACATGTGTTCAGGTCTACAGGTGTACAGGTCTACAGGTCTACATGTGTACAGGTGTACATGTGTACAGGTGTGCATGTGTACAGGTGTACAGGTCTACAGGTCTACATGTGTACAGGTGTTCAGGTCTACAGGTGTACAGGTGTACAGGTCTACAGGTCTACAGGTGTACAGGTGTACAGGTCTACAGGTCTACAGGTGTACAGGTCTACAGGTCTACAGGTGTACAGGTCTACAGGTCTACAGGTCTACAGGTGTACAGGTCTACAGGTCTTCAGGTGTACAGGTCTTCAGGTGTACAGGTGTGCATGTGTACAGGTGTACAGGTCTACAGGTCTACATGTGTACAGGTGTTCAGGTCTACAGGTGTACAGGTGTACAGGTCTACAGGTCTACAGGTCTACAGGTGTACAGGTGTACAGGTCTACAGGTCTACAGGTGTACAGGTCTACAGGTCTACAGGTGTACAGGTCTACAGGTCTACATGTGTACAGGTGTACAGGTCTACAGGTGTACAGGTCTACAGGTCTTCAGGTGTACAGGTCTTCAGGTGTACAGGTCTACAGGTGTACAGGTGTTCAGGTCTACAGGTGTACAGGTCTACAGGTCTTCAGGTGTACAGGTCTACAGGTGTACAGGTCTACAGGTCTTCAGGTCTACAGGTCTACAGGTGTTCAGGTCTACAGGTGTACAGGTGTACAGGTCTACAGGTCTACAGGTCTACAGGTCTTCAGGTGTACAGGTCTACAGGTGTACAGGTCTACAGGTCTTCAGGTCTACAGGTGTTCAGGTCTACAGGTGTACAGGTGTACAGGTCTACAGGTCTACAGGTCTACTGGTCTTCAGGTGTACAGGTCTACAGGTGTACAGGTGTTCAGGTCTACAGGTGTACAGGTCTACAGGTGTACAGGTGTACAGGTCTACAGGTGTACAGGTCTACAGGTCTACAGGTGTACAGGTGTACAGGTCTACAGGTGTACAGGTGTTCAGGTCTACAGGTGTACAGGTGTTCAGGTCTACAGGTGTACAGGTGTACAGGTCTACAGGTGTACAGGTCTACAGGTGTACAGTTGCTCCCGTGTGCGTCGCTGTGTCTGCTGCTCATACGCACCACCACGTTGACCTCCACCAGAGCGGCCGCTCCGAAGGCCACGGCCGCGAAAACCATCCCAGTGGCCATCTTCCTTAGAGGCCTGCAGGACAGAGAGGACCTGTGATCATTCATTCATGTTATTTATATATATGCATTTATATATATATGCATATATATATATATATATATATATATATATATATATATGCATTTATATATATTTATCTATATGTTAAAGCACTGAGCAGTGAACCCCTGGCTCATCGTCCTGTCGCCTCATGTCTGCAAGGAGACGGAAGGTTCCAGGCTTCTACTCACGTGACGTTGATCCGGCAGAAGCCGACGAGCGGATAAACTAGGAGCTCAAAGACCGGCACGAAGACCAGAATCAGCAGCGCGTTCAGCATCTGATGACGGGAGGAAGCGCTCAGCGAAAAGGATTCATTAGCTCATGTGATGATTAATGATGATTCATGTGATGACTCATGATGATTAATGATGATTCATGTGATGATTAATGATGAATCATGGGATGATTAATGATGATTAATGATGATTCATGCGATGACTCATGATGATTAATGATGATTCATGTGATGATTAATGATGATTCATGTGATGATTAATGATGATTCATGCGATGACTCATGATGATTAATGATGATTCATGTGATGATTAATGATGAATCATGTGATGATTAATGTTGATTCATGTGATGACTTATGATGATTCATGTGATGATTCATAAGTCAGACGTGAACAAAAGAGCGTCGTCAGTCAAGAGACGAACTTCTGCAAAAGAGTTGTGGTCTTCGCTGGAGACTTCCTGTTGCTTTATAGCACATTGAGTGGAAGCGATGAAGAGTAGAGCTAAGACAATGGTACTTAAGAGGAGGACGAGGGTGAACGTCTTATGAACAAAAAGTTAGATGTTTTTCATGTAGACGAAAGATTGAAAGAATTGTTTGATACATTGAGAGATTGTTGGTTTTTATGCTTTCGTTCTGAGAGTTGAACGAGAAGAACAAGGAGGAGATTAGCTTAGCATAGCATAGCACGTAGCCTGGAAGCATGATATATGTGCACGTATTTAAAGAATATAAAAATGTATTTGCATGTACTTAAAGTAGATATGATATTTTAACATATTCAAAGAATGTAATATGATATTTGCACGTATTTAAATATATTATAGTTGCACATGATTAAAGAACGATTAAAGATAATATATGATTTTTGCACATATGACCTACCTGCATCTGATCAGGCTTAATAATGAAGGACTCTCCCTGAAAGACAACAAGAATAATTCATCTTAACAACATTTAACCTTTAACCTGATTGTTTTTTCCCAAATTGCCCAATAAAACATCTTTAACTTGATCAATGTGACAGATTTATGAGTTTTCATTGCTCAATAATATTCACTTCCACCTGACGAGTGCATGTTTATTCAGACCATAAACGATGCATCTTATCGGAATAAAACGACAAATTGCAACGACACCCTAACAAAGAGGACATTTGAGTGTAAAACCCCACCCTCCGATATCGGAGAGCAATAAAAGATTGTTTTATAGAACATGTCGACGTGTGCGGGAGCTCTTACGAACGCCATGTTCATCCTGGTGGCTTGCAGCGTCCAGCGGGAACCCTGCAACGAAGGAAACACTGACTGTCACTCAGCTAACGGCTAGATTAGCATAAAGCCTCGTTAACCGCAGCACTGAAGAGCGGCGTGACCTTTGGCATGACTTCATGTTTAAAGGAGTGAGTTCAAGAGGAATGTGGAATGTTGCTCTGAGGTCTTCTACCGTTAGATGTAGAGCGTTGGCCAGAGGAGATAACAGATGTGTGACTTCATGAGGAACCGACACCAAAACCTCCCCAGTTGATTCTGCACATTATGTTTTCTGCACGCGTGTTAAGATATGAAAACTGTGCATCATCTTGTTCAATTCCATAAATGTGAAGATTGGATAAAGCCGGGTTCAGCATTCTTGTTTCATGTTAACATATTAAAGTCAAAGGAGGGAATGTTGGATATATTTGCGTCACTCCATAAATCAGAAAATGTTGTCAACAGCCTTTAAAAAAAATCTATTCTCTCCATGTTTTTAGTCCAAATATATTTTGAGTCCAGAATAAACACCAGGAGGTTACCGATCCTTTGACCTGTGAGGTTGAGCTCTAATGAAGAGACTCTTTGTCACCTGCTGGTCGAACAGAGCCCAGAACATTGGCAGCGGGATGTAGAGCAACAGAACCCTCAGGACCTTCTTAATCTCCTCGATCAGACGCTTCTGTTGACACACAGAGGACAAACTGAGGATGCTTTGAAGAGTTGATAGAGTTCTGCAGGTGTGTTGTGTTTCTGCGGTCCAACAGGAAGTCATCGTCACTGGTTCCCTCTTCAAACAGCCAATCAGATTCCTCCATGTGATTCTGGACTATTTAATTTCAAAATAATCTGTGTGTGAAACAAACGTTTATGATTCTTCAAGGTTTAGTTCATAGAGATAATCTTCACTTGTTAAATTTAATGATGTTTGAAGTAAAGTGTGTGAAGTAAGAAGCTAATGTTATCTATAGAGGAACTCCACCACGGTCACATGACTTCTCCTTCTTATCTCTTATCTTATCTTGTGCTTTTTTCAGGCATCGAACCAAAAACCCTTTGACTTCCAGATGAGGGAACCAGGAGGTTATGAATGCCGACTCATTCCTGGGTTTTAGGACCTGCAGAACTCTTTCGTCTCTGGTCTGTTACCGAGTACTTCTCCTCGGCCCAGTCCAACCAGTGCTTCCTCTTAGAGTCATACTGCGATCTCCTCCAGCGGTTCTTGATGGCAAACTGCAAACCAAGAGAGAATAACAAGAATGCAAATACATGTGCAGCTCAAGTAAGGAAGCAGAAGCAAAATATTATATTCCCAGACTAAATGTTGGTGGACTGTAGATAGAACTGAATACATCTGTGTGCTCCCACTGGGAGATAACTCACCCCGATGCAATTGCAGACTTCCAGCAGGATGTTTCCCTGCGGAGGATTCCTCTTGTACAGCCCGCTGCCAGCAATGAACACGACTGCAGGATAAGGAGGGGGAGTTAGGAAGGGGAGTTAGGACCAAGAGTTAGGATGAAGAGTTAGGAAGGGGAGTTAGGACCAAGAGTTAGGATGAAGAGTTTGGAAAAAGAGTTAGGACCAAGAGATAGGATGAAGAGTTAGGAAAAAGAGTTAGGACCAAGATAGGATGAAGAGTTAGGAAAAAGAGTTAGGACCAAGAGTTAGGATGAAGAGTTAGGAAAAAGAGTTAGGACCAAGAGATAGGATGAAGAGTTAGGAAGAAGAGTTAGGACCAAGAGTTAGGACCAAGAGTTAGGATAAAGAGTTAGGAAGAAGAGTTAGGATGAAGAGTTAGGATGAAGAGTTAGGAAGAAGAGTTAGGACCAAGAGTTAGGATGAAGAGTTAGGAAGAAGAGTTAGGATGAAGAGTTCGGATGAAGAGTTAGGAAGAAGAGTTAGGATGAAGAGTTAGGAAGAAGAGTTAGGAAGAAGAGTTAGGATCAAGGGTTAGGATCAAGATTTAGGATCAAGGGTTAGGAAGAAGAGTTAGGATCAAGATTTAGGATCAAGGGTTAGGAAGAAGAGTTAGGATCAAGATTTAGGATCAAAGGTTAGGAAGAAGAGTTAGAATCAAGGGTTAGGATGAAGAGTTAGGAAGAAGAGTTAGGATGAAGAGTTAGAATGAAGAGTTAGGATGAAGAGTTAGGATGAAGAGTTAGGATGAAGAGCTAGGATGAAGAGTTAGGATGAAGAGTTAGGAAGAAGAGTTAGGATGAAGAGTTAGGAAGAAGAGTTAGGATGAAGAGTTAGGATGAAGAGTTAGGAAGAAGAGTTAGGATCAAGATTTAGGATCAAGGGTTAGGAAGAAGAGTTAGGATCAAGATTTAGGATCAAGGGTTAGGAAGAAGAGCTAGAATCAAGGGTTAGGATGAAGAGTTAGAATCAAGGGTTAGGATGAAGAGTTAGGAAGGCGAGTTAGGACCAAGAGTTAGGATGAAGAGTTAGGAAGAAGAGTTAGGACCAAGAGTTAGGATGAAGAGTTAGGAAGAAGAGTTAGGACCAAGAGATAGGATGAAGAGTTAGGATGAAGAGTTAGGATGAAGAGTTAGGATGAAGAGTTAGGAAGAAGAGTTAGGATGAAGAGTTAGGAAGAAGAGTTAGGAAGAAGAGTTAGGATCAAGGGTTAGGATCAAGATTTAGGATCAAGGGTTAGGAAGAAGAGTTAGGATCAAGATTTAGGATCAAGGGTTAGGAAGAAGAGTTAGGATCAAGATTTAGGATCAAGGGTTAGGAAGAAGAGTTAGAATCAAGGGTTAGGATGAAGAGTTAGGATGAAGAGTTAGGATGAAGAGCTAAGATGAAGAGCTAGGATGAAGAGCTAGGATGAAGAGTTAGGAAGAAGAGTTAGGAAGAAGATTTAGGAAGAAGAGTTAGGATGAAGAGTTAGGATGAAGAGTTAGGATGAAGAGTTAGGAAGAAGAGTTAGGATGAAGAGCTAGGAAGAAGAGTTAGGAAGAAGAGTTAGGATGAAGAGTTAGGAAGAAGAGTTAGGATGAAGAGTTAGGAAGAAGAGTTAGGATGAAGAGTTAGGATGAAGAGTTAGGATGAAGAGTTAGGATGAAGAGTTAGGATCAAGATTTAGGATCAAGGGTTAGGAAGAAGAGTTAGGATCAAGATTTAGGATCAAGGGTTAGGATGAAGAGTTAGAATCAAGGGTTAGGATGAAGAGTTAGGAAGGCGAGTTAGGACCAAGAGTTAGGATGAAGAGTTAGGAAGAAGAGTTAGGAAGAAGAGTTAGGACCAAGAGTTAGGATGAAGAGTTAGGAAGAAGAGTTAGGACCAAGAGATAGGATGAAGAGTTAGGAAGAAGAGTTAGGATGAAGAGTTAGGATGAAGAGTTAGGAAGAAGAGTTAGGATGAAGAGTTAGGATGAAGAGTTAGGATGAAGAGTTAGGAAGAAGAGTTAGGATCAAGGGTTAGGATCAAGATTTAGGATCAAGGGTTAGGAAGAAGAGTTAGGATCAAGATTTAGGATCAAGGGTTAGGAAGAAGAGTTAGGATCAAGGGTTAGGATGAAGAGTTAGGATGAAGAGTTAGGATGAAGAGTTAGGATGAAGAGCTAGGATGAAGAGCTAGGATGAAGAGTTAGGAAGAAGAGTTAGGATGAAGAGTTAGGAAGAAGAGTTAGGAAGAAGATTTAGGAAGAAGAGTTAGGATGAAGAGTTAGGATGAAGAGTTAGGATGAAGAGTTAGGGAGAAGAGTTAGGAAGAAGAGTTAGGATGAAGAGTTAGGAAGAAGAGTTAGGATGAAGAGTTAGGAAGAAGAGTTAGGAAGAAGAGTTAGGATGAAGAGTTAGGAAGAAGAGTTAGGATGAAGAGTGAGGATGAAGAGTTAGGATGAAGAGTGAGGGTCAGTGAAGTTAAAGCCAGAAGTTAAAGTGTATTTCCTAACAGAAATAGCAGAACGTGTCGTTTCTTCATGGCTGCTTAATAAATCTCTTCTCTGTCCGTGGTAATCAAGTCACCGCTTCCTTTCACAGCGAGCGGTCAGCCGAGCGGGAATCCCATGAGCATCGGAGGGGCAAAGACAACGGCCTGTCAGGACCAATGAGGGAGGGGGAGGACTTCACACAAACAAGCCTCTGGCTCTGGAATATCACGGCTCAGCCCCGTTGCAGACTTCTTTATTATTATTATTATTATTTACTGGAGGCAAAAGTGCATTTAGTAGCAGCTCTGTTTTTACATTCACAGCTACTCAGATTTAACACATGAAGCATAGACTTCTATACAACCAGAGGAGTCGCCCCCTGGTGGTCAGGAGAGAGAATGCAGCTTTAACACATGAAGCATAGACTTCTATACAACCAGAGGAGTCGCCCCCTGGTGGTCAGGAGAGAGAATGCAGCTTTAACACATGAAGCATAGACTTCTATACAACCAGAGGAGTCGCCCCCTGGTGGTCAGGAGAGAGAATGCAGCTTTAATACATGAATCATAGACTTCTATACAACCAGAGGAGTCACCCCCTGGTGGTCAGGAGAGAGAATGCAGCTTTAACACATGAAGCATAGATTTCTATACAACCAGAGGAGTCGCCCCCTGGTGGTCAGGAGAGAGAATGCAGCTTTAACACATGAAGCATTGGTTCCGTCGGCAGAACCGGAGGTTGTCGCCTGCTTCACTCCCAGAATGCACTCTGTCGATGACATCACACTCACCTAAAGCCACGATCATCAGAGCAGCAGGAACCCCGAAGGCCAGAGCGTAGCAGTCGCCGCCGAAACACTGCACGTCTCCTGCAGGAGAACGACCGGCGTTAACGTCTCCGCCTCCTCGCCGCGTTCACAGCGCTACAGAAGGCGAGCGCTCACCTCTCAGGATGGGCGTGATCACGGTGGACAGCAGGCTGCCGGCGTTGATCGCCATGTAGAAAATGGAGAAGAACTTCTGCCTCTCTCGGCCCTGCAGGTGATGGATGAGACCGTCAGCTTGTGCTTCACAGTGAGATGACCTCGCTGTTGCAGCTTCGACTCGTTTTTCACTCGTCCTGAAGTGAAGCTGCATTTGTTCTCTTTCATTTGGAGTCATGTTCGTGTCGACCTGATGGATTCATAAGATCCTTTGATCTCTGATTTAGCTTCTCAAACTAAACATCTCTTTAGCTGCAGATGTCATTGTGTCTTTATGACGTGATCAAGGTGGAACAAAATGGAAGCCCGACTTCGGTGTTTCATTTTTACCTCTTTTCTTAGGATTTCATGAACCTGTTTTCTTTGGTTGATACTCAAATGGTTCAGCCCATAAAGAACCAAAGAGTTACTGATCGGTTTGAGTTACACGCAAAAAAAAAGTTTTATTGCAAATTTGTGAACTTTTGGATTTGCAAACCAATGTTTTTGAATCACAAATTTGGAATGAAACTTGTTTTAATGAATTAATGTGGAAGGTTTTGCTGCTTCATAATAAAGACAGAAAAGTAGAACATAAACAGGGTTTCCCAGAATTCAACATTATACAACCTTCTTCAGAAGCTCACTTTTTCTTTGGAAGACTTCCTTCCCTCACAATGAGTTCTGCTGACGGCGTTTCAGAAGCAAACAGTTGTGTGTTCAGACTAAACAGGAAGTGGATTTCTCACGTGCTCTTCGTCAAACTGGTCTCCGCCGAACGCCGCCACGCAGGGTTTGATTCCTCCGGTGCCGAAGGCGATGAGGATCAGACCCAACATGGACAGAGAGCTGCAGCGAACAAAAGACCTGCTGGTTGGTGCTGGACCACATGAACATGTGCAGGATGTGAAACTATTAATCTGGAAGATGATCAGATCTATACGCTGGATCCTCTGATTCCTCTCAACTGGTCCAAAGGAGAACTGATCTAGTGATTCATGTGGTTCATCGCTTTATGATTTCAGTCATTTATGAAGCAAAGTGAAACAAGAAGTGTAGTACCGTATATATTATGTTGTAGAAGAACCTTTAACTCTACTTGAGTAAATCTTCTCACGACACTGTTCCTGTCTTCAAAGAGAATTCAGTCTGACTCTGAACCTAAAACTCTGGACCTGAGCTGAGCCGGTTGGAAGCGGCTGGATACTCACATGTGCACGCTGCTGTTTCCCACGGTGGGAATCGCCCCCACCGACTTCACCACATGGCCGACCACGTAGATGACGGACAGGTACACGATGGTCCTGCAGGCGGTCATTATCAGTGAGTCAGTCCACTAACGCGGTGACACGCTCAGACAAAGCTCTCGTCAGAGGGATGGAACGTGTCATTTACTGGTGAGAACAGAACTCTGTTTAATGATCAACTGGAAGACACAAAGATTCTCTGAGCATCAGCGGAACCACAAAGAAGAGGTCAGCAGCCGAAGGTCAAACACACAGGAAGCTTAGATTCAAGAGTTTCACAATAAAAGCAGCCGAGAACAAGCTGGAGTTAACTTTATCAAAGCTCCTCTTAAACTTCCATGTTGGAACATCAGCTGAACGTTTCACAGTTTAACTTTTCAATCCATATTTACTGATCAATAATCAAACATCCAGTTCTACGTCAACATAACAGCTGTTTGACAACCTTCAACCCGTAGTGTAACTATTAACATCCGATCTAGGCGCCCAACCCATCGATAGATTTACAAACCTCCAGGCACAGACTCAGGGGCCCAAAGTGTCAGGGGCCTAAAGTGTCAGGGGCCCAAAGTGTCAGGGGCCTAAAGTGTCAGGGGCCTAAAGTGTCAGGGGCCCAAAGTGTCAGGGGCCTAAAGTGTCAGGGGCCCAAAGTGTCAGGGGCCTAAAGTGTCAGGGGCCCAAAGTGTCAGGGGCCTAAAGTGTCAGGGGCCTAAAGTGTCAGGGGCCTAAAGTGTAAGGGGCTTAAAGTGTCAGGGGCCCAAAGTGTAAGGGGCTTAAAGTGTCAGGGGCCCAAAGTGTCAGGGGCCCAAAGTGTCAGGGGCTTAAAGTGTCAGGGGCTTAAAGTGTCAGGGGCCCAAAGTGTAAGGGGCTTAAAGTGTCAGGGGCCCAAAGTGTAAGGGGCTTAAAGTGTCAGGGGCCCAAAGTGTCAGGGGCTTAAAGTGTCAGGGGCTTAAAGTGTCAGGGGCCTAAAGTGTAAGGGGCTTAAAGTGTCAGGGGCCTAAAGTGTCAGGGGCTTAAAGTGTCAGGGGCCTAAAGTGTAAGGGGCCTAAAGTGTCAGGGGCCTAAAGTGTCAGGGGCCTAAAGTGTAAGGGGCTTAAAGTGTCAGGGGCCTAAAGTGTCAGGGGCCTAAAGTGTCAGGGGCCTAAAGTGTAAGGGGCCTAAAGTGTCAGGGGCCTAAAGTGTAAGGGGCTTAAAGTGTCAGGGGCCTAAAGTGTCAGGGGTCTAAAGTGTCAGGGGCCCAAAGTGTCAGGGGCTTGAAGTGTCAGGGGCCTAAAGTGTCAGGGGCCCAAAGTGTCAGGGGCCCAAAGTGTCAGGGGCCCCTCGAGCCTTCATCTACAAAATACATGGACCTACCAAAAAAAGCACAAGATGACACAAAGAGACACAAAAGACATAAAATGACTCCAAATAGGGCAAAACATCCACAGAGACTCAAAATTACCCCCAAGAGACACAACACAACCACAAAGAGACACAACCACAAGCGACTCCAAGTTACGACATAGAGACACAAGGAAACTTCAAAGGGCTTCAAAACAACAGTGAGACGCAAAATTACTACAAAGCCGGCAAAAACATCCACAAACAGAAATATAACAACCAAAGAGACACAACACAGCGACATGAGCAGCGACGACACAGCAACACCAAACAATCCTCCCAGGAGAGCGACCCTCGTGGCCTCATAGAGTCAGCAGATCCAGAGTCAGCTGTTTGACCCTCTGGAGCTGCTGAGGAGAACAAGCTGGACTCACCTGAACTTGCCGAGCCAGGAGTCGGCGATGAGCGCTCCCAGGATGGGCGTGAAGTAGCAGAGGCTGCTGAAGGCGTGGTACACGGCGGTGGACAGGTCCTGGTCCCAGTGCAGGTAGGTCAGGAAGTAGAGCGTCAGCACGGCTGCAACACACGAGACACGTAAACACATTTAAACAAACAACAACACATGTAAACAAACAACACATGTAAACAAACAACAACACATGTAAACTAACAACACACGTAAACACACAACAACACACAACAACACACAACAACACACGTAAACTAACAACACACATAAACACACAACAACACACGTAAACACACAACAACACACGTAAACTAACAACACACATAAACACACAACAACACACGTAAACACACAACAACACACGTAAACACACAACAACACACGTAAACACACAACAACACACGTAAACTAACAACACACGTAAACACACAACAACACACGTAAACAAACAACACACGTAAACACACAACAACACACGTAAACAAACAACAACACACGTAAACACACAACACACGTAAACAAACAACACACGTAAACACACAACAACACACGTAAACAAACAACACACGTAAACACACAACAACACACGTAAACACACAACAACACACGTAAACACACAACAACACACGTAAACTAACAACACACGTAAACACACAACAACACACGTAAACAAACAACACACGTAAACACACAACAACACACGTAAACAAACAACAACACACGTAAACACACAACACACGTAAACAAACAACACACATAAACAAACAACACACGTAAACAAACAACAACACACGTAAACAAACAACACACGTAAACAAACAACACATGTAAACAAACAACACACATAAACAAACAACACACGTAAACACACAACAACACACGTAAACACACAACAACACACGTAAACAAACAACACACGTAAACACACAACACACGTAAACACACAACAACACACGTAAACAAACAACACACGTAAACAAACAACAACACACGTAAACAAACAACAACACACGTAAACACACAACACACGTAAACAAACAACACACGTAAACACACAACAACACACGTAAACAAACAACACACATAAACAAACAACACACGTAAACACACAACAACACACGTAAACACACAACAACACACGTAAACAAACAACACACGTAAACACACAACAACACACGTAAACACACAACAACACACGTAAACAAACAACACACGTAAACACACAACAACACACGTAAACAAACAACACACGTAAACACACGTAAACACACAACACACGTAAACACACAACAACACACGTAAACAAACAACACACGTAAACACACAACAACACACGTAAACAAACAACACACGTAAACACACGTAAACACACAACAACACATGTAAACAAACAACACACAACAACACACAACAACACACGTAAACAAACAACACACGGAAACACACAACAACACACGGAAACACACAACAGTTTTTGTCTGATTTACATGTTTAGTTTTTCAGAACATAGAAAAAGAATCCAAACGCCCACGTCATTCCTCTCCAAACACACAGGAACACGTTTTGTTTACACGCCTTCAGTCATGAATGTATTTACTTGCGATGAAACAGTTGCTGCATAATAGAGACACAAAGCAGCTCCAGATTAGATGTTTGTAAAGGAAGGTCAAGAGTGAAGGTTATCGCTCGGCTCTCCTTCTGGACGTGATGAGACAGAACACATTACCTATTACCGTTTATAGACAAAACTATGAAACATTAACTGATAAAGAAACTATTTTCAACACATTGTTCACACGCTGAAAATGTTCACTGAACATAATGTGTAACATGTTGTATTGTTATTCATGCTGTGAACGAATGATTGAATGAGGTTCATTGGTGACTGATCTGCTGAGTGAGCATTCTTTAAACATCTCCAAGAGGAAGCAGCTTCTTGGTGACGTCATGTGACTCCCACTCTGGGAACCAGTTAAACCAGCAGAGACCTGCTCCGGTTCCCCAGAGGACGTACCTTTCATGCCGTAGTAGGAGAAGCGCTCGCAGAACTCGTTCACCACGATGAAGCAGATGCTGGCCGGGTAGTTGGTCCCACACGCTTTCTGAGAGAGGACACAAGGTTTAACAAGAAGGGTTTATTAAGAAGGGTTCATTAAGAAGGGTTTATTAAGAAGGGTCTATTAAGAAGGGTTTAAGAAGGGTTTATTAAGAAGGGTTTATTAAGAAGGGTTTAAGAAGGGTTTATTAAGAAGGGTCTATTAAGAAGGGATAATTAAGAAGGGATCATTAAGAAGGGTTTATTAAGAAGGGTCCATTAAGAAGGGTTCATTAAGAAGGGTTTATTAAGAAAGGTCTATTAAGAAGGGTTTAAGAAGGGTTTATTAAGAAGGGTCTATTAAGAAGGGATCATTAAGAAGGGATCATTAAGAAGGGTTTATTAAGAAGGGTCCATTAAGAAGGGTTCATTAAGAAGGGTTTATTAAGAAAGGTCTATTAAGAAGGGTTTAAGAAGGGTTTATTAAGAAGGGTTTATTAAGAAAGGTTTATTAAGAAGGGTTTAAGAAGGGTTTATTAAGAAGGGTTCATTAAGAAGGGTTTATTAAGAAGGGTTTAAGAAGGGTTTATTAAGAAGGGTCTATTAAGAAGGGATCATTAAGAAGGGATCATTAAGAAGGGTTTATTAAGAAGGGTCCATTAAGAAGGGTTCATTAAGAAGGGTTTATTAAGAAAGGTCTATTAAGAAGGGTTTAAGAAGGGTTTATTAAGAAGGCTTTATTAAGAAGGCTTTATTAAGAAGGGTTCATTAAGAAGGGTTTATTAAGAAGGGTTTAAGAAGGGTTTATTAAGAAGGGATCATTAAGAAGGGATCATTAAGAAGGGTTTATTAAGAAGGGTCCATTAAGAAGGGTTCATTAAGAAGGGTTTATTAAGAAAGGTCTATTAAGAAGGGTTTATTAAGAAGGGTTTATTAAGAAAGGTCTATTAAGAAGGGTTTATTAAGAAGGGTCTATTAAGAAGGGATCATTAAGAAGGGATCATTAAGAAGGGTTTATTAAGAAGGGTCCATTAAGAAGGGTTCATTAAGAAAGGTCTATTAAGCTTATTTACTCATATTTACAATGTTTACTGAGGGAATACATCAAGAGAAGTAGAGTCATTTATATAGACTTCTATACAACCAGAGGAGTCGCCCCCTGGTGGTCAGGAGAGAGAATGCAGCTTTAACACATGAAGCATAGACTTCTATACAACCAGAGGAGTCGCCCCCTGGTGGCCAGGAGAGAGAATGCAGCTTTAACACATGAAGCATATACTTCTATACAACAGAGGAGTCACCCCCTGGTGGTCAGGAGAGAGAATGCAGCTTTAACACATGAAGCATAGACTTCTATACAACCAGAGGAGTCGCCCCTGGTGGTCAGGAGAGAGAAAGCAGCTTTAACACATGAAGCATAGACTTCTATACAACCAGAGGAGTCTCCCCCTGGTGGTCAGGAGAGAGAAAGCAGCTTTAACACATGAAGCATAGACTTCTATACAACCAGAGGAGTCTCCCCCTGGGGGTCAGGAGAGAGAATGCAGCTTTAACACATGAAGCATAGACTTCTATACAACCAGAGGAGTCTCCCCCTAGTGGTCAGGAGAGAGAATGCAGCTTTAACACATGAAGCATATACTTCTATACAACCAGAGGAGTCGCCCCTGGTGGTCAGGAGAGAGAATGCAGCTTTAACACATGAAGCATATACTTCTATACAACCAGAGGAGTCGCCCCTGGTGGTCAGGAGAGAGAATGCAGCGTTGGCGTCCCTACAGAACTAGAGCTGGTCTCTGGTCTCTGGTGTAAACCCAGTATTGGTTTGTGTTAGTTTGTTTTCCTGTTCTCAGACCTGGAGCTACGATAGAGTTTACTGACTTTGTTTACAGTCAACAGCATCATCAGGAAGTCATGAAACCTTTTACAGCTTCATGCAGCTGAGTAAACACAGAGCGGGTCATGTGACCTGTGACATGGACCTTGATGTTGTTTAGTTCACGTCAGCAGTGCGTACTCAGTGTTGGTGAAACCAGACTATTCTAATGTCTTCTGCACAGATGATGGAAACCTCTGCTTGTAGTTTGTGTTGAGATCAAAAGGCTCCAGGAGCCAATCAGAAGTCTCCTCTACCAGATCTCTCCGAGCTGCTGTTGCGTCATCTCTCTGGTTAAATAGTGGATCTCAGAGACCCGGACCCGGGCAGCGGGACCCTGAAACACACGCGCGCCCGCTCCGACTTCAGGGCTGCAACACGTCCTCTGTGCGCGCGCCACGCGGCCACGCGTCCACCTCGATGCAACTTCTTTTCACGGAGTAAAGAAATACATAAATAAAACACAAACATTTCGCGCAGCGCCGGGTCCCCGCACGCGCAGCGCCGCTTCTTACCTTCGCCATGGCGGCTCTCTGTGTGCGGGTCTGCGGGGGATCGGAGCTCCTGAAGCGGCGTCCAGCGCGTCCTGTGCGCTGTGTGGAGGCTGGGAGGAGAGGAGTCACGGCCGGTCAGCGTCCCGCGGGCCGCAGCAGGAGCCTCTCCAGGTGGGAGCAACGGGCAGGAGGACCGGGCAAGGCGCGGAGGTGGAGCCGGGATCAGCAGCCTCTCTGGCGGCGCGGGAGAGTCTGTGTGGCTCCCAGAGGGATGAGGGGCCACATGTTGATCACCACGAACACGCGCATGAGCTCACTGTGCGCGTGCGCGTCATTGTGGTCATCGTGGTCTTCCTCCTTTTCTTTCATCTCCACATTTAGTTTAACTTATGAGCAACGCAGGAAAGGCATTCTGATTATTGTTGTTTTTATTAAAAACTAAACTATTTGACAACTTTGGGATTGTTTTGCATTTTCAGAATCTGAATTATGATCCAAACTAAATGAGATGAAGGACTTTATGCGCAGATTCATAACGAGCAGCTGTGATAAACACAGCAATGCAGAGCATCATCTCACAATCACGTTACATACATCATTTAGTACTTTACTAACTAATTATGAAAACTATTTTATTTTGCATTTTTATGCCAAAAATATTTTCAAGAGGATCTATTGTCACTGATAATAAAGAATAATCCTACAGCTCCATTAAAGAAAGAGAATACATGGTAAATATATAAAAGAGGTGCAGAATATATTGAAATAAATATAAGAACAGAAAAATAAGAAGCAGAACAAATATCCATTTAGAAACAACTTAAAAAGACATCAAATGTTATTAAACACTCAATTACTTCAAAGAGACACAAACTCACCCTTTGAATAGCTGATAATAATAATAATATTAAAACAGCAATAAAATGAACACATTAAACAAGCTTGTGTTTTTATATAACCTAATCTCAAATATAATAAAACATCAGACTGAATTAATAATGACTTCATCATGACGTAAACAGAGACAACGGTCATAAATGATAATAATAAATAAAGAGTCATCACCTCTTTTAGAGCAGAGGGTGATAATGTGCTGAATCACAAATACAGTAATATCTATTTATATTCATGAATGAGGCATAAAGGAACTTCGTGTAGTTCCTCAACTGTCCACAAGTCGGCAGCATTGATCTCCTGATGAACAGACATTATATTTACTTTATTGAATTACTTTATTGTGTTTGAATTGTGACATTTTATTATTTTCATCAAATCGCTTATTTGACTGAATTTAAGATATGGGATTGTATTACACTTCATTGTTATTTTCTTAATTATTTAATTGTATTTAAGTTATGAAATTGTATTATACTTTATTGTTGCTTCCTTAATTACTTATTTAATTGTATTTAAGTTTTACAATTGTAAATTGTATTTTATTGATCATCTACTTTATGGTATTTATGAAGTCTGTAATGTTTCTCTACAGAAGACGATGAATATGTTTTATAAAAGTACTCATACTGAATATATGGACCTTCACCAGTTCATTACTGACATTGACATGATTATTTATTGTTTTACAAGTTTTATGAAATGTCATGTTTAAATATGCAAATGGTGTCATGTTTAAATATGCAAATGAGGTGCAATGTTTAAATAAGCAAATGTAGTGTCATGTTTAAATATGCAAATGAGGCTTCATGATTCAATATGCAAATGAGGCATTACGTAATGGGAACAATTGGTGAAGTTAACAGAAATCTGCAGACACAAACAGACAAGTACTACAACTACAACTACAGACAAACTACAGACAAAGTAGTAAAATAAAAGTTTTATTTCCACTAGAACAAAAACTGCCGTGAGTTGTTTTTAAGTCGAGCTACAGTGTTGGAAAAGTACTTTTCATGAAATGTATTGACAGAAAGAAGAATGGAGAATATGTTCTTTTGATTCTCATTTATTGATTGATTGATTCTTTCATGATATCTGGAGAGCAGGACAAGCAAACAGTGTAATAAGACGACGTAGATGCTCTCCTGTCGGGTTTGAATCTGCAGGAACAACGTTCTGCACACAGAGAACTGCAGCTTTGGACTCTGCATAGTTTCTGCTGCGAGACGTCGTCCCTGACAACTAAAAACACTTCATGTGTGGGTCTGAAGCTAAATAAATCTCTGGAGCCGCCGTTCATATTTACATGAAACAACAAACAGAGCCGGTCCGGCCTGCTAACCCTTCACGAGCCGGCTGGTCCGCGTCCGGCGGCTCTGACCCGCATCAGGTGCATTCCTCAGAGCAAAGCTGCTGGGCGGCAGGAGCCTCGCGGTGAATACTAAAGGGCTTCAGAGGAGCGGCCGCCTCGCTGCTCGGTCCACCAGCTGCAGGTTGATGGGCGTCGCGGGGCACAGCAGGGTTCTGGTGATGGGCTGCACCGCGCCGCCGGCCGGGTCCGGCCTCACCTCGTAGGTCTTCATCAGCTTGAGGAAGAGAAGAGAAGAAAGGACGTTCAGACCTCCGTGTGCTGGTGATGTGTCACTACGGACTCATTCTCATTGGAATGAAAAAGACAACAGAGAGAAGCATGAGACATAAGTCCTCTAACCCTTGATATGTTCTTCAGGTGATGTTGTATTGTCTTGATATGGCTGTTCAGGTTGAGGTCTGAATCCATAACTACACCTAGATTTCTGGCTTGGTTTGAGGTTTTTAACATTAGTGACTGAAGCTGAGCGCTGACTTTCAATCGTTCGTCCTTGGGACCAAAAACAATTACTTCTGTTTTATCTTTATGTATTTGAAGAAAATTCAATGCATTTAGCCAGCCCTTGTATATGATCATAGTCCCCTGGTGATGTAGTTATGTAGATGTGTGTGTTGTCTGCATAATTATGATAACACACGTTGTTGTTTTTCATAATCTGAGCCAGTGAAGCATGTAGATGTGAACAGAAGAGGCCCCAGTATTGAACCTTGGGGAACACCACATGTCATCCTAGTCAGCTCTGATGTGTAATTAGCTACCGACACAAAGTATTGTCGGTCCTTCAAGTAGGATTCAAACCAGTTAAGTGCTGCGCCAGAGAGTCCTACCAGACTTCAGTCTGTCTAGTAGTATGTCATGATGGACCGTGTGGAATGCAGCACTGAGATCCAGTAATACCAGGACCGAAGTTCTGCCACTTTCTGCCATTTTCGGAAAATGAATGAAAAAGATCCAACAAAACTTCTATCTCCAAATCTCCAGAGAAGCAGCAGAACTGAATGGAGAGGTTCTCACCCTGGACAGCAGGAGGTACATCTCCAGCTCGGCCACCCGTCTCCCCAGACACGCCCGGATCCCGAAACCGAACGGCACCGAGCCGAACGGGTGATGCCTGGACTTCTCCTGGGCTCCTCGGAGCCAGCGCTGCGGCAGGAAGGAGTGGGCGTCGGGGTAAATGCTCTCGTCGTAGGACACGGCGTAGTGGCACAGGTGGAACAGCGTCTGTGGGTCTCAAACGAGCATTCGTCCTTACAGTCAGATTATTTTAGATGAAGCATCAAAAGGTCCTTTTCTCACTGAACGTTACTCACGTCTTTGGGGAAGAGATAATCTCCGACCACGATCTCATTATCAACGGACATCCGAGCGTTTCCTGGTACCACAGGATACAGCCTGGTGACCACAGAGCAGCTTCAGCTAGAAACCAGTACCTCCAGCAGCTCTAGGACTGCCACTAACTTCACACATGAAACCAGTACCTCCAGCAGCTCTAGGACTGCCACTAACTTCACACATGAAACCAGTACCTCCAGCAGCTCTAGGACTGCCACTAACTTCACACATGAAACCAGTACCTCCAGCAGCTCTAGGACTGCCACTAACTTCACACATGAAGGACTTTATTGTCTCTGTTTGACACAATGTGATCACTAGCTTCATAAAAGCCCTTCTAGCCACAAACTAGCGTCCTCCATAAACATTCTGATACTTGCTGCTCAGTCTGACCGAAGCGTCTCTCTGATGACGGCCTTCAGGTACGGCATCTGAGCGATGTCTTCGCTGTTCGGCACCTTGTCCCCGGGACAAACGCTCATCACTTCCTGGTATAGTTGCTCCTGGATCTCTGGCTGCTTCGCCAACATGTACAGACACCAGGAGACGGTGTTGGAGGTCTGCGACAGAGAGGAGGACACGCTGTTAGTGTCTAGGTTATATGTGTCAATGGCCACAAGACAACCACAAAGAGACACAACCAGACTACAAAGAGACACAATATAACAGCAAAGATACCAAAACAGCTGCAAAGACACAAAAAGCAACAACGCAACTACAAAGAGACACAAATGGACTACAAAGAGACGAAAAAAACGCTGCAAAGACACAAAAAGTAACAAAATAACTACAAATAGACACAAAAGGGCTAAAGAGAGACACAAAAGGATTACAAAGACACACAAAAAGCAACAACGCAGCTACAAAACGACACAAAAGTTGTAGTTGCTTTTTGTATTATTGTTTTAGTATCTTTGCTGTTATTTTGTGTCTCTTTGTTGTCTGGTTGTGTATCTTTGTTGTCTTGTTGTGTCTCTGTTGTCTGGTTGTGTCTCTTTGTTGTATTGTTGTGTCTCTTTGTTGTCTGATTGTGTCTCTTTGTTGTCTGGTTGTGTCTCTTTGTTGTATTGTTGTGTCTCTTTGTTGTCTGATTGTGTCTCTTTGTTGTCTGATTGTGTCTCATTGTGTCTCGTTGTGTCTCTTTGTTGTCTCTTTGTTGTCTCGTTGTGTCTTTGTGTTGTCTTGTTGTGTTTCTTTGTAGTTTTGTTGTTTCTCTTTGTTGTCTCGTTGTGTCTCTTTGTTGTCTTTTTGTTATCTCGTTGTGTCTCGTTGTGTCTTTTTGTTGTCTCGTTGTTGTCTCGTTGTGTCTCTTTGTTGTCTTTTTGTTATCTCGTTGTGTCTCGTTGTGTCTTTTTGTTGTCTCGTTGTTGTCTTGTTGTGTCTCTTTGTTGTCTTGTGCGTCCTTGGGTTTCATGAAAGGCGCTATATAAATCCTAGCTATTATTATTATTATTATTGTTGTGTCTCTTTGTAGTTTTGTTGTGTCTCTTTGTTGTCTTGTTGTGTCTCTTTGTTGTCTCGTTGTGTCTCTTTGTGTCTCTTTGTTGTTTCGTTGTGTCTCGTTGTGTCTCTTTGTGTCTCTTTGTTGTCTCTTTGTGTCTCTTTGTTGTCTCGTTGTGTCTCTTTGTTGTCTTGTTGTGTCTCTTTGTGTCTCTTTGTTGTCTCGTTGTGTCTCGTTGTGTCTCGTTGTGTCTCTTTGTTGTCTTGTTGTGTCTCTTTGTGTCTCTTTGTTGTCTCGCTGTGTCTCTTTGTTGTCTTGTTGTGTCTCTTTGTTGTCTTGTTGTGTCTCTTTGTGTCTCTTTGTTGTCTCGTTGTGTCTCTTTGTTGTCTTGTTGTGTCTCTTTGTTGTCTCTTTGTTGTGTCTCTTTGTTGTCTCTTTGTTGTGTCTCTTTGTTGTCTCTTTGTTGTCTCTTTGTTGTCTTGTTGTGTCTCTTTGTGTCTCTTTGTTGTCTCGTTGTGTCTCTTTGTGTCTCTTTGTTGTCTCTTTGTGTCTCTTTGTTGTCTCTTTGTTGTGTCTCTTTGTTGTCTCTTTGTTGTGTCTCGTTGTGTCTCTTTGTTGTCTTGTTGTGTCTCTTTGTGTCTCTTTGTTGTCTCGTTGTGTCTCTTTGTTGTCTTGTTGTGTCTCTTTGTGTCTCTTTGTTGTCTCGTTGTGTCTCGTTGTGTCTCGTTGTGTCTCTTTGTTGTCTTGTTGTGTCTCTTTGTGTCTCTTTGTTGTCTCGTTGTGTCTCTTTGTGTCTCTTTGTTGTCTCTTTGTGTCTCTTTGTTGTCTCTTTGTTGTGTCTCTTTGTTGTCTCTTTGTTGTGTCTCTTTGTTGTCTCTTTGTTGTGTCTCTTTGTTGTCTTGTTGTGTCTCTTTGTGTCTCTTTGTTGTCTCGTTGTGTCTCTTTGTTGTCTCTTTGTTGTCTTGTTGTGTCTCTTTGTGTCTCTTTGTTGTCTCGTTGTGTCTCTTTGTTGTCTCTTTGTTGTCTCTTTGTTGTCTTGTTGTGTCTCTTTGTGTCTCTTTGTTGTGTCTCTTTGTTGTCTCTTTGTTGTGTCTCTTTGTTGTCTCTTTGTTGTGTCTCTTTGTTGTCTCTTTGTTGTCTCTTTGTTGTCTTGTTGTGTCTCTTTGTGTCTCTTTGTTGTGTCTCTTTGTTGTCTCTTTGTTGTGTCTCTTTGTTGTCTCTTTGTTGTGTCTCTTTGTTGTCTCTTTGTTGTCTCTTTGTTGTCTTGTTGTGTCTCTTTGTTGTCTCTTTGTTGTCTCGTTGTGTCTCTTTGTTGTCTCTTTGTTGTCTTGTTGTGTCTCTTTGTGTCTCTTTGTTGTGTCTCTTTGTTGTCTCTTTGTTGTGTCTCTTTGTTGTCTCTTTGTTGTGTCTCTTTGTTGTCTCTTTGTTGTGTCTCGTTGTGTCTCGTTGTGTCACACTCACCGTGTCGACTCCCGCCAGCAGGAGTTCGGTGATGCTGCCCAGGATCTCCGTGACCGTCATCTGGTCGCTGAGCAGCAGGTGAGTCAGGTACGCTCCCTCCACGCTCTGGTCCAGGTGCAGCTGGTCCTGGATCTCCTCCATCTTCTGCTGCACCAGCCTTTCAGCTACGAGACACCGGAGACACCGGAGGAGGTTCATGACCAGCACGCCACCCTCTGGGCCACTAGATGGCGCCATAGAACACACTTTCTCGTGGAGCGCATGGAGGGAGGTGGACTTTGTGACTTTGAGGAAGTCACGAATGTCTAGTGCCCTTGAAATGGTTTGATAAAGCAAGCGACCTTGAAGCTTGAGCACTCGCAACCTTTAGGGAGCAGAGGACACCATGGGACGCTTTGTTCTTTAGAAATATCCTTTAAAAAATATACTACGCAACGAAGATCGCCTGTTCTGTTCGAGCGAGAGCTCTTCAAAGACGACTGTTCCGTGTGCATCTGGAGCCGACTGTATCATAATATTATAAAAATAAGTCCAAACAGCGTTCCGCCATGACTGATGACCATGTGGAAGCCTGAGGCTGAGCAGCAGCTCCTGCTGTCCATTCAGTGACGTCATCAGAGGAACATGTAATGACCAAATATTTACAGAATTATAATTATGCTGTGTCATAAGGGTTCATGCAGTTTTGCAAGGTACGCCAATATTGTAAATATAAAGTATACTCTGTATATTTATACATTAATAATGCTATATATATATTTATATATAGGTATTTACCATTGTTAATGTAGTATATATATATATGTAGATCATTTTAAAAGTGTGGGCAACCCTGCAGTAAACCATCAAAAACACTAAATATTATACTTTTTATAATTTTTTTTTTATAATTTTTTCTTCATGAAAACACCCGATTCAAATGATTAGCACATTAAAGATTGTATTTGTATTGATTAAACCAAGTCAGTGGTTTTAATGATGCATTATAATGATTCTCGGTGACTGAAGCCGTGTTGTTTAAATAATGTGGCCTTGACTTGATGCTATACTATGAATAGAGACATAAACATCCACGGTATAGATACTCGGACCACAGCACAGGGTTTTCATATGAACATGACGGTCAACGTATTACATCCATTCATATCGTTCTGTAGCTAAATGTCCGAAGTCGAGCATCAGTCCGATCGGCCGCTCACCGACTTTGAAGAGCTGGTCCCAGGCCGCCACGAACTGCTTCCAGAAGGGGAGGTAGGGCCACATGGACTTGGGGAAGAGGACGACGATGGGGGAGAGACGGAACATTTCCCCCACGGAGAAGATGAACTTCTGGGTTTCTTCGGGCACCTCCTGGTTCATGCAGCCCATCCGGGTCTCAAACAGCACGGAGCTGATCCCTGCACAGAGGAGCCGATAGAGGTGAGAGGCTGCAGGTGTCTGAGGGACAGAGCACTGGTTACACTGTGGACACAGGGAAGTGGACACCATGCCCTTATAAGGGCTTGGTGAACAAGTCTTTAAATAAACATGAATCTGCTGCTGTCGGGTCTTGAGGTCAGACTTCTGCTTTCGCCTATGGAGTCAGAAGAATATGAAAATAAATGTGGAATGAACTACTAACTGGACAACCTGTCCCAGAGCTGAGGGCCGGCAAAGCAAACCCAGGATCAGCCTGAGACCTGAACCTGGACTCTGGACAATAGGGAGTTCAAAGTTCACGGATGTCTTCCGGCGCATTGATCCAGCAAAGCTTAGAGCTAAGCTAAGTCAACATTTATATAATAATAAGTCAACATTTTAATGGATTCTACAGGAAATTGGTGACCAATGCAGGGTGGGGCTGGGGTGATGTGAGGTCTCTGTAGCGGCCGGCTGCAGAGCTCTGCACAGTCTGAGGTCTGTCTCCATCTCTGGCTCTGAGGCCAGGAAACAAGGCATGCAGTCCAGTCGGGAGGAAATGAAACCGTGAATCATTTTCTCTGTGTTGCTGCAAGATAAAATGTCTGATGTGTGAACGCTTTGAGAAAAGGGTTAAAGTTCATGTCATTATCTAATCAGCCGTCGAGGCCAAAGACTCAACGTCAAAGTCGACCAACGGAAAGAACCGATCTCACAGCTCAGGATCCTCTCTCCTCCTGAAGAGAACCTTACATCCACATTTACAAACTACTAAGACTTGCATTATATTATATCGTCATATATATGTTACATTTGACTTTCTTCATCATGAGTACTTTTACTTATATCGTAAGTTCATTTTCTTCTGCAAGACTTCTGTGCTTTTACTCAATTAGCTTCTTTCTTCTTATTAGGCATGTAAGTATTTCAATTTGTGTTTATTTGTTAGGATATTAGTAAATGTTTAATTGTTATTATTCATTCATTTTTATATTTATTTCATATATTATTTTTACCCCTAAGGAAAAATAAAGGGACAAAAATTACATAATTAATTAATACATAAAAAATCTTATATACACAATTAATTTATATGAAAAAATATCCATATTGAAAATATATATATACATAAACATATAAAGAAACTAATGAACACATAAATGTGAAAATAAATGGCAACGCTTCTAATAATTATTTCATGTCTATTTACTTAATTAAAGGATCTGAGTACTTCTTCCACCTGCATTACAAATGTCTCTTAAGTCATAAATTGAACCTGAGTTATAGTTTGCTTCTCATTCTGTGTTTTAAGAGTTGAGATAATGAAATGACTGATAAACCCTGAAGATCACCAGGAATAAAACACATTGTTCAACAGCAGTTTCTTTGACTCAAGCCAAATACGAGCTGCCGTTCCTCACTCCACATTATAATTAGTATGTTTAAACAACTGACTTTGTTCTTTTGTTCTCTGCTGACCTTCAAAAGCAAATTTGTAGAGTTCCGCCGTCAGGTCGTTGACCATCACTCCGCCGCCGCTGGTTTCCCTCAACCAGCTCACTCTGTGGAGGAAGTCGCTCACCACCTCGTTGATGGTGTCGGCGTACGAGGAGACGTGTTTGGGCTTCAACATCCGAGGATTCAGGATGCTGCGGATCCGCTGCCATTTGGGCCCCATTCTACAAACCAGGACCAACACATGCAATGAGATAGAGCCGATTGATAACGCAAACAATCACTCTATTTACTCTGAAAACATACAGTAACAAGGTTCAAACAGGACACCGTAGTTTGGTTTCATAAAAGACGGAGAAATACGGAATCCACACTGCTCCTCTTGAACCCGAGGTTCGACTAACGGTCGGAAATCCTCTCAGCACCCTGGAGCCTCCTCTTAGCACCCTGGAGCCTCCTCTCAGCACCCTGGAGCCTCCTCTCAGCACCCTGGAGCCTCCTCTTAGCACCCTGGAGCCTCCTCTTAGCACCCTGGAGCCTCCTCTTAGCACCCTGGAGCCTCCTCTCAGCACCCTGGAGCCTCCTCTCAGCACCCTGGAGCCTCCTCTCAGCACCCTGGAGCCTCCTCTTAGCACCCTGGAGCCTCCTCTCAGCACCCTGGAGCCTCCTCTTAGCACCCTGGAGCCTCCTCTTAGCACGCTCTGGTTCACTTTCTTGAAGATGGGAACCACCACCCCGGTCTGCCAGTCCATGTTCCCGACCCCCATGCGACATTGAAGAGGCGTGTCAGCCAAGACAGCCCAACAATGTCCAGCGCTTCATCCCCCCGGTGCCACCAAGGAGCTTTTTGACTCCCTTAGTGGCCTCCAGCAGGGATATGGGTGCAACCGCAACAAGTCTTCAGGCGCTGCCCCCTCTCCAGGAGACATGTTGGCCGGGTTTAGGAGTTCCTCAAAGTGCTCTTTCCACCGCCCGGCGATGTCCCCGTCTGGGTCAGCAGCTCCGCTCCCCTGAGAACAGCTTGGGGTAGGCCCTGCTTTCCCTTTCCTGAGCCGTTTAATGATTTGCCGGAACCTCCTGAAGCAGCTGAGAGGTACCGGCAGCTGTGGTGGTCGCGGACAAATACCGGCATCCGCAACCACCACAGCTGCCGGTACCAGTTAGCTGTTTCAGGAGACCCCTGAGCCAACCGGGTCCGAAAGGCCTCCTTCTTCAGCTTGACGGCTTCCCTCACCCCCGGTGTCCACCACCGGGTTCTCGGGTTGCAGCCACGACTCGATGACCTTCTGGCCACAGCTCCTAGCGGCCGCGTCCCCAATTGTGGCTTTGAACATGGTCCACTCGGATTCCATTTCCCCAACCGATCAGGATATGTGAGACGTTCTTCTGAAGGTGGGAGTTGAAGACCTCCCGGACAGGATCCTCTGCCAGACGTTCCCAGTTCACCCTCACTACACGTTTGGGCTTGCCAGGTCTTTCCAGCCGACTCCCCCATCTGATCCAACTCACCACCAGGTGGTGATCAGCTCTGCTCCTCTCTTCACCCGAGTGTCCAAGACATACGGCCGAAGATCAGATGATACGACTACAAAGTCGATCATTGATCGGGCATCTAATCAGGATTCCTCCTGGACGCCTCCCATTAGAGGTTTTTCATGCAAGCCCAACTAGTAGGAGACCCTAGAAGACCCAGAACACGCTGGAGGGACAATATCTTCCAGCTGAACTGGGAACGCTTCCAGAATGAGCTGGACCACGTTGTGGGTGAGAGGCAAGCCTGGGTCAGACATAGTTAGGTTAAATAAAAGATGGTGGAAACGTCATGTGTAACTCACTGAATTATCATAATGTCTTCATCTGAAATCTGTTTCTCTGGACCAGAGGATCATTGTTATGCTGCGTTCACAACAAAAGAGTTGCGAATTTGCCACGCGAGTAGATTACATGTAAAGTCAATGCAATGCTAGTTTGCTACAGCGGGGACAACCACCGGAGGTAGAAGCGGCTTGTAACCCGACTTTTACGGTAGTGGTTATTTCAATGGTGGATGGCGGAAAAGGTTTTTACAGTGTTAAGCCACGGAAAAGCCGCGCCCCCTTTCCGCCGCGAATGAAGCGAATTTACCACATAAAGTCGAGCGGGTAAAGTCAGGCGGAAGAGCGTCGCGGTGTGAACGCAGCATTAGAGGATCTACATGTGAAGGTGGAGGATCACTCACTCCGTCAGCGGGCCGTGGGCCTGCTTCCTGAGCTCCCGGTAGCTCCTCCAGTGGGGCATGTCGGTCCGGACCGGGAGTCTCCCCTCCTGCCTCAGAACCTGCTCGATGAACTCGGCGCTGGCCACGTTCACCACCACCAGAGGGCCGTAATTTGACTTCCACAGAGGCCCGTAGATCCTGCTGTGCTCGATCTGTCAGACCAAGTTCTCAACATGATCAATTCAACATATCAGCTCCCGATCACTTTAAAAGGGTCAGATCCCCACAAACACAAAGAAGGACAGTGGGTAAAGGACAGACAGAAGGCATTCTGGGAGGAAACAGTGTACTAGCTGCCTGTAAAAGCTGCCTGGATGTGTGAGGAGGGCAATACTGGGTTCTGTCTTCAGCTGGACAGGAACTGCTTCAGGAAGATAAACAAATCTCTAAAACGCCTGGACACGGACACATAAAAGCCTATAACATGGACACTGAATGCTTTGGGCAAACTAAACTGTTTGAGAAGATGTAAAATAGGTTACATTTAATTTCTGTAATCTCAAAAGCTTTGCTCATGTTCATTTTCAATTGTTAATAAGAGAAATATGATGAAAATTCAAATACATTTCTTTACTTTTTATACAGTGTGTTAAGCCTTTATGACATAATCATTTTGAAAGCTACATTTCTCCTGAAAAAAGGAGCAAAATAATTTTTGCCAAAATACATTTCTTTGACATATTAATTTAAAATAAGACAAAATGGACCAGGCGGACAGTCAAAATTACAGTTTTAAGAGGGTTTTAATGGGTCAGTTATTTTCTAGTAATGTATTGGTGCCTCAGCTAACAGAATATTGCTGATATTTTACTTTTTTTAAGTGGAGCTTGTGTAATAATTAAGACCTTACTGCCTCTTATTCGTCTGTAAACAAGTTCAGATGTACATTTCTTCTTTCCTGCGAACTTTGATTTAAATATGAATTAATTAAGGTCCAGTATCTCCCTCTCATTTAGTCACATAATACATTTTTCTCAGACTTCCAGGAAGCCGCTCCTCCTATGCGCTGGTTATCAGGTTCATTCCTCAGTTGAGCTGACCTGTACCTTCTTTCATGGGTTCCTTCATTTAGTTTTCTCAGTCTTTGAAAGCAGTTTTTTTTCTTCTTTTTACTTTTTAATCAAATTCTCTGATGGTACAGCATGCTGATGGGGACTGGGATCTGATCCTGATCAATACGGTTGATCAGGATCAGACTGGGATCTGAGCTACGAGTTGCTTATAGACAAGTAATGAATTCATATGAATATTAGAATGTAGAAATACTGGTTTATTTATTCTAATATTCATATTAATTCATTACTTGTCTATAGATAACTCATAGCTCACATATGTATTAATAATGTATATTTGTATCATTTGCAATGACAATAAGATGATGATATTATGGTCTGTTCCCTTTGACCACATCATGTATTGTAACTGCTCCTTTAATAAATATGTGTGAAGTCCTGCTCACTGGGGAAAGTAGGTCAGAGGAAACAAACACGTTCCTCTCTCACCTGCAGCTGCTGCGTAGTCTGGAAATATCCCTTCACGAAGAGCCAGTTCAGGGACGTCAGGAGGCTGGGTCCGCCCAGCTGGTCCATGGTCTTCAGTACCGAGCTGGGCCCCATCACGGCGGAGCTACTGGCGGAGCTGCTGGGTCTACTGGCGGAGCTGCTGGGTCTACTGGCGGAGCTGGGTGCGTGTTTGTCCGCATGGTGTCCCGGACCCGGACCCGCCAGCCTCTGGACCCGGTCCCGCTGCTGGCGGGTCGCCGTGAGGACGACGCTCCCCGCGGGCTTCCTGAGCATGGTCCCCGGTAAACAGTCCGTTTCTCCGCGGCGGTGTGGTGCGACAGGCGGGCGGTGCTGGTCCGCCTGATGATGAGGATGATGAGGATGATGAAGAGTCCTGGCTCGCAGCCTTTATGAATCCTCTGAGACAAGGTGGACTTTGATTGGCTGCAGAGTCATACACTCTACTGATGTTTACCTGAAACACACAAACGATCAGATCAAGAATAACAAGAATAACTGCGACATAACGTTTCACTGAGAGACTGGTCATAACTCTTCTTATACAGCCAGATCAATAACTACAAGATCAGTAAAGAGGAGAACTACAGGATCAATAAAGACAATAACTAGAATCAATAGCTACAGGATCAATAAAGACAATAACTAGAATCAATAACTACAGGATCAATAAAGACAATAACTAAAATCAATAGCTACAGGATCAATAAAGACAATAACTAGAATCAATAACTACAGGATCAATAAAGACAATAACTAAAATCAATAGCTACAGGATCAATAAAGACAATAACTAAAATCAATAGCTACAGGATCAATAAAGACAATAACTAGAATCAATAACTACAGGATCAATAAAGACAATAACTAAAATCAATAGCTACAGGATCAATAAAGACAATAACTAGAATCAATAGCTACAGGATCAATAAAGACAATAACTAGAATCAATAACTACAGGGTCAATAAAGACAATAACTAGAATCAATAACTACAGGATCAATAAAGACAATAACTAGAATCAATAGCTACAGGATCAATAAAGACAATAACTAGAATCAATAACTACAGGATCAATAAAGACAATAACTAGAATCAATAACTACAGGATCAATAAAGACAATAACTAGAATCAATAGCTACAGGATCAATAAAGACAATAACTAGAATCAATAACTACAGGATCAATAAAGACAATAACTAGAATCAATAACTACAGGGTCAATAAAGACAATAACTAGAATCAATAACTACAGGATCAATAAAGACAATAACTAGAATCAATAGCTACAGGATCAATAAAGACAATAACTAGAATCAATAACTACAGGATCAATAAAGACAATAACTAGAATCAATAGCTACAGGATCAATAAAGACAATAACTAGAATCAATAACTACAGGGTCAATAAAGACAAAAACTACAGGATCAATAACTACAGGATCAATAAAGACAATAACTACAGGATCAATACAAACAGGATCAATAAAGACAATAACTACATTATCAATAAAAACAGAATCAATAAAGACAATAACTACGTTATCAATACAAACAGGATCAATAAAGACAATAACTACATTATCAATAAAAACAGAATCAATAAAGACAATAACTACGTTATCAATACAAACAGGATCAATAAAGACAATAACTACATTATCAATAAAAACAGGATCAATAAAGACAATAACTACATTATCAATAAAAACAGAATCAATAAAGACAATAACTATGTTATCAATAACTACAGGATCAATAAAGACAATAACTAGAATCAATAACTACAGGATCAATAAAGACAATAACTAGAATCAATAGCTACAGGATCAATAAAGACAATAACTAGAATCAATAACTACAGGATCAATAAAGACAATAACTAAAATCAATAGCTACAGGATCAATAAAGACAATAACTAGAATCAATAGCTACAGGATCAATAAAGACAATAACTAGAATCAATAACTACAGGGTCAATAAAGACAATAACTAGAATCAATAACTACAGGATCAATAAAGACAATAACTAGAATCAATAGCTACAGGATCAATAAAGACAATAACTAGAATCAATAACTACAGGATCAATAAAGACAATAACTAGAATCAATAACTACAGGATCAATAAAGACAATAACTAGAATCAATAGCTACAGGATCAATAAAGACAATAACTAGAATCAATAACTACAGGATCAATAAAGACAATAACTAGAATCAATAACTACAGGGTCAATAAAGACAATAACTAGAATCAATAACTACAGGATCAATAAAGACAATAACTAGAATCAATAGCTACAGGATCAATAAAGACAATAACTAGAATCAATAACTACAGGATCAATAAAGACAATAACTACAGGATCAATACAAACAGGATCAATAAAGACAATAACTACATCATCAATAAAAACAGAATCAATAAAGACAATAACTACGTTATCAATAAAAACAGGATCAATAAAGAGGTTAGTTATTCTCTTCATTTATCTTCAGTTATTGATCCAGTAGTTATTGATCCAGTTGTTATTGATCCAGGAGTCAGTGGCCATCAGGGCCTGTAAGTCTTCTCTGCTGACAGAATCACAAAGTTATAGATATTTTATAATGTATTATCATGATGTTCTCATGTCACAGCTCCTCTTCCTCTGTTGCTCTGCTTCAGCCTGCAGCGCATGAAGCTTTTTTAAGGAGAGCTCTCATCCAATCAGATTCCACCTCTGTGTCTCTATGGAAGCAGAGCGCTTCTGGCTGGTCTTCTAGATTAAAGTACATGGAGATGTTATCGTGATGTCATAGTCTTCAACCAATCAGAAGGCTCAGGTAGAAAAATGCACGACCCGCCACTGAATTTCATTAATAAATCAATAACATTTCTTGAATTCAGCTCAATGTAATTCCAAACTATACATAGTGGTTTTTATTATGTAAAGGATAATATAATGTCTTTACCAGGGGCTCGTCACCGATGTTCTCCGGGCCTTGGCGTGCATGTGCTACACGTCGGCAAGTCCTCCAAAGGCGTGTTGAGAACCGCCTCTTCGTAACAGCAAACAGTACGAGTTCCACACCTCGCCGGTATCGCTCTGGGGCTTTGTCATCCGGGCTGGTGACATCCAGGTGGCCTCTACCAACGGCAGAGCAGCTGACTGCCTCCTTCCACTCGCAAGGAACCTCAACGCTCTCCCAGCTTCCCAAACTCCTACCGGCGGTTCATCCGTAACTAGTGACTGTTGTATTGAACACCATTAGTAATATACAAGCGAAATATATGGTTTGGTACATGAGAACATTCAAATGTCACAGATGTGCAAATGTTGGAGTCCTCTCCTGAATGATCTCTGTTCTAAACCCTCTGTAACTTTGTTCTGCTTCACTTTATCAAAGTCAACCTTTGCAGAGAGAATGTTCACATATTGAGTTATGATTTGGGTTAGAGAATGTTCACATATTGAGCTATGATTAGGGTTAGAGAATGTTCACATATTGTGTATGATTTGGGTTAGAGAATGTTCACATATTGAGCTATGATTAGGGTTAGAGAATGTTCACATATTGTGTATGATTTGGGTTAGAGAATGTTCACATATTGAGTTATGATTTGGGTTAGAGAATGTTCACATATTGAGCTATGATTTGGGTTAGAGAATGTTCACATATTGAGCTATGATTTGGGTTAGAGAATGTTCACATATTGTTATGATTTGGGTTAGAGAATGTTCACATATTGAGCTATGATTAGGGTTAGAGAATGTTCACATATTGTGTATGATTTGGGTTAGAGAATGTTCACATATTGAGTTATGATTTGGGTTAGAGAATGTTCACATATTGAGCTATGATTTGGGTTAGAGAATGTTCACATATTGAGCTATGATTTGGGTTAGAGAATGTTCACATATTGTGTATGATTTGGGTTAGAGAATGTTCACATATTGAGTTATGATTTGGGTTAGAGAATGTTCACATATTGTGTATGATTTGGCTTAGAGAATGTTCACATATTGTGTATGATTTGGGTTAGAGAATGTTCACATATTGTGTATGATTTGGGTTAGAGTTGGACCTTACAGCTGCATCATTTCAAAGAAATAATCATCCTGAAAGTGATTTTTTTTATAGGCGGACCTGAAACCTTTTAATTTTTTCTGTGTGTCATCTTCATTTACTCTTAACCAGTAACATATAGACTGATATTTACACATCTGAACTACATCTCACATGTGTACCTTTTATTATAACACCAACATTATTCAAACAGCCCTAGTGGTTGCAGACATACACCCTTTTTAGTTTGGGATAACATTTTCAAGCAGAGGCCTACAATAGTTGGGTTTTCTGTTGGTTAAATAAAGGAACGCCTTTTTTTTTCCTTTTCTCCTATTTAGTTGCATTACAGCCTGGAATTAAAATGTGTAATTTGGCTTGTATGTGAAGGTCCTGCTCGCGTGAGGAGGCGCTTCATGGTTCACCTTTGCTCTCTTTGTTGACTGATTTGACAGCAGTTCAGTAAACTCATCAGAGAAGGTTGCATAGTATTTAGGTGGTCTGTAAATGTTGAGGAATAAAACTTGCGTGGAATTGAGAGCCACATATTCAAAGGAAGTAAAATGACCAAAAGACATCTGCTAGCATTGAAGAGACTCATTATATAAAATATAACTCCACCTCCTTTCTTATGCGCTCTTGTTTCACTCATGAAACTTAAGTTGGGAGGTGTTGCTTCAATAAGAACAGCTGCACTGTTATCTTGGTCTAACCACGTTTCGGTTAAAAACAAAAAATCAAGTTTGTGCCTAATAATGAAATCATTGATTAAAAATGTTTTTCCTGACAGAGACCTGACATTTAATAAAACTAAGTTTAATGTGTATAAAACTATATTTGCCCTATTTCTTTGGACATGCTGACGAGTATTGAATGTTAAATTGGATAAATTTGCAGATTTACTAATGTTACATTACAGCCTGGAATTAAAATGTGTAATTTGGCTTGTATGTGAAGGACCTGCTCGCGTGAGGAGGCGCTTCATGGTTCACCTTTGCTCTCTTTGTTGACTGATTTACAGAAGTGTTGGTCCTCAGTAAGAAGGTTTGCTCTTTTTGTTCTAATGGATTTAATGAAGCCTGAGATCATGTGACCGGTCATGTGACACACAGCTGGACTTCACTAAGTATGTGACTTGTAGCACCAGATCTTATTTCAGAACAAAGGAAGCCGTGAGTAACACAGAGCCGGTTCCTCAGGACAGAGCTGTCTGAGGGCCGCAGCCTCCTGTGAACCAGAACCAGAACCAGAAGCATTTATTGACAAGTATGTTCACACATACAAGGAATGTGTCCTGAGGTGCACAACATTTAACATTTAAGGAAGAACATAAAACAGAGTGCAATAATAATATACAGAATATTCAAATTAAAGTTAAAATTAAAATAAAGTACACGGAATGAAGTGTCATGTGAAAGTGAGTGTATACCCGGCTAAAGGGGCCGAGGCCATAATGAACCCCTCAGGACAGATTACACCCCCTAGTGCTGAGTACACACAAGAATGAGCTCATGCTTCAGCAGGTTATTGGGGTTCAGATCAGGTGAGTTCAGTGAAAAAGCTCACTGACTTAAACATAGACTTTTATGACTTCAATCAGAAAAACAGAACAAATATTCGACTTCCACAAAGATCAAAGATCAAAGACCAAAGACTACGTCCTGAAACTTCACCTCTAAGACCAGCCTCTCCGATATGAAAGCAGAGGTAATGATTAGCGAGTCACAGCTGTGGGTTTTGGCTGAAGGGTCAACAGAAGAACGTCCAGACCTGCGTCTGCTTCTGGGGTCGATCCGGTAAACTGACTCAGTCAGGGAGCCAGAGGTCAAAGTGCAACTGACGTTGGTTTGGGTTCAGGAGTCAACGGTCACTGATGCAAACATCACAACAACACACGTGATGTGTATTGTAGAGCAGTAGTGATGTGTATTGTAGAGCAGTAGTGGTGTGTATTGTAGAGCAGTAGTGGTGTGCATTGTAGAGCAGTAGTGGTGTGCATTGTAGAGCAGTAGTGGTGTGCATTGTAGAGCAGTAGTGGTGTGCATTGTAGAGCAGTAGTGATGTGCATTGTAGAGCAGTAGTGGTGTGCATTGTAGAGCAGTAGTGGTGTGCATTGTAGAGCAGTAGTGGTGTGCATTGTAGAGCAGTAGTGATGTGCATTGTAGAGCAGTAGTGGTGTGCATTGTAGAGCAGCAGTGGTGTGTATTGTAGAGCAGCAGCGATGTGCATTGTAGAGCAGCAGTGATGTGCATTGTAGAGCAGCAGTGGTGTGTATTGTAGAGCAGCAGTGGTGTGCATTGTAGAGCAGCAGTGGTGTGCATTGTAGAGCAGCAGTGGTGTGCATTGTAGAGCAGCAGTGGTGTGCATTGTAGAGCAGTAGTGGTGTGCATTGTAGAGCAGTAGTGATGTGCATTGTAGAGCAGTAGTGGTGTGCATTGTAGAGCAGCAGTGGTGTGCATTGTAGAGCAGTAGTGGTGTGCATTGTAGAGCAGCAGTGGTGTGCATTGTAGAGCAGTAGTGATGTGCATTGTAGAGCAGTAGTGGTGTGCATTGTAGAGCAGTAGTGGTGTGCATTGTAGAGCAGTAGTGGTGTGCATTGTAGAGCAGTAGTGGTGTGCATTGTAGAGCAGTAGTGATGTGCATTGTAGAGCAGTAGTGGTGTGCATTGTAGAGCAGCAGTGGTGTGTATTGTAGAGCAGCAGTGATGTGCATTGTAGAGCAGCAGTGATGTGCATTGTAGAGCAGCAGTGGTGTGCATTGTAGAGCAGCAGTGGTGTGCATTGTAGAGCAGCAGTGGTGTGCATTGTAGAGCAGCAGTGGTGTGCATTGTAGAGCAGTAGTGGTGTGCATTGTAGAGCAGTAGTGATGTGCATTGTAGAGCAGTAGTGGTGTGCATTGTAGAGCAGCAGTGGTGTGCATTGTAGAGCAGTAGTGGTGTGCATTGTAGAGCAGCAATGGTGTGCATTGTAGAGCAGTAGTGATGTGCATTGTAGAGCAGTAGTGGTGTGCATTGTAGAGCAGTAGTGGTGTGTATTGTAGAGCAGTAGTGGTGTGCATTGTAGAGCAGTAGTGATGTGCATTGTAGAGCAGTAGTGGTGTGCATTGTAGAGCAGTAGTGATGTGTATTGTAGAGCAGTAGTGATGTGTATTGTAGAGCAGTAGTGGTGTGTATTGTAGAGCAGTAGTGATGTGCATTGTAGAGCAATAGTGATGTGCATTGTAGAGCAATAGTGATGTGTATTGTAGAGCAGTAGTGGTGTGCATTGTAGAGCAGTAGTGATGTGCATTGTAGAGCAGTAGTGATGTGTATTGTAGAGCAGTAGTGGTGTGCATTGTAGAGCAGTAGTGGTGTGCATTGTAGAGCAGTAGTGGTGTGTATTGTAGAGCAGTAGTGGTGTGCATTGTAAAGCAGTAGTGGTGTGCATTGTAAAGCAGTAGTGGTGTGCATTGTAGAGCAGTAGCGGTGTGCATTGTAGAGCAGCAGTGGTGTGCATTGTAGAGCAGCAGTGGTGTGCATTGTAGAGCAGTAGTGGTGTGCATTGTAGAGCAGTAGTGATGTGCATTGTAGAGCAGTAGTGGTGTGCATTGTAGAGCAGTAGTGATGTGCATTGTAGAGCAGTAGTGATGTGCATTGTAGAGCAGTAGTGGTGTGCATTGTAGAGCAGTAGTGATGTGCATTGTAGAGCAGTAGTGGTGTGCATTGTAGAGCAGTAGTGGTGTGTATTGTAGAGCAGTAGTGGTGTGCATTGTAGAGCAGTAGTGGTGTGCATTGCAGAGCAGTAGTGGTGTGCATTGTAGAGCAGTAGTGGTGTGCATTGTAGAGCAGTAGTGGTGTGCATTGTAGAGCAGTAGTGATGTGCATTGTAGAGCAGTAGTGGTGTGTATTGTAGAGCAGTAGTGATGTGCATTGTAGAGCAGTTGTGGTGTGCATTGTAGAGCAGTAGTGATGTGCATTGTAGAGCAGTAGTGGTGTGTATTGCAGAGCAGCAGTGGTGTGCATTGTAGAGCAGCAGTGGTGTGCATTGTAGAGCAGCAGTGGTGTGTATTGTAGAGCAGCAGTGATGTGCATTGTAGAGCAGTAGCGATGTGCATTGTAGAGCAGTAGCGGTGTGTATTGTAGAGCAGCAGTGGTGTGTATTGTAGAGCAGCAGTGGTGTGCATTGTAGAGCAATAGTGATGTGCATTGTAGAGCAATAGTGATGTGCATTGTAGAGCAGTAGTGGTGTGTATTGCAGAGCAGTAGTGGTGTGTATTGTAGAGCAGCAGTGATGTGCATTGTAGAGCAGCAGTGGTGTGTATTGCAGAGCGGCAGCGATGTGCATTGTAGAGCAGCAGTGATGTGTGTATTGCAGAGCAGCAGTGGCGTGTATTATAGAGCAGCAGTGGCGTGTATTGTAGAGCAGCAGTGGTGTGTATTGTAGAGCAGCAGTGGTGTGTACCGTAGAGCAGTAGTGGTGTGTATTGTAGAGCAGTAGTGATGTGTATTGTAGAGCAGTAGTGGTGTGCATTGTAGAGCAGTAGTGGTGTGTATTGTGTCGCCTAGGGAACCGCGTGTCAAACCTTTAAATGTGACGTGATCGGCGTGTCAATGCAGCACTGAGACCAGTGGTCTGCAGAAGTGCCTGTGACCTTGAACTAGTTTGATAAAGAACCCGACCTTGAAGCCTGTTTGCCTTCGGGGAGCAGAGGACACCATGGGACACTTTGCTCTGGCCGGTAGAAATGTGAGTCACAGTGGGTTCTACTCAACCAGGAACCGCCTCCATCCTCTCTCCTTTCATTGGGAAGGAGGCAGAAACAAACAGAGAGCAGCGAGGCTTTGGGCGAGTGTGTGAGTGTGTGAGTGTGAGTGTGTGTGTGTGAGTGTGTGTGCCACCAACAAAACTTCAGACAGCTAACATGAGCACCAACTGATGGGGCAGAAAATGCTTCTTGTATGACTGAGAACACAAGAAAAGACAAGACGTCGAGTCAGAAACTCTACTGACGTTTAACTGAAACTATTCAACCAGATTGTTAATAAAAAGAATAACTGCAACACAAACACATTTTACTGATCAATCACTTCTATAAAACCAGATAATAACTAAAAGATCAATGAATCACTAAACACGGGTGACCTGGTACCAGAACACCATGCTCCACTTTGCCATCATCTGATCCGTTGTCTTGGACACGAGCAGCACATCTGTCCGCGCCTGTGGGCGCCGGGTCAGATGGGGCGCCGGTGGCCACCGGGCAGTGGAGAGGGTTGGGTTTGGGTTCGTGGTTACAAGAAGCTCCTTGGTGGCGCCGGGGGATGAGGTCCGCCCTGAGGCGCCGAAGGATCTGTTGGGCTCTCTGGGCCGAAACGTCTTTTCAATGCTTCAACGTGAGGATCCTCAGACTCCAGGCGAGCCGTGAGGGTTCTGGTGGAGGAGCAGCTGGAGGTCCTCCCCACCAGCCTGCATGTGCTGTGTGCACTTGGAGAAGGCTTTTGAAAATTATGTCCAAAAAAAACAAAATTTAGGAGAAAAAAAAAAAAAAAAAAATAGAATTATCTTTGAGATTATAAGGTCACAGATTTAGGAGTAAACGCTCCAGAAAGTCTGTTTGCTTTTGTGGGTTTTGGCTTCACTCTTTTCTGTGGACGACGCCATCAAATCAAACTTTTAGTCAGATTCCAGGAAGGAAACCGCAGAATCTTCTCAGCTAACAGCTAACAGCTAACGGCTAACAGCTAACGGACTTTCAAGAAACGTAAATTCAGATTTCACATGAATGTACGTCTTTTATCTCAAACATTCTAAACTTCTTTCTCTATTTTTCTAAACTAAAATGTACTTTGTGTTCAGAATATTAAAATCCTACACAAACAATGGCTCAAAATAATGAATGTAAAAGCACACAAATTATTTAAAATCTTTATTTTGTTCGACACATAGCAAGTGGACCGCCGTCCTTCAGGCCGAGCCGTGTCGTGACAAACAGGAAGTAGATCCGTGTTCCAGCTCACAAAAGGCACATCGAGTTCAGACTCACATCCAGATGCTTGGCTATTAATATATATATATATATATTTATATATTTATATATCAAATATATTAAGCAATTCACCGTTGGTCGAGTATATTTCTAAATATAAATAATTTGATTCAAGTATTGCAGGTTTAAAGCTACAAACCATGACCCTCACTGAGCCACGCTCCAACTCAAACATCACAATGAAAAAGCTGCAAAAATCAATAATCAAAAATCAATAATCAATAATCACCCAGCTGCAGCCTTAAAGGGAGAGGTCTTCAGAAGTGATGCTGCATGAGCTTCTTAATTAGAACAAGTCCATAATGAGTGACTATGTTTACAATATCTTCACCTCTTGACCTTTCTGGTGAGGAACTCCATCTATTGTACTAGTACACAGACCGTGTAGAAGTACCTCATACACGCTGCTGTCCCTTTAAGGAGCTGCACAACATTGGAGTTTCTTTCAGCTCTGTAGTTTCTGGTTTGGTGTCAAACAGCAGCTGCAGACGTCTTCATCAGGATCTGAGCTGCGACTTCTGTCTGCTGACCAAACGTCCAGCTAACGTCCAGCTAGCGTCCAGCTAACGTCCAGCTAGCGTCCAGCTAACGTCCAGCTAACGTCCAGCTAGCGTCCAGCTAGCGTCCAGCTAACGTCCAGCTAACGTCCAGCTAACGTCCAGCTAGCGTCCAGCTAGCGTCCAGCTAACGTCCAGCTAACGTCCAGCTAGCGTCCAGCTAGCGTCCAGCTAACGTCCAGCTAACGTCCAGCTAACGTCCAGCTAGCGTCCAGCTAGCGTCCAGCTGCTCTGCTGTTGTTGATGAAGCAGCTTTAAGGAACGCGTGGTCCTGCAGTAGCTGGGTTCAGAACTCAAAGCAAGACTCGACGGCTCGTCCTCAAACTAAAACTTTCTGTTCCACCGGAAACTAACGCAGCTCAACTCAAAGCTGCTAAGGCACGATGTAAAGTTCATCACCTGGCGAAGCTGAACTGCAGAAACATCAAATCTGAAGAGGAGGAAGAGGAGGAAGAAGACGAAGAGGAGGAAGAGGAGGAAGAGGAGGAAGAAGACGAAGAGAAGGAAGAAGACGAAGAGGAGGAAGAGGAGGAAGAAGACGAAGAGGAGGAAGAAGAAGACGAAGAGGAGGAAGAAGAAGACGAAGAGGAGGAAGAGGAGGAAGAAGACGAAGAGGAGGAAGAAGAAGAAGACGAAGAGGAGGAAGAGGAGGAAGAAGACGAAGAGGAGGAAGAAGAAGACGAAGAGGAGGAAGAGGAGGAAGAAGACGAAGAGGAGGAAGAAGAAGACGAAGAGGAGGAAGAAGAAGACGAAGAGGAGGAAGAAGAAGACGAAGAGGAGGAAGAGGAGGAAGAAGACGCCGCTGGCTTCCTTCATGAGGCCGGCGTCCTCGGGTTCAGTCGCTTTCACTGCCGGACTCACTGAGCTGGAGGTCGCTCTCTGCAACACACAACACACAACACACAAGAATGTTTTCTTTAACCAAAGCGCCATCGTTCATCACACACAGAAGCTGTAAATACCGTCATGATTATCGGGTTGTCATCTTTCCGAAGGTCCCTGAACACAACGCGCGTGCCAAGCGCTTCCATTAGAAAACACAGACGAAACTACACGTTTTAAATTGTGATATTTCATCCCCCCAGAGGAGGCTCTTTTCTGTAATGGATGCAGCTTCAAGATCACGAGATTCTTTTCTCTGTATTGAAACTAAACATCGTTAATAAAACCTGTTTCTGTACGCTGTGACGTGTGTCGATATATTATTATTAGTATTATTATTATAATAATAATAATATCAGGGCGAAATAAAACAGACATATTAGTCACATCAATATGATCTAATACTGATTAAACTTCCGGTCTGGACTCACTCAGCGTGTTCATGAGTCCTCCTCCGCTCTCCTGCTGGCGGCTGGTGCTACTGGCGCTGCTGGTGAGGATAGGCATGCTGTGATTGGTCGTGGCCGGAACCGGAACCGGGGGCGGAGCCGGGGGCGGAGCCACAGAAGAAGAAGCTCGCTCGTCTTCAGAGTCGCTGCTGGAGCTGTCGCCGCTGCTGGAGGAAGAGGAGCTGTTGGAGTCGGAGGAGCTGTCGCCGCTGCTCAGCTGGTCCATGACGCGAGCTTCTGCCATCAGCTCTGAGGACGCACAACAGACGCACAACAGACGCACAACAGACGCACAACGGACGCACAACGGACGCACAACAGCGGTAAGAGAGGAGGTCTGATCAGCACCGTTCGTGAAAGGACGATGAAGTGCGTTACCTCTCTCGATGTCGTCCATGGGGGACGCAGGCGGCGTCTTCTCCTTGGGGGGCGGGCTCTTGGAGCTGGTGGGGGTCTTACTGGTGCTGCTGGGGGTGCTGGTGGTGACCTTCACCTGCTGGCTCAGGCGGCTAGTCTGCTGCTCCAGGCGAGACTGGACCTTACTGCTGCCCTCGGCCCTGCGGACGCACAACCAGTTACACGAGAGACACACAACCAGTTACACGAGAGAGACACAACCAGTTACACGAGAGACACACAACCAGTTACACGAGAGACACACAACCAGTTACACACAACCAGTTACACGAGAGACACACAACCAGTTACACACAACCAGTTACACGAGAGAGACACAACCAGTTACACACAACCAGTTACACGAGAGACACACAACCAGTTACACGAGAGACACAACCAGTTACACGAGAGACACACAACCAGTTACACGAGAGACACACAACCAGTTACACGAGAGACACACAACCAGTTACACACAACCAGTTACACGAGAGAGACACAACCAGTTACACGAGAGACACACAACCAGTTACACACAACCAGTTACACGAGAGACGCACAACCAGTTACACGAGAGACACAACCAGTTACACGAGAGACGCACAACCAGTTACACACAACCAGTTACACGAGAGACGCACAACCAGTTACACGAGAGACACAACCAGTTACACGAGAGACACACAACCAGTTACACACAACCAGTTACACGAGAGACGCACAACCAGTTACACGAGAGACACAACCAGTTACACGAGAGACACAACCAGTTACACACAACCAGTTACACGAGAGACGCACAACCAGTTACACGAGAGACACACAACCAGTTACACACAACCAGTTACACGAGAGACGCAACCAGTTACACACAACCAGTTACACGAGAGACGCAACCAGTTACACACAACCAGTTACACGAGAGACGCAACCAGTTACACGAGAGACACACAACCAGTTACACACAACCAGTTACACGAGAGACGCACAACCAGTTACACGAGAGACACACAACCAGTTACACACAACCAGTTACACGAGAGACACACAACCAGTTACACGAGAGACACACAACCAGTTACACACAACCAGTTACACGAGAGACGCACAACCAGTTACACACAACCAGTTACACGAGAGACGCACAACCAGTTACACGAGAGACACACAACCAGTTACACACAACCAGTTACACGAGAGACACACAACCAGTTACACACAACCAGTTACACGAGAGACACAACCAGTTACACGAGAGACACAACCAGTTACACACAACCAGTTACACGAGAGACGCACAACCAGTTACACGAGAGACACACAACCAGTTACACACAACCAGTTACACGAGAGACGCACAACCAGTTACACGAGAGAGACACAACCAGTTACACGAGAGACACACAACCAGTTACACACAACCAGTTACACGAGAGAGACACAACCAGTTACACGAGAGACACACAACCAGTTACACACAACCAGTTACACGAGAGACGCACAACCAGTTACACGAGAGACACAACCAGTTACACGAGAGACACAACCAGTTACACACAACCAGTTACACGAGAGACGCACAACCAGTTACACGAGAGACGCAACCAGTTACACGAGAGACACACAACCAGTTACACACAACCAGTTACACGAGAGACGCACAACCAGTTACACGAGAGACACACAACCAGTTACACACAACCAGTTACACGAGAGACACACAACCAGTTACACGAGAGACACACAACCAGTTACACACAACCAGTTACACGAGAGACACACAACCAGTTACACACAACCAGTTACACGAGAGACACACAACCAGTTACACACAACCAGTTACACGAGAGACGCAACCAGTTACAGACAACCAGTTACACGAGAGACACACAACCAGTTACACGAGAGACACACAACCAGTTACACACAACCAGTTACACGAGAGACACACAACCAGTTACACGAGAGACACACAACCAGTTACACACAACCAGTTACACGAGAGACGCACAACCAGTTACACGAGAGACGCACAACCAGTTACACACAACCAGTTACACGAGAGACGCACAACCAGTTACACGAGAGACACACAACCAGTTACACACAACCAGTTACACGAGAGACACACAACCAGTTACACACAACCAGTTACACGAGAGACACACAACCAGTTACACGAGAGACACACAACCAGTTACACACAACCAGTTACACGAGAGACGCACAACCAGTTACACGAGAGACGCAACCAGTTACACGAGAGACACACAACCAGTTACACACAACCAGTTACACGAGAGACACACAACCAGTTACACGAGAGACACACAACCAGTTACACGAGAGACACACAACCAGTTACACACAACCAGTTACACGAGAGACACACAACCAGTTACACACAACCAGTTACACGAGAGACGCACAACCAGTTACACGAGAGACACACAACCAGTTACACACAACCAGTTACACGAGAGACACACAACCAGTTACACGAGAGACACACAACCAGTTACACGAGAGACACACAACCAGTTACACGAGAGACGCACAACCAGTTACACGAGAGACACAACCAGTTACAGACAACCAGTTACACGAGAGACACACAACCAGTTACACGAGAGACACACAACCAGTTACACGAGAGACACACAACCAGTTACACACAACCAGTTACACGAGAGACACACAACCAGTTACACACAACCAGTTACACGAGAGACACACAACCAGTTACACGAGAGACACACAACCAGTTACACACAACCAGTTACACGAGAGACGCACAACCAGTTACACACAACCAGTTACACGAGAGACGCACAACCAGTTACACGAGAGACACACAACCAGTTACACACAACCAGTTACACGAGAGACGCACAACCAGTTACACGAGAGACACACAACCAGTTACACGAGAGACACACAACCAGTTACACACAACCAGTTACACGAGAGAGACACAACCAGTTACACGAGAGACACACAACCAGTTACACACAACCAGTTACACGAGAGACGCACAACCAGTTACACGAGAGACACACAACCAGTTACACACAACCAGTTACACGAGAGACGCAACCAGTTACACACAACCAGTTACACGAGAGACGCAACCAGTTACAGACAACCAGTTACACGAGAGACACACAACCAGTTACACGAGAGACACACAACCAGTTACACGAGAGACACACAACCAGTTACACGAGAGACACACAACCAGTTACACACAACCAGTTACACGAGAGACACACAACCAGTTACACGAGAGACACACAACCAGTTACACACAACCAGTTACACGAGAGACGCACAACCAGTTACACACAACCAGTTACACGAGAGACGCACAACCAGTTACACAAGAGACACACAACCAGTTACACACAACCAGTTACACGAGAGACACACAACCAGTTACACACAACCAGTTACACGAGAGACACACAACCAGTTACACGAGAGACACACAACCAGTTACACACAACCAGTTACACGAGAGACACAACCAGTTACACGAGAGACACAACCAGTTACACACAACCAGTTACACGAGAGACGCACAACCAGTTACACGAGAGACGCAACCAGTTACACGAGAGACACACAACCAGTTACACACAACCAGTTACACGAGAGACGCACAACCAGTTACACGAGAGACACACAACCAGTTACACACAACCAGTTACACGAGAGACACACAACCAGTTACACGAGAGACACACAACCAGTTACACGAGAGACACACAACCAGTTACACACAACCAGTTACACGAGAGACACACAACCAGTTACACACAACCAGTTACACGAGAGACACACAACCAGTTACACACAACCAGTTACACGAGAGACACACAACCAGTTACACGAGAGACGCACAACCAGTTACACGAGAGACACAACCAGTTACAGACAACCAGTTACACGAGAGACACACAACCAGTTACACGAGAGACACACAACCAGTTACACGAGAGACACACAACCAGTTACACGAGAGACACACAACCAGTTACACACAACCAGTTACACGAGAGACACACAACCAGTTACACGAGAGACACACAACCAGTTACATACAACCAGTTACACGAGAGACGCACAACCAGTTACACACAACCAGTTACACGAGAGACGCACAACCAGTTACACGAGAGACACACAACCAGTTACACACAACCAGTTACACGAGAGACACACAACCAGTTACACGAGAGACACACAACCAGTTACACACAACCAGTTACACGAGAGACACACAACCAGTTACACGAGAGACACACAACCAGTTACACGAGAGACACACAACCAGTTACACGAGAGACACACAACCAGTTACACGAGAGACACACAACCAGTTACACGAGAGACACACAACCAGTTACACACAACCAGTTACACACAACCAGTTACACGAGAGACGGACACACAACCAGAAAAATGTTCACGCCCCACCACGCTGAATTTGTATTGCACTAACAACATTGTGTTATATTTAGTTAGTACTAAATAGATTATTGTGGAAAACAATAAGCTAATAAAACAATGAGAGCAGATGTGTGAGCATCAGGTTGAATCAGTATTAGTGGCTGTGATGAGCTGCTTTCCTCTACACATCTTTTTAAAAACACTTTCAATTCATGCTCAATGTTGAGCCGAGATCTGTATTCTGTTTGAGAGGCAACAGCAGAAAAGACCTTGGGCGGGGCCTAATATAACCGTAGGGGGCGGGGCCTAATATAACCGTAGGGGGTGGGGCCTAATATGATAGTAGGGGGCGGGGCCTAATATGATGGTAGGGGAAACACTGGGCTGCGCAAAAATATCAATAAAGCCGACTATAGCGACTAGTGTCCTTTAAATCTGCTCAAATCCCTGCGTGTCAATCCTCCTCCTCCTCCAACAGGAGGTGATTCCTGGCTCTCAGTCGCCCACCTGGTCTTCTTCACGGCGATGTTGCTGTTGAGCTTCTCCAGCCGGTACTCGCCCGTGTCGTGGTTCACGATGAGGATGCATTCCTTCATGTACGGCCTCTTGGAGCCCTTGAAGACCGTGACCGGAGCGCTGGAACCCTAGAACAGAAGGGACGGGTCAGAGAACGTTCCCCAGGGAGCGGAGGAACGTCAGCGGTGTGCGGCCTCCTGACCTCCAGGTTGGGCAGCGTGATGGTGACCTGCTCTCCTTTGCCCACTTCCAGCTCCCCTTCACAGGCCGTGTCGATGGAGGCCGGCTTGAAGTCATCTGCACCAAGAAAACAAAGAAACGTTATGAACGTTACACTCAATTAAATATGTATGACACTCAATATTAACAGCTAGAGCATTGTTCTATGTTTTATACATGCATATAAATATAGATCATTGGCTCAATAATGACAACAGTAACATTGTACACATAAAAAAAAAATAATAATAATTGATATATATATAAACACGCATTATTAACCACGGTCGCATTTTTTTTTTTATTATACATATTTAAATATGATATACTCAATATTAACAACTGTAGCTTAGTTGTATTTATAAATATTATACACATTTAAATATATTTGATGTCCGTAATATTAACAATAGTATTGTTGTGTATATATATATATATATATATATATATATATATATATATATATATATATATAGTATATGATCAATATTAACAATAGTAACATTGTTGTATTTATAATTACAAATATTGTTGTATTTGTACATTATATAATATACAATTACATTAATATTGCGCATATACTATATATTATGCGCAATACATAATATAATATATGCTCAATATTAGTTTAGTGGTGCAGTTCCCTGCCGATACCACCAGAGGGCCTTACATTTTACAGCTGGCTCATCAACGGTTCGTTTTAGTTTGGAGTTGCCGTAAAGCTGGCTGTCTAACGTAAAGCAGGCTGGCTAACGTAACGCTGACTAACGTAAAGCAGGACGGCTGCCATAGAGTAACCCTGGCTAACGTAACGTGAGGCAGGCTACATGCTACAGCTAGCTAGCTGCTGCTAGCTCCGGTGAAGAGCCAGACGGGGCTCCAGAAGCCCGCTACTCACATCGCACCGTGTGGAATCCGCTTTTCGGGTGTTTCTCGAACGTGTCTCCGAGTTTCAAGACGTGTTCTTGGTTGTCGAAGTTGGAGTACGCGGTCCCATTCATTCTGAGAGTTCCACGAGCCGTAAACTTTATGCTGCTCGTCTTTATTCGACCACCATGTACGGCAGAGCCTAGTCCCGCCTCCTCTTTGTTATCATTGGTCGAGCGCTCTGTCCCCTTGTTTGATTAGTTCGACGGCTGTCAATCAAGGAATCTTCAGTGACGATGCGCCAGAAGGGAATCGTCATGTTTTCTCATAAAATAATGTCGTGTTTCTTTTAATAATAAACCAGAAATGACTTAATATTTATATTTATTCAGAAATAAATCCATTCATGTTTTACTTTCGGATTATTTAGTTGTGAATGTTTTGTTTTATAAATTATATTTGATAGCTCTTTTGTGTTACCTAAATATGTGTTATTATTATTATTATTATTATTATTAGAGTTTATGTTAAACACGAATGAGCCTGAAACTCACTAACATTTCTCTCTTTTTCCTATATTTAAATTTTCCTTCAAATGTTTTTGATTATCATGTAATATTTGACATGCTTTAGTTGTTTCTGTCATATTGTATTTCATATTTAACGACTTGACGTTGACGGTCCCTGAGCCGTGAACCTGAGCGCTGACATGGAGCTCAACCCCACGAGGCCGAGCAGTGAACCTGATCCTCTGAGCTCGTGGTGTGTGGTAATAACGCAGTAATGACACAGGAATAACGCAAACAGACAAATAAATAAAATAAATGTTTCATTTCCCTCCAGAAGTAAAGCAGACGAGTGAAGGAGGAAACAGCAGAATGTTGTGTCACCACCACCATAACGGGATTTCATTATTTTGGGGGGAATTTTGTGCTTTGACTCAGACGGATCCCATGAAGGGACCGGGTCGGATCCCATGAAGGGACCGGATCCAGAAGGGACCGGGTCGGATCCCATGAAGGGACCGGATCCAGAAGAGACCGGGTCGGATCCCATGAAGGGACCGGATCCAGAAGGGACCGGGTCGGATCCCATGAAGGGACCGGATCCAGAAGGGACCGGGTCGGATCCCAGGAAGAGATCGGATCCCATGAAGGGACCAGATCCCAGGAAGGGACCGGGTCCTGTTTCCGGCCTCTGGTGTGGAGGAGACCTGCAGGAGTCGTTTCTGAGGTATCGTCTGTCTCTGGAGGGGTCAGGTTCCCCTAGCAACCGTTCACCTAGCAACCGTCCACAGGTCACTCAACACCAGAGAACCCAACAGAACGTCTCTGGTTCTGCACCCGAGCCCCACAGGGTCTTCTTTATAATCTCTTTATTATCTCATTATGATATCTTTATAATGTCATTACAATCTCTTTATAATCTCTTTATTATCTCATTATGACATCATTATAATGTCCTCATAATCGCTTTAGAATCTCTTTATTACCGTTATAATCTCTTTAGAATCTCTTTATTATCGTTATAATCTCTTTAGAATCTCTTTATTATCTCATAAAGATATTCTGCTTCATTCTTTCTTTCAGTCTCAAGTTCAAAGTTCAGGTCTCTGATCACAGATTTATTTATTGATATTTATTTATTTATCTGAGTCTCAACTTCTCAAAAGTTGTTGTTAATTATAATTTTTTTTCTGAACTGCGTTCTACCAAAAAGGTGTTTCTACTATTTTGTCCACCACATTTAATATTTATGGACGATAAATAATTTTAATTCAACGCTACGTAGCATCACCTTTTAATCCTTAATACTGATAAATATTATAATTTGATATTTATATTGTATTATAATCGGTTTCACACCTGTTGCTGTGTTTGTTTAGATGTGATTATTATTAGTTAAACATTATGGGATGAATAACATATTCTATCTGCGTATTACTTTATTATTATTGTTTATTTCATCTCTTTTCTTTTGTTTAGTTTTCTGCACAAAAAGAAAAAGTGATGAAGACCACCATGATCCGGGCTCTTCGGGGTCTTCAGTCTGAGCCAATCAGGAGCAGCGCGAGAGCGATGGTGCTATGTGAGTGCTGCCTTCACTTGCTGTCGGAAATATGAATATCACTGAATATTTTGTTTTGTTTTGCTTTGTCTGTCAGAGCAGTTTGTTGAGCGTTGCTTTATAAATAAAGTTATGTATTATATATTAGTATTACTATGTGTTCCTGTTGCTTACTTTATTTAGATTAGTGTTACTCTTGTTGAATATGACTTGTTCATTTATTTGAGGTGAGATTCTTCCAATAATAAATAAATCTCTTCGCCACAACTCACTTCTTTTCTTTTGTTGTTGTGTTTATTTTGTTTTATTGTGCAAACAAATAAATACAAATAAAAAACTCAAATATATTCTGAATGGAACTAGACAACGATGCAAATGATAATAACAGATATGAAGAGTTCATATTGGACAAATAATCATTTAATATCTTAATATGTTGAGTTAAGTTAATATTTGGAGTTAATATCTCCATGTATTGAGATAGAATCTGAAAACTGAGTTAATATTTAATAATAAGGAGAAGCTTTCTGTAACTGACCAACAAACAAAGTAAAAAGATAAAAAGACAAAAAGACAAAAACTAAATAGAAACACATCTTTGTGAATATGTATTATTATATTTATATTAAAATCTCCAACACAATAAATCATCAGACGACGACGTGAAGGCAGAAGAGGAATATTCCACAATGTGGACCCGTAAGTGTTGAATTTACGAGCCACACGTGAAGGCAGCACAGTTCCCAAGGAGAACCCCGCAACGGAACGAGGTCGCGCATCCGGGATCCTCAGAACCTCAGACCTGCACGAGGCGGTGCAGAGACCCGGAGGAGCGGCGCTGCGTGTCGGGGGTTCGATCCCGGTCTGCAGCTCGCATCCGGTCTCTGAGGGACAGGACCCGGACCCAGCGGAGCCTCCCGGACCCAGCGGAGCCTCCCGGACCCAGCAGAGCCCCCCGGACCTAGCGGAGCCCCCCGGACCCAGCGGAGCCTCCCGGACCCAGCAGAGCCCCCCGGACCCAGCAGAGCCTCCCGGACCCAGCGGAGCCCCCCGGACCCAGCGGAGCCCCCCGGACCCAGCGGAGCCTCCCGGACTGCTGGAGGAGAGAGACCTGCAGCCTCTGAGTGAGTAGACCCGCTCTCAGTGTGTTATAATGGGGTAGCATCAGAGACGCGCTGCTCCATGGAGGCTCTGCTGTACGGGTGTCCCTGAAGCGGCCGCGCAGCATCTCCTCTCCTCTCTGCAACGCACAGCATCATCAATGTCTTTACATCTGATACACATCCCATAATACTCCAGCGTGGAGCTCTTATTGACCAGAGAGGAGAACGTCTGCGTCTCTTTTGTGGACAAGCTTTGACACATTTTATGATATTTTGTGATATTTTCCTTTCATCTCAGCGTTGAATGGACAGCAGGTGGAACATGAATGTACGGCTCCTTGTCGGTATGAGGAAGCCCATGTGCTGTGAGTGAAAGCTCCAGAGCGCCTCAAGGGTTTATTCTGGATTATTCAGTCAGCCTCACGGTTACACAGACAGGAAGTGAAACGGTTGTTAATGTTTGCTCTTTTTTAAACAACGGTTATTTAAAATGAATGAAATGTCTTTTTGATGTCGTCCCTCAGACTAAATGTGTCTCAGACTAAATGTCTCTCAGACTAAATGTCCCTCAGACTAAATGTGTCTCAGACTAAATGTCCCTCAGACTAAATGTCCCTCAGACTAAATGTCCCTCAGACTAAATGTCCCTCAGACTAAATGTGTCTCAGACTAAATGTCTCTCAGACTAAATGTCTCTCAGACTAAATGTCCCTCAGACTAAATGTCCCTCAGACTAAATGTGTCTCAGACTAAATGTCCCTCAGACTAAATGTCTCAGACTAAATGTCCCTCAGACTAAATGTCTCTCAGACTAAATGTCCCTCAGACTAAATGTGTCTCAGACTAAATGTCCCTCAGACTAAATGTCCCTCAGACTAAATGTCTCTCAGACTAAATGTCCCTCAGACTAAATGTGTCTCAGACTAAATGTCTCTCAGACTAAATGTCTCTCAGACTAAATGTCTCAGACTAAATGTCTCTCAGACTAAATGTCCCTCAGACTAAATGTCTCTCAGACTAAATGTGTCTCAGACTAAATGTCTCAGACTAAATGTCTCTCAGACTAAATGTCTCTCAGACTAAATGTCCCTCAGACTAAATGTCTCTCAGACTAAATGTCCCTCAGACTAAATGTCTCTCAGACTAAATGTCTCTCAGACTAAATGTCTCTCAGACTAAATGTCCCTCAGACTAAATGTCTCTCAGACTAAATGTCTCAGACTAAATGTCTCAGACTAAATGTCTCTCAGACTAAATGTCTCTCAGACTAAATGTCTCAGACTAAATGTCTCTCAGACCAAACGTCCCTCAGACTAAATGTCTCAGACTAAATGTCTCAGACTAAATGTCTCAGACTAAATGTGTCTCAGACTAAATGTCTCTCAGACTAAATGTCGCTCAGACTAAATGTGTCTCAGACTAAATGTCCCTCAGACTAAATGTCTCAGACTAAATGTCCCTCAGACTAAATGTCTCTCAGACTAAATGTCTCTCAGACTAAATGTCCCTCAGACTAAATGTCTCAGACTAAATGTCCCTCAGACTAAATGTCTCTCAGACTAAATGTGTCTCAGACTAAATGTCCCTCAGACTAAATGTCTCAGACTAAATGTCTCTCAGACTAAATGTCTCTCAGACTAAATGTCTCTCAGACTAAATGTCCCTCAGACTAAATGTGTCTCAGACTAAATGTCCCTCAGACTAAATGTCTCAGACTAAATGTCTCTCAGACCAAACGTCCCTCAGACTAAATGTCTCAGACTAAATGTCTCAGACTAAATGTCTCAGACTAAATGTGTCTCAGACTAAATGTCTCTCAGACTAAATGTCCCTCAGACTAAATGTGTCTCAGACTAAATGTCTCAGACTAAATGTGTCTCAGACTAAATGTCCCTCAGACTAAATGTCTCAGACTAAATGTCTCAGACTAAATGTCCCTCAGACTAAATGTGTCTCAGACTAAATGTCCCTCAGACTAAATGTGTCTCAGACTAAATGTCTCAGACTAAATGTGTCTCAGACTAAATGTCCCTCAGACTAAATGTGTCTCAGACTAAATGTCCCTCAGACTAAATGTGTCTCAGACTAAATGTCCCTCAGACTAAATGTGTCTCAGACTAAATGTCCCTCAGACTAAATGTCTCAGACTAAATGTCTCAGACTAAATGTCCCTCAGACTAAATGTCTCAGACTAAATGTCCCTCAGACTAAATGTCTCAGACTAAATGTCTCAGACTAAACGTCCCTCAGACTAAATGTCTCAGACTAAATGTCCCTCAGACTAAATGTCTCAGACTAAATGTCTCAGACTAAATGTCCCTCAGACTAAATGTCTCAGACTAAATGTCTCTCAGACTAAATGTGTCTCAGACTAAATGTCTCAGACTAAATGTCCCTCAGACTAAATGTGTCTCAGACTAAATGTCCCTCAGACTAAATGTGTCTCAGACTAAATGTGTCTCAGACTAAATGTCTCAGACTAAATGTGTCTCAGACTAAATGTCTCAGACTAAATGTGTCTCAGACTAAATGTCTCAGACTAAATGTGTCTCAGACTAAATGTCCCTCAGACTAAATGTGTCTCAGACTAAATGTGTCTCAGACTAAATGTCTCAGACTAAATGTGTCTCAGACTAAATGTGTCTCAGACTAAATGTCTCAGACTAAATGTGTCTCAGACTAAATGTCCCTCAGACTAAATGTGTCTCAGACTAAATGTCCCTCAGACTAAATGTGTCTCAGACTAAATGTCTCAGACTAAATGTCCCTCAGACTAAATGTGTCTCAGACTAAATGTCTCAGACTAAATGTCTCTCAGACTAAATGTCCCTCAGACTAAATGTCCCTCAGACTAAATGTCTCAGACTAAATGTCTCAGACTAAATGTCCCTCAGACTAAATGTGTCTCAGACTAAATGTCCCTCAGACTAAATGTCCCTCAGACTAAATGTCTCAGACTAAATGTCCCTCAGACTAAATGTCCCTCAGACTAAATGTCTCAGACTAAATGTGTCTCAGACTAAATGTGTCTCAGACTAAATGTGTCTCAGACTAAATGTCCCTCAGACTAAATGTCTCAGACTAAATGTGTCTCAGACTAAATGTCCCTCAGACTAAATGTCTCAGACTAAATGTCCCTCAGACTAAATGTGTCTCAGACTAAATGTCCCTCAGACTAAATGTGTCTCAGACTAAATGTCCCTCAGACTAAATGTGTCTCAGACTAAATGTCCCTCAGACTAAATGTCTCAGACTAAATGTCTCAGACTAAATGTCCCTCAGACTAAATGTCTCAGACTAAATGTCCCTCAGACTAAATGTCTCAGACTAAATGTCTCAGACTAAACGTCCCTCAGACTAAATGTCTCAGACTAAATGTCCCTCAGACTAAATGTCTCAGACTAAATGTCTCAGACTAAATGTCCCTCAGACTAAATGTCTCAGACTAAATGTCTCTCAGACTAAATGTGTCTCAGACTAAATGTCTCAGACTAAATGTCCCTCAGACTAAATGTGTCTCAGACTAAATGTCCCTCAGACTAAATGTGTCTCAGACTAAATGTGTCTCAGACTAAATGTCTCAGACTAAATGTGTCTCAGACTAAATGTCTCAGACTAAATGTGTCTCAGACTAAATGTCTCAGACTAAATGTGTCTCAGACTAAATGTCCCTCAGACTAAATGTGTCTCAGACTAAATGTGTCTCAGACTAAATGTGTCTCAGACTAAATGTCTCAGACTAAATGTGTCTCAGACTAAATGTGTCTCAGACTAAATGTCTCAGACTAAATGTGTCTCAGACTAAATGTCCCTCAGACTAAATGTGTCTCAGACTAAATGTCCCTCAGACTAAATGTGTCTCAGACTAAATGTCTCAGACTAAATGTCCCTCAGACTAAATGTGTCTCAGACTAAATGTCTCAGACTAAATGTCTCTCAGACTAAATGTCCCTCAGACTAAATGTCCCTCAGACTAAATGTCTCAGACTAAATGTCTCAGACTAAATGTCCCTCAGACTAAATGTGTCTCAGACTAAATGTCCCTCAGACTAAATGTCCCTCAGACTAAATGTCTCAGACTAAATGTCCCTCAGACTAAATGTACCTCAGACTAAATGTCTCAGACTAAATGTGTCTCAGACTAAATGTGTCTCAGACTAAATGTGTCTCAGACTAAATGTCCCTCAGACTAAATGTCCCTCAGACTAAATGTCTCAGACTAAATGTGTCTCAGACTAAATGTCCCTCAGACTAAATGTCTCAGACTAAATGTCCCTCAGACTAAATGTGTCTCAGACTAAATGTCCCTCAGACTAAATGTGTCTCAGACTAAATGTGTCTCAGACTAAATGTCTCAGACTAAATGTGTCTCAGACTAAATGTGTCTCAGACTAAATGTCTCAGACTAAATGTGTCTCAGACTAAATGTCCCTCAGACTAAATGTGTCTCAGACTAAATGTCCCTCAGACTAAATGTGTCTCAGACTAAATGTCTCAGACTAAATGTCCCTCAGACTAAATGTGTCTCAGACTAAATGTCTCAGACTAAATGTCTCTCAGACTAAATGTCCCTCAGACTAAATGTCCCTCAGACTAAATGTCTCAGACTAAATGTCTCAGACTAAATGTCCCTCAGACTAAATGTGTCTCAGACTAAATGTCCCTCAGACTAAATGTCCCTCAGACTAAATGTCTCAGACTAAATGTCCCTCAGACTAAATGTCCCTCAGACTAAATGTCTCAGACTAAATGTGTCTCAGACTAAATGTGTCTCAGACTAAATGTGTCTCAGACTAAATGTCCCTCAGACTAAATGTCCCTCAGACTAAATGTCTCAGACTAAATGTGTCTCAGACTAAATGTCCCTCAGACTAAATGTCTCAGACTAAATGTCCCTCAGACTAAATGTGTCTCAGACTAAATGTCCCTCAGACTAAATGTCCCTCAGACTATATGTCTCAGACTAAATGTCCCTCAGACTAAATGTCCATCAGACTAAATGTCTCAGACTAAATGTCCCTCAGACTAAATGTCCCTCAGACTAAATGTGTCTCAGACTACATGTCTCTCAGACTAAATGTCTCTCAGACTAAATGTCCCTCAGACTACATGTCTCTCAGACTAAATGTCCCTCAGACTAAATGTCCCTCAGACTAAATGTCTCAGACTAAATGTTCCTCAGACTAAATGTCTCTCAGACTAAATGTCTCTCAGACCAAACGTCCCTCAGACTAAATGTCTCTCAGACTAAATGTCCCTCAGACTAAATGTCTCTCAGACTAAATGTCTCTCAGACCAAACGTCCCTTAGACTAAATGTCTCAGACTAAATGTCTCAGACTAAATGTCTCAGACTAAATGTGTCTCAGACTAAATGTGTCTCAGACTAAATGTCTCTCAGACTAAATGTCCCTCAGACTAAATGTCCCTCAGACTAAATGTCTCTCAGACTAAATGTCTCAGACTAAATGTGTCTCAGACTAAATGTCTCTCAGACTAAATGTCCCTCAGACTAAATGTCCCTCCGACTAAATGTCTCTCAGACCAAACGTCCCTCAGACTAAATGTCTCAGACTAAATGTCTCAGACTAAATGTCTCTCCGACTAAATGTCTCAGACTAAATGTCTCTCAGACTAAACGTCCCTCAGACTAAACGTCCCTCAGACTAAATGTCTCAGACTAAATGTCTCTCAGACTAAACGTCTCTCAGACTAAACGTCCCTCAGACTAAACGTCCCTCAGACTCAGTGGCGGGCCGTGCGTTTTCTACCTAGGCCTTCAGTGCCATATAACGTAAAAGCAAGCTAGGAGCTAGCTAGCACTGCTGCTAGCTCCTGCTCCTGCTGCTATCTCCCCGCTGCTGCTGCTACTGCCCGTGTCCCCTCTGCCCGAGTCGGGTCTCGAGTCACGGCTGGTCCCGCTAGCTTCGGTGGTTGTCTGGGAGCTAGCGGAGGTTAGCGGGGGAACTAGCATAAGCACCAGCTGGCTACAGCGGGGAGCAAGCGGGGACAGAAGGTAGTAGCGGCTTGTCACCCGACTTTTCCGGTAGTCCACATCAGGGATGGACTGGGGGGAAAAGAGTCCCGTGAGTTTCTGTCAGACCGACCCACTCTCTACACGTTCATCCAAACGGTCATGTACGACGCAGACGCTCACTCTGCTGTACGGACGATTTGTGTGCACTATTACGGCATGGAGGTCACACGGGTGGACCGGCCTGCGGAGATATTTTAACCACTATGACGAGAAAAAAAGGCGCTTTATTAACATTGCTTCTCGGTCGGATGCCTCCAACCTCGCCCCGCGATGATGTGCATCCCGGCTGACCCACCTGACCAGCCCAACCCCGTCGGGCTGCTGCGTCATTAACGGACAATGCCCGTTGTCCAAAGCAACAACAGTCACATTTAGTTCAAACAAAACAATCCAACAAAACCGCGGCACTAAAACTCTGCACACACAAGACATCTCCAGCAGCTGGAGGGGAGAGAGGCGGACCAGCAGCAACAGAGCTGTGGCTGTTTGTGATTAAATACGACTGCAGATGTAAACACAGTAACACAACCAGTAGTTCACTCACCAGATGCAGACAGGCAGGTGAACCAGAGCCGTGACTGAAGCACCTCCGAGGCTGATGGGAGTTCTGACATCACATCATGTTCGTGAACATGTGTGTAGAGGAGTGATCTCATCATGTTAGTGAACATGTGTGTGTAGAGGAGTGATCTCATCATATTAGTGAACATGTGTGTGTAGAGGAGTGATCTCATCATGTTAGTGAACATGTGTGTAGAGGAGTTTTATTCTCTAGAGCAGTTTGTGTTATTTTCCAGGAGAAACATGAATAGTTGATGAAAACAGAGACTAGGTCTCGACCTGAGAACCTTCTGAAGGATGGAAGAGTTTCACCAAGGTCTCTCTCTCTCTCTCTCTCTCTCTCTCTCTCTCTTTTTTCTCTCTCTTTCTCTCTCTCTATCTCTCTATCTCTCTCTCTCTCTGCTATTTGAAGTCAGCACATTGGCATGTGATGCATTCAAGGACAAACAATTTCATGGTTATTTTCAGGGATATATGTGAAGTCACGTTAGCTACATTTAACTAATAGATATCACCAGGAATCTTCCTCATGGAGAGAATGTGTTCCAGAGAATATATATATATATATATATATATATATATATATATGTATATATACATATATATATATATATATATATATATATATATATATATATATATATATATATATATGTATACGTATATATATACGTATATATATATATATATGTATATATATACGTATATATATATATATATATATATATATATATATATATATATACATATATATGTATATATATATATATATATATATATATATATATATATATATATATATATATATATATATACACTCACCTAAATGATTATTAGGAACACCTGTTCAATTTATCATTAATGCAATTATCTAATCAACCAATCACATGGCAGTTGCTTCAATGCATTTAGGGGTGTGGTCCTGGTCAAGACAATCTCCTGAACTCCAAACTGAATGTCAGAATGGGAAAGAAAGGTGATTTAAGCAATTTTGAGCGTGGCATGGTTGTTGGTGTGGGCCGACTGATTCCAGCTGATAGAAGAGCAACTTTGACTGAAATAACCACTCGTTACAACCGAGGTATGCAGCAAAGCATTTGTGAAGCCACAACACGCACAACCTTGAGGCGGATGGGCTCCAGCAGCAGAAGACCCCACCGGGTTCCACTCATCTCCACTACAAATAGGAACAAGAGGCTACAATTTGCAAGAGCTCACCAAAATTGGACAGTTGAAGACTGGAACAATGTTGCCTGGTCTGAGTCTCGATTTCTGTTGAGACATTCAGATGGTAGAGTCAGAATTTGGCGTAAACAGAATGAGAACATGGATCCATCATGCCTTGTTACCACTGTGCAGGCTGGTGGTGGTGTAATGGTGTGGGGATGTTTTCTTGGCACACTTTAGGCCCCTTAGTGCCAATTGGGCATGGTTTAAATGCCACGGCCTACCTGAGCATTGTTTCTGACCATGTCCATCCCTTTATGGCCACCATGTACCCATCCTCTGATGGCTACTTCCAGCAGGATAATGCACCATGTCACAAAGCTCCAATCATTTCTAATTGGTTTCTTGAACATGACGATGAGTTCACTGTACTAAAATGGCCCCCACAGTCACCAGATCTCAACCCAATAGAGCATCTTTGGGATGTGGTGGAACTGGAGCTTCGTGTCCTGGATGTGCATCCCACAAATCTCCATCAACTGCAAGATGCTCTCCTATCAATATGGGCCAACATTTCTAAAGAATGCTTTCAGCACCTTGTTGAGTCAATGCCACGTAGAATTAAGGCAGTTCTGAAGGCCAAAGGGGGTCAAACACAGTATTAGTGTGGTGTTCCTAATAATCCTTTAAGTGAGTGTATATATATATTATATATATATATAGAATGAAACATAACATGAATTAGATCTCTCGTTGGTCTGTGGACGTTTTGAAGCCTTTAGTTCAACGTTCTGTCCGTCCATCTTGTTTTTTTTGCATAGACTTCTATACAACCAGAGGAGTCGCCCCCTGGTGGTCAGGAGAGAGAATCCAGCTTTAACACATGAAGCATATACTTCTATACAACCAGAGACTGAGACATAAACTCATGTTTACAATGTTTACTGAGGGAAAACATGATTTTTAGAAATGTATTAATAATTCAACTTTTAAAGACAGAATGATGTTGTAGAATCTCACAGATCTTCTCTGATCTCAGCAGGGACTCAGTCAGTGA
>NC_136589.1:1312566-1365066 GCF_910589615.1 Taurulus bubalis | reverse complement strand
TCAAGCGAAAAACGCATGGAAACTTATTCCAGAAACTCAACTGGGAGGCTTGGCTGTCCTCACTGGTCCATGGCCATCAAGAAGGAGCTGCTACTGGAACTGAAGCGCACCGATAAACTGAACAACCGCGTCTTTGAACTGTTTAACACACCAGGGGTGGGCTGGCCGTAGAGGATACCGGGAAAACCCCGGGTGGCCGACGGGGTTGGGCTGGTCAAGTGGGTCAGTCAGGATGCACAACACCGCCGAGGCGAGAAGCGCTGCGTAATTGCCCACGTTCTAGACATTCTAGGCGTTCTGAGTCGTTCTAGACGTTCTAGACGTTCTGAGACTTTCTAGTCGTTCTAGACGTAAAGTTTCACCCCAGAACCTTGTGTGTTCCTCGTCTCAGTGAAAGCTGAGTGAGTTCCCCGTGAATTATTAAACCAATGAAGTCCTCATGAATTATCCAAGCTGGAGTCGCCCAGCGGAGCAGCGCGGCTCACCTGGACCTGCTGTCAGAACCACCTGGACCTTGCTGTCAGAACCACCTGGACCTCAGGATCAGAACCACCTAGACCTTGCTGTCAGAACCACCTGGACCTCAGGATCAGAACCACCTGGACCTTGCTGTCAGAACCACCTGGACCTTGGTTTTAGAACCAGCTGGACCTCGCTGTCAGAACCACCTGGACCTCGCTGTCAGAACCACCTGGACCTCGGGGTCAGAACCACCTAGAGTACCGGCTGCTGAACGTAAACACGTGAAGAAGAACGGTCGGATGTTTGCAGCTGTACACGAGGTTCAGAGCCCTTTAACGTTGTGTTCCTCTGGTTCTGAAACAAGAAGTAAACATTTTTGTACATATATTTTTCATATTACAAGAGATAAAGAAACAACTAGACAAACAGCTGAGAAAAAGTGTCATTAAAAGAAACTTTAAATCTTACTGTAGACGCTTTCTCCTCGTGCTTCTGGAGGACGATGCATGTTGTGACTAGTTTCTTTTATTTCATATTTCTTGACCCGGGACACTACAGTGTGACCTCGAGCCTTGTGGCCCGGTGTAACAGGCCATATAATACCCCGAGTCCAGACTATACCTGCGGTTAAAGGGGTATACTCTAGCCTAGGCCAATTTATACTCCATGATATCAGTAGTGCTTAAATCGGGATATATTTCTGTGAGCTGCTTTGCATGTATGAAAGAGTTGTCATGCTCTTTGATGGCCAGTAAGGTACACTTTCTAACTTCTGGGCCAGTTTATTTATTTTGTTATTAAGCATTTTGGTATATTTGGACAGCCTGACATACTTTTTTCATTCCAAGATAGCTGTTGATTAGTTGAATCCTAACTGATTAAACTGTCTAGCTCGTTACACCAATACTAACGTTGTTATTATTACTCAAATTTCAACTTCATGACACAACGAAAATGACGCAAATTGCCGTGCAGCTGAACATGGCTATGTTTAGCTAAAAATAGCCTGATGACAGTTTCGACTGAATGGCAATAACGAACGTCACACCCCTTCACTGGCTAGCTAACGTTAGCTAACTATCAAGATTACCTGACATTATGATCCAACGTTAGCTAACTATCAAGATTACCTGACATTATGATCCAACGTTAGCTAACTATCAAGATTACCTGACATTATAATCCAACGTTAGCTAACTATCAAGATTACCTGACATTATGATCCAACGTTAGCTAACTATCAAGATTACCTGACATTATGATCCAACGTTAGCTAACTATCAAGATTACCTGATATTATGATCCAACGTTAGCTAACTATCAAGATTACCTGACATTATAATCCAACGTTAGCTAACTATCAAGATTACCTGACATTATGATCCAACGTTAGCTAACTATCAAGATTACCTGACATTATGATCCAACGTTAGCTAACTATCAAGATTACCTGACATTATGATCCAACGTTAGCTAACTATCAAGATTACCTGACATTATGATCCAACGTTAGCTAACTATCAAGATTACCTGACATTATGATCCAACGTTAGCTAACTATCAAGATTACCTGACATTATGATCCAACGTTAGCTAACTATCAAGATTACCTGACATTATGATCCCTATAGGAAGGACTCCTGCCTATCCGGGGTAGACTCTGGCCTGGGCACAGTCTACCCAGGTTTAATCTGGGTTTGTTAATTTGGGTTAATTACACCGGGTCTCTTCCTCCAGACGGAGGGGCTGAGGCGAGGGAGCATTAAGAGATCAATCCGGCTTTTAAAGCTGACACCTGTCCACACCGCTTTCTGGTCTCCATGCCAACCACAAGGGCTGCTCTTGTTGGAGCGTGCTCAGTAGGACTCCTTCCTCTTGTAACAACAGCTAGTGAGAGCACACACACACACACACACACACACACACACATAGAGTCAAGCTTGCGGCTAGGAGAGGCTGCCGAGCTCACACACACACACACACACACACACACACACACACACACACACACACACACACACACACACACACCTTCAGCAACACAAGGTGAGTCCTCAAACCTGCTGAAATGCAGCTATTTCCTTTATAGGAGTGTAAAACTAGAGGAAGCGTGTGTGTGACAGCTCTCTTTATTCCTGTGTGTGTGTGTGTGTGTGTGTGTGTGTGTGTGTGTGTGTGTGTGTGTGTGTGTTTTTATGAATGGTCTGCTCTGCTCTCTGTAGTAGTTGACAAAGCAAAGGGTCGCTCAATAATTCATTGCCTCGTGTGGAGGGAAGTCGGGACTACAGCAGGTGAAATGTGATGCTGCACAGACTTCTCTTCTTCTTCTTCTTCTTCTTCTTCTTCTTCTTCTTCTTCTTCTTCTTCTTCTTCTTCTTCTTCTTCTTCTTCTTCCTGATTGCTCCACAGGGACTTTTCTCTCAAGTGGAGCGTCGTGAATATCAAGCTCTCTGATCAATACGATGATTGATCAGCATCACATGTCAATATCCATGTGTGATGAAAGACGTGTCTCTGAACACCAGAAGATCACTTTGTTATTTTATAAACAAACCATTTCACACAGGATTTAAAACAGGAAGAGGAGGTGGAAGTGGAAGAGGAAGAGGCGGAGGAGGTGGAAGAGGAAGTGGAAGAGGAAGAGGAGATGGAAGTGGAAGAGGAAGAGGCGGAGGAGGTGGAAGAGGAAGTGGAAGAGGAAGAGGAGGTGGAAGAGGAAGTGGAAGAGGAGATGGAAGTGGAAGAGGAAGAGGAGGTGGAAGTGGAAGAGGAAGAGGAGGTAGAAGTGGAAGAGGAAGAGGAGGTGGAAGTGGAAGAGGAAGAGGAGGTGGAAGTGGAAGAGGAGGTGGAAGAGAAAGAGGAGGTAGAAGTGGAAGAGGAAGAGGAGGTGGAAGAGGAAGTGGAAGAGGAGATGGAAGTGGAAGAGGAAGAGGAGGTGGAAGTGGAAGAGGAAGAGGAGGTAGAAGTGGAAGAGGAAGAGGAGGTGGAAGTGGAAGAGGAGGTAGAAGTGGAAGAGGAAGAGGAAGAGGAAGTGGAAGAGGAGATGGAAGTGGAAGAGGAAGAGGAGGTGGAAGTGGAAGAGGAAGAGGAGGTAGAAGTGGAAGAGGAAGAGGAGGTGGAAGTGGAAGAGGAAGAGGAGGTGGAAGTGGAAGAGGAGGTGGAAGAGAAAGAGGAGGTGGAAGAGGAAGTGGAAGAGGAGATGGAAGTGGAAGAGGAAGAGGAGGTGGAAGTGGAAGAGGAAGAGGAGGTGGAAGTGGAAGAGGAAGAGGAGGTAGAAGTGGAAGAGGAAGAGGAGGTGGAAGTGGAAGAGGAGGTGGAAGAGAAAGAGGAGGTAGAAGTGGAAGAGGAAGAGGAGGTGGAAGAGGAAGTGGAAGAGGAGATGGAAGTGGAAGAGGAAGAGGAGGTGGAAGTGGAAGAGGAAGAGGAGGTAGAAGTGGAAGAGGAAGAGGAGGTGGAAGTGGAAGAGGAAGAGGAGGTGGAAGTGGAAGAGGAGGTGGAAGTGGAAGAGGAAGAGGAGGTGGAAGAGGAGGTGGAAGTGGAAGTGGAAGAGGAGGTGGAAGTGGAAGAGGAGGTGGAAGTGGAAAAGGAAGAGGAGGTGGAAGTGGAAGAGGATGTGGAAGAGGAAGAGGAGGTGGAAGAGGAAGAGGAGGTGGAAGAGGAGGTGGAAGTGGAAGAGGAAGAGGAGGTGGAAGTGGAAGAGGAGGTGGAAGTGGAAGAGGAAGAGGAGGTGGAAGTGGAAGAGGAAGAGACGGAGGAGGTTGAAGAGGAAGAGGAGGTGGAAGTGGAATAAGAGGCTCGTCATCGTCAGTCAACATATTGATTACTGGATCTCTCAATTGTTTTCTGCTCATATTTAATATTCTGTATCTACAGAGGAGGAAGACATGAACACTTAGGACACAAGAGGAGAGGACACAAGAGGAGAGGACATAAGGGGAGAGGACACAAGAGGAGAGGAAACAAGAGGAGAGGATATAAGGAGATATATATATATATATATATATATATATATATATATATATTTATATCTGTGCAAATAAAAACATAATATCTCAAGCAGCTGGACCTTCATGAGCTGTTTGAAGATCACGAACCGCCACATGGGACTGTAATCAATCACCACACACACACACACACACACACACACACGCACACACACACACACACACACACACACACACACAGTTATTGAGACTATCCCTTTTCTTCTCGAGGCTTGTTGGCTCTGTGATCACATGAGTCCTCATCAGTTAAACCTGAGGGAGGTCAGAGGTCGCTGGCCCTTTAATCACATAGCGTTCACCAGGAGGCCCTCAGTTCGCGTCCCGCCTGTCAGCCGGCGTCAGCGCTGACTTATTGATCCAAGAGGTCGTCTCATCCGGTCGCAGCTCCACCGACAACAAGCAAAGCGCCTGAGCTGCTCTGAGGCCTGAAGGCTGCAACGAGGTCCCTGTCAACACGCCAGGAACATGAATAACCTCATAACAATGTTGCATCAAGAAACGCATGACTTTGTAATTATGAAAACGTTTGAGAGAAGAAGCGAGTGAGAGATAAAGAAGAAGAGCGCTGCATTCAGAGCGCTTTATATCTTATCTTTACTGCGAGGTCACATGATCACCTCGTTTGCATCAACCGCCTCCTTTGAGCCCTCTCTCCTCGCCTCCTTTGTCCTCGCAGGTCTGCTGTTACTCAGCTGCAGACCTGTGACCACAGAAGAAGAAGAAGAAGAAGAAGAAGAAGAAGAAGAAGGAGAAGAAGAAGAAGAAGAAGAAGAAGAAGAAGAAGAAGAAGGAGAAGGAGAAGGAGGAGCAGGAGAAAAAGAGCAGGAGGAGGTAGAGGAGGTAGAGGAGGAGAAGTAGAAGCAGCAGCTGACATCAGCAGGACATCGGCTCTCGGGTGAGTGGTGACGACTTTCACTCCCAAAGTTATTCCTCTTTTCAGCGTTTTACTCGTTACGTCAAAACCGTCTTTTCAAAATAAAGTGACGTCACAGGAAACACAGCATGTGGTTTGGGGAAAACAGATTAAATGGAGAGAAGTTGAGCTTTCAGAACAGGAAGCCTCGCTCAGCAGAAGGTCGTAGATCTCATCCACATTTTAATATGATCACGATTAAAGCTGTGTTCATGTAATATAATTCCTCTTGGTTTATTCTCATTAACTAGAGGGAATAATACTCTGAAAAAGCAAAAAGTCAAGGAGTTTTACAGTCAAAAGCCTTCAAAAACCTTCCGGCTCGTCGTCAGTTTTGTTTACTACATTGTACTTTTCCCTAAAAAGACAATATGTCTCCTACTTGAATGGTAAATTAAAATAAATATTCCAGTAATATTCCCGTTTACATGCAGCGGTTCAACTCCCTTTAATAACGTGAAGCTGCAGTCTTGTCGTTTATCACGTCTAAATATGGAAAAGTTACGTAATGTAAGTTATGTAAGATACAAATGTAACTACGGTTCTATGAATTCTGGATGACCGCCAGAGGCCGTGCTTAACACTGGACATCCGTCTCTAACGGGGCGTTGTTCCTGACCCCACGGGAGGTCCTGGGACAGGATGGACTGTGGAAACGGGTCCGGAGACAGTGAGAGGACGCTTCACTAGCCTGCTAGCTGTCAGAGTTAGCGTGGCCTCAGCTAGCCTGAGTGGAGACGCTCTGCTAGCTAACAGCCGCAATGTTAGCAAGGTCAATGTCCTCAGAGGGACAGCTTGTCTCAGCCTTTGGAGGACAGACACACAATGTACATATCTTTAAAACACACATATTACATTCTCATTATATATATATTATATATTCTCGTCATATTCTGAATGATAGAGGAATATTTATATGTAAACACAGTTTGTTTCATCATATTTCACAATCATCCAACGCTAGAGTAGAACTGCAGGTCTTCATATCTACTCATATCTCATGTATTCATATCTACTCATTGCTCATGTATTCATATCTACTCATATCTCACTCATTCATATTTACTCATATCTCATGTATTCATATCTACTCATATATCATGTATTCATATCTACTCATATCTCACTCATTCATATCTACTCATTTCGCATGTATTCATATCTATTCATGTCTACTCATATCTCACTCATTTATATCTACTCATATCGCATGTATTCATATACACTCATATCTACTCATATCTCATATATTCATATCCACTCATATCTCATGTATTCATATCTACTCATATCTCACTCATTTATATCCACTCATATCTCATGTATTCATATCTACTCATATCTCACTCATTCATATCTACTCATATCTCACTCATTCATATCTACTCATATCTCATGTATTCATATCTACTCATATCTCATGTATTCATATCCACTCATATCTAATGTATTCATATCTACTCATATCTCACTCATTCATATCCACTCATGTCTCATGTATTCATATCTACTCATATCTCGCTCATTCATATCTACTCATATCTCATGTATTCATATCTACTCATATCTCATGTATTCATATCCACTCATATCTCATATATTCATATCTACTCATATCTCACTCATTCAAATCCACTCATATCTCATGTATTCATATCTACTCATATCTCACTCATTCATATTCACTCATATCTCATGTATTCATATCTACTCATATCTCACTCATTCATATCTACTCATATCTCACTCATTCATATCTACTCATATCTCATGTATTCATATCCACTCATATCTCATGTATTCATATCTACTCATATCTCATGTATTTATCTCATGTATTCATATCCACTCATATCTCACTCATTCATATCTACTCATATCTCACTCATTCATATCTACTCATATCTCATGTATTCATATCCACTAATATCTCATGTATTCATATCTACTCATATCTCACTCATTCATATCTACTCATATCTCATGTATTCATATCCACTCATATCTCATGTATTCATATCCACTCATATCTCACTCATTCATATCTACTCATATCTCATGTTTTCATATCTACTCATATCTCATGTATTCATATCCACTCATATCTCATATATTCATATCTACTCATATCTCACTCATTCATATCTACTCATATCTCACTCATTCATATCTACTCATATCTCATGTATTCATATCCACTCATATCTCATATATTCATATCTACTCATATCTCACTCATTCATATCTACTCATATCTCATGTATTCATATCTACTCATATCCCATGTATTCATATTCACTCATATCTCATATATTCATATCTACTCATATCTCACTCATTCATATCTACTCATATCTCATGTATTCATATCTACTCATATCTCATGTATTCATATCTACTCATATCTCATATATTCATATCTACTCATATCTCACTCATTCATATCTACTCATATCTCATGTCTTCATATCTACTCATATCTCATGTATTCATATCTACTCATATCTCATGTATTCATATCCACTCATATCATGTCAGTGTTGAGCTCTCAGTCGCCGTAGTAACCGTCTCCTCTTCCCTCCAGAGACGAGTTCACTGATATTCTGCCTCATTACTGAACTCATTGACCTACATTCACTCACTGTGTGTGTGTGTGTGTGTGTGTGTGTGTGTGTGTGTGTGTGTGTGTGTGTGTGTGTGTGTGTGTGTGTGTGTGTGTGTGATGAAAACTGTACATGTGACTTTATTATTTTTTGTTGTGGTTTGTCTTTACTGTCAGTCGCTGTTCTTTTTCCTGGATCAAGATGTTAGATAGTGATTCTTCTTATTCCACACACACACGCACACGCACACACACACACACACACACACACACACGCACACACACACACACACAGTAATAAGGCTCAGGAACACTTGTGAGGATGAATGAAGCCGACTGGAACGAAGAGAACTCAATGATTTAAACGCTCGCCGGATGAAGAGAGAGACAAACAAACAAATACATAAATAAACACATGAATAAATACATAAATAAACACATAAATAAATACATAAATAAACACATGAATAAATACATAAATAAACACATAAATAAACACATGAATAACGGGTTCCTCTGTGGCGGTGCCGCCCGTCCTCCTGTGAGGAGACACCAGATCTTTTTCTGTATTTGGGGTCTGGAGGGAACGAGGAAAGAGGAAAGAGGACAGAGGAAAGAGGACAGAGGAAAGAGGGAGGCTCCCTGTCAGAAATCCAGCGCTCCCTGTCAGTAATCCAGCGCTCGGTCATGTGACCTGAGCTCTGAACCACAACCCTCTGGTGCTTCATCACCGTGAGGATGACGATGTTGAGTTGGAGCGGACGAGCTGTGGATCTATTGATTATTGATCTATTGATTGTTGATCTATTGATTATTGATCTATTGAAGGGCTGCAACTAACGATTATTTTAATAATCGATTAATCGGTTGTTTATGTTTTCGTTTAATCGATGAATCGGATAAAAAAACAAAAAAACATTAATTTGAATTGATTAATATACATGAATTAAAAGCTGTGCTGCTCCTCTCTCGTCTGTTTGACCTCCACCTGCAGGTGCAGCTCCACCTCATCTCAGCATCAAGCTGCTCTGCATATAGAGCGTCCTCTTCCTGGAACTCTTTCCTTCACATCATCTGATCAATATCTGGGTCTCTTATGACCACGACGTCACGTTGTTGGCTAAGCCCAACTACGGGATTTGCTTCATTCTACTTTGAGTAATAAAAACCTTTACCAGATCCTCCGGCGTAACGTTAAGAGTGACTGGTGACCTGAACCAGACCGGGTGGCGGCATGTTTCACCACGTTACGGTTTTACAAGACTGAACTGTAACGGAACATAACGGAACTTTAACACAATACACAACACAAACATGTTAGCTAACGTGATAGCTAGCTGACTAGCTTCATTTAAAACAAGTTAGAGGGAAATGAAGCCGCTGGAGACATCTTAACGCTGATTGGCCGAGACTCGACACATCAAAGATCTTCTATTGAAGATCAGACCTCAGCTTTTCTCCGCGTCTCACTCTGATCTCAGACACGCTGGCAGCCAGCTGCTCTGCTCTTCTTTTCTTCACCTTGAATTATTGAATTATTGAATGGCGTAATAATCGCGCGACACAACGAATCGATGATGCCAACTCTTTTGATAATCGATTTTTATCGATTTGTTGTTGCAGCCCTAATCTATTGATTGTTGATCTATTGATTACTGATGAGTGTTTGATGACCAGCGTCCTGCTGGTTCTGTGTTCTGTCGTCATGACGTTGTTTATCTTTGTGTTGATGTCAGTCGGTGCATCTTGTTTTTATTATTAGGATTATATGTATATGTATATTTTTTTTACTACGGGGTTTTACTGTTGCTGCTGTTTATTTAATTTAAGTTATGCATTATTAGTTACAGCAGTGTATATGTATGTTCATTTATGTAAATGTATGTCATTTGTTTAAATGTATTTCTTATTAGTCAGTGGGACGTGCAATACATATTACACCATTACCAATTGTATTGTTTAATGTCTCTCTGTCTCTCTGTCTCTCTGTCTCTTTGTATTTCTGTATCTTTGTCTCTTTGTCTCTCTGTCTCTTTGTCTCTTTGTCCCTCTGTCTCTTTGTCTCTTTGTCTCTCTGTCTCTTTGTCTCTCTGTCTCTCTGTCTCTTTGTCTCTTTGTATCTCTGTCTCTTTGTCTCTTTGTCTCTCTGTCCCTCTGTCTCTTTGTCTCTTTGTCTCTCTGTCTCTTTGTCTCTCTGTCTCTCTGTCTCTTTGTCTCTTTGTATCTCTGTATCTTTGTCTCTTTGTCTCTCTGTCTCTTTGTCTCTCTGTCCCTCTGTCCCTCTGTCTCTTTGTCTCTCTGTCTCTTTGTACCTCTGTATCTTTGTCTCTTTGTCTCTCTGTCTCTTTGTCTCTCTGTATCTCTGTCTCTTCGTCTCTTCGTCTCTTTGTCTCTCTGTCTCTCTGTCTCTTTGTCTCTTTGTCTCTCTGTCTCTTTGTATCTCTGTCTCTCTGTCTCTTTATCTCTCTGTCTCTTTGTCTCTTTGTCTCTCTGTCTCTCTGTCTCTTTGTATTTCTGTCTCTTTGTCTCTTTGTCTCTCTGTCTCTTTGTATTTCTGTCTCTTTGTCTCTTTGTCTCTTTGTCTCTTTGTCCCTCTGTCTCTTTGTCTCTTTGTCTCTCTGTCTCTTTGTCTCTCTGTCTCTTTGTCTCTTTGTATCTCTGTATCTTTGTCTCTTTGTCTCTCTGTCTCTTTATCTCTCTGTCTCTTTGTCTCTCTGTATCTTTGTCTCTCTGTCTCTCTGTCCCTCTGTCTCTTTGTCTCTTTGTCTCTCTGTCTCTTTGTACCTCTGTATCTTTGTCTCTTTGTCTCTCTGTCTCTTTGTCTCTCTGTATCTCTGTCTCTTCGTCTCTTTGTCTCTCTGTCTCTCTGTCTCTTTGTCTCTCTGTCTCTTTGTATCTCTGTCTCTCTGTCTCTTTATCTCTCTGTCTCTTTGTCTCTTTGTCTCTCTGTCTCTCTGTCTCTTTGTATTTCTGTCTCTTTGTCTCTTTGTCTCTCTGTCTCTTTGTATTTCTGTCTCTTTGTCTCTTTGTCTCTTTGTCCCTCTGTCTCTTTGTCTCTTTGTCTCTCTGTCTCTTTGTCTCTCTGTCTCTTTGTCTCTTTGTATCTCTGTATCTTTGTCTCTTTGTCTCTCTGTCTCTTTATCTCTCTGTCTCTTTGTCTCTCTGTATCTTTGTCTCTCTGTCTCTCTGTCCCTCTGTCTCTTTGTCTCTTTGTCTCTCTGTCTCTTTGTACCTCTGTATCTTTGTCTCTTTGTCTCTCTGTATCTCTGTCTCTTCGTCTCTTTGTCTCTCTGTCTCTCTGTCTCTTTGTCTCTCTGTCTCTTTGTATCTCTGTCTCTCTGTCTCTTTATCTCTCTGTCTCTTTGTCTCTCTGTATCTTTGTCTCTCTGTCTCTTTGTCTCTCTGTCTCTCTCTCAGACTGAAACCATCTCCCTCCTGCTGCTTTGTGTCTTTTTCTTCTCTTGATTGATATTCTTCTTCTTCTGTCTCTTTACTTGCAGCTTGAGGCCTCGTCTGTCTGGCTGCAGACAAATCGCTGGGCAGAGAGGAGACGAACAAGAGAAGAGGAAGAGGAAGCCGGCCGCTGTGGGATCTGATCCGATGACCTGCAGGAGGAGAGGAGCAGCGCGCGGGCTTTATTAAAATGGGGTAAGTTTAGAGGATCAGACAGAACGCTGCCAGCAGCTGCAGCAGACAAGGATCTGATCTCTGCAACACAACGCTGCTGGTTAGATAACCTGTGACCTCATCAGAGGGGAGGAGCTTCACCCACTCACCATGAGGTCACATGGGGGAAAGAACTACACAATAAAAGCACCGCATTGTGACAAAGACATCAACATTTTGTGAAGGTTTCCTGTCAAAATGAGATGCTTTTATTGTGACACTTTATCCAAAGTTATGTCAAAGTAAAAAAACAAAAACAAAAAAAACAAGATGGTGCCTTAAAAACCAAGATGGCGACTTTTAAAAACCAAGATGTGACTGTTCAAAACCAAGATGGTGAGTTTTAAAAACCAAGATGGCGACTTTTGAAAACCAAGATGGAGACTTTTGAAAACCAAGATGAAAAACAAGTTGCTTCATGAGCAAGAAAGATTCACCCTCCTCTCTCAAAGTGACATCAAATGATTTATTTACTCAATTTGATGCCGTTGCTCTCTGCACCATCATATCTGGAGCGACCAGCCCCAGATGCATGCTGGGAGATGGTGGCTGATTTACTGTCCTGCTGGGAGGGATGAGTTATTGCTCCGTTAGCTCCGGAGAGCGGAGAGAGTGCTGCCCTCCAGAGAGCCTTTATCCTGGATAACTCAACCACACACACACACACACACACACACACACACACACACACACACACACACACACACACACACAAGACAAGGCAGGAGGCGTATTGATCTGGACCGGGGCGGCGTGGTGATGATGGACAGAAGGGACGGACCGAAAGACGTTAAAGAGGTCGGCGTTCCTTTAGGCGTAACGTTAGACGTTCTTTTAGGCGTAATGTTAGACGTTCTTTTAGGCGTTCTTTTAAGGCGTTCCTTTAGGCGTTCCTTTAGGCGCTCCTTTAGGCGTTCCTTTAGGTGTAACGTTAGACGTTCTTTTAGGCGTTCTTTTAAGGCGTTCCTTTAGGCGTTCCTTTAGGCGTAACGTTAGACGTTCCTTTAGACGTAACGTTAGACGTTCCTTTAGGCGTTCCTTTAGGCGTTCCTTTAGGCGTTCCTTTAGGCGTAACGTTAGACGTTCCTTTACACGTTCCTTTAGGCGTAACGTTCCTTTAAGGCGTTCCTTTAAGGCGTTCCTTTAAGGCGTTCCTTTAGGCGTTCCTTTAAGGCGTTCCTTTAGGCGTTCCTTTAGGCGTTCTTTTAGGCGGAACGTTAGACGTTCCTTTACACGTTCCTTTAGGCGTAACGTTCCTTTAAGGCGTTCCTTAAGGCGTTCCTTTAGGCGTTCCTTTAAGGCGTTCCTTTACACGTTCCTTTAGGCGTAACGTTAGACGTTCCTTTAGGCGTTCCTTTAAGGCGTTCCTTTACACGTTCCTTTAGGCGTTCCTTTAGGCGTTCCTTTAGGTGTTCCTTTAGACGTAACGTTAGACGTTCCTTTAGGCGTTCCTTTAAGGCGTTCCTTTAAGGCGTTCCTTTAAGGCGTTCCTTTACACGTTCCTTTAGGCGTTCCTTTAGGCGTTCCTTTAGGCGTTCCTTTAGGTGTTCCTTAAGGCGTTCCTTTAAGGCGTTCCTTTACACGTTCCTTTAGGCGTTCCTTTAAGGCGTTCCTTTACACGTTCCTTTAGGCGTAACGTTAGACGTTCCTTTAGGTGTTCCTTTAGACGTAACGTTAGACGTTCCTTTAGGCGTTCCTTTAAGGCGTTCCTTTAAGGCGTTCCTTTAGGCGTTCCTTTAAGGCGTTCCTTTACACGTTCCTTTAGGCGTTCCTTTAAGGCGTTCCTTTACACGTTCCTTTAGGCGTTCCTTTAGGTGTTCCTTTAGACGTAACGTTAGACGTTCCTTTAGGCGTTCCTTTAAGGCGTTCCTTTAAGGCGTTCCTTTAAGGCGTTCCTTTAAGGCGTTCCTTTACACGTTCCTTTAGGCGTTCCTTTAAGGCGTTCCTTTACACGTTCCTTTAGGCGTAACGTTAGACGTTCCTTTAGGTGTTCCTTTAGACGTAACGTTAGGCGTTCCTTTAGGCGTTCCTTTAAGGCGTTCCTTTAAGGCGTTCCTTTAGGCGTTCCTTTAAGGCGTTCCTTTACGGCGTTCCTTTAGGCGTTCCTTTAGGTGTTCCTTTAGACGTAACGTTAGACGTTCCTTTAGGCGTTCCTTTAAGGCGTTCCTTTAAGGCGTTCCTTTAAGGCGTTCCTTTAGGCGTTCCTTTAAGGCGTTCCTTTACACGTTCCTTTAGGCGTAACGTTAGACGTTCCTTTAGGTGTTCCTTTAGACGTAACGTTAGACGTTCCTTTACACGTTCCTTTAGACGTAACGTTAGACGTTCCTTTAGGCGTTCCTTTAAGGCGTTCCTTTAAGGCGTTCCTTTAGGCGTTCCTTTAAGGCGTTCCTTTACACGTTCCTTTAGGCGTAACGTAAGACGTTCCTTTAGGTGTTCCTTTAGACGTAACGTTAGACGTTCCTTTACATGTTCCTTTAGGCGTAATGTTAGACGTTCCTTTAGGCGTTCCTTTAGGCGTTCCTTTAGGCGTTCCTTTAAGGCGTTCCTTTAGGCGTTCCTTTAGACGTAACGTTAGACGTTCCTTTAGGCGTTCCTTTAAGGCGTTCCTTTAAGGCGTTCCTTTAAGGCGTTCCTTTACACGTTCCTTTAGGCGTAATGTTAGACGTTCCTTTAGGCGTTCCTTTAGGCGTTCCTTTAAGGCGTTCCTTTAAGGCGTTCCTTTACACGTTCCTTTAGGCGTAACGTTAGGCGTTCTTTTAGGCGTTCTTTTAAGGCGTTCCTTTAGGCGTTCCTTTAAGGCGTTCCTTTAGGCGTTCCTTTAGGCGTAACGTTAGGCGTTCCTTTAGGCGTTCCTTTAAGGCGTTCCTTTACACGTTCCTTTAGGCGTAATGTTAGACGTTCCTTTAGGCGTTCCTTTAGGCGTTCCTTTAAGGCGTTCCTTTAGGCGTTCCTTTAGACGTAACGTTAGACGTTCCTTTAGGCGTTCCTTTAAGGCGTTCCTTTAAGGCGTTCCTTTAAGGCGTTCCTTTACACGTTCCTTTAGGCGTAATGTTAGACGTTCCTTTAGGCGTTCCTTTAGGCGTTCCTTTAAGGCGTTCCTTTAAGGCGTTCCTTTACACGTTCCTTTAGGCGTAACGTTAGGCGTTCTTTTAGGCGTTCTTTTAAGGCGTTCCTTTAGGCGTTCCTTTAAGGCGTTCCTTTACACGTTCCTTTAGGCGTAACGTTAGGCGTTCCTTTAGGCGTTCCTTTAAGGCGTTCCTTTACACGTTCCTTTAGGCGTAATGTTAGACGTTCCTTTAGGCGTTCCTTTAGGCGTTCCTTTAAGGCGTTCCTTTAAGGCGTTCCTTTACACATTCCTTTAGGCGTAACGTTAGGCGTTCTTTTAGGCGTTCTTTTAAGGCGTTCCTTTAGGCGTTCCTTTAAGGCGTTCCTTTAGGCGTTCCTTTAGGCGTAACGTTAGACGTTCCTTTAGGCGTTCCTTTAGGCGTTCCTTTAGGCGTAACGTTAGACGTTCCTTTACACGTTCCTTTAGGCGTAACGTTAGACGTTCCTTTACACGTTCCTTTAGGCGTAACGTTAGACGTTCCTTTAGGCGTTCCTTTAAGGCGTTCCTTTAAGGCGTTCCTTTACACGTTCCTTTAGGCGTAATGTTAGACGTTCCTTTAGGCGTTCCTTTAGGCGTTCCTTTAAGGCGTTCCTTTAGGCGTTCCTTTAGACGTAACGTTAGACGTTCCTTTAGGCGTTCCTTTAAGGCGTTCCTTTAAGGCGTTCCTTTAAGGCGTTCCTTTACACGTTCCTTTAGGCGTAATGTTAGACGTTCCTTTAGGCGTTCCTTTAGGCGTTCCTTTAAGGCGTTCCTTTAAGGCGTTCCTTTACACGTTCCTTTAGGCGTAACGTTAGGCGTTCTTTTAGGCGTTCTTTTAAGGCGTTCCTTTAGGCGTTCCTTTAAGGCGTTCCTTTACACGTTCCTTTAGGCGTAACGTTAGGCGTTCCTTTAGGCGTTCCTTTAAGGCGTTCCTTTACACGTTCCTTTAGGCGTAATGTTAGACGTTCCTTTAGGCGTTCCTTTAGGCGTTCCTTTAAGGCGTTCCTTTAAGGCGTTCCTTTACACATTCCTTTAGGCGTAACGTTAGGCGTTCTTTTAGGCGTTCTTTTAAGGCGTTCCTTTAGGCGTTCCTTTAAGGCGTTCCTTTAGGCGTTCCTTTAGGCGTAACGTTAGACGTTCCTTTAGGCGTTCCTTTAGGCGTTCCTTTAGGCGTAACGTTAGACGTTCCTTTACACGTTCCTTTAGGCGTAACGTTAGACGTTCCTTTACACGTTCCTTTAGGCGTAACGTTAGACGTTCCTTTACACGTTCCTTTAGGCGTAACGTTCCTTTAAGGCGTTCCTTTAAGGCGTTCCTTTAGGCGTTCCTTTAGGCGTTCTTTTAGGCGTAACGTTAGACGTTCCTTTACACGTTCCTTTAGGCGTAACGTTAGACGTTCTTTTAGGTGTTCTTTTAAGGCGTTCCTTTAGGCGTTTCTTTAAGGCGTTCCTTTAGGCGTTCCTTTAGGCGTAACGTTAGACTCAACATGAGGCTTGTGATGATCAGCTCTGATCGTGTGAGGAATGGAGATCCATCCATTACCGCTGGAGACGACCATCGGGTCGTGCTGCAGCATGAGGCCTCGATTCATGACCACAGCCGGGGTTTGAACCTGCGATCAGAGCGTCTGTCTCTCTCTCTCTCTCTCTCCTGCTGATCTACAGTAATGTCTGATGACGAGCGGTTATCTTCATTACTGTCCCCTCGAATCAGCCTCACACTCATTTCCTGTCTCTCTTTTTCTCTCCCTCCCTCTCTCTCTCTCACTCTCTCTTTCTTTCTCTCTCTCTCTCTCTCTCTCTCTCTCTCACTCTCTCTCTTTCTTTCTCTCTTTCTCTCTCTCACTCTCTCTCTCTCTCTATCCGTCTCTCAATCTAAGGTTTAATAGCCTGACAAGCAGAGCAATAATCCCTCCATTATTATTCCTGCTGCAGAGAGACAGGGATCCGTTTATTAATGTTAGACGTTCCTTTAGGCGTTCCTTTAGGCGTTCCTTTAAGGTGTTCCTTTAGGCGTTCCTTTAGACGTAACGTTAGACGTTCCTTTAGGCGTTCCTTTAAGGCGTTCCTTTAAGGCGTTCCTTTAAGGCGTTCCTTTAAGGCGTTCCTTTACACGTTCCTTTAGGCGTAACGTTAGGCGTTCTTTTAGGCGTTCCTTTAGGCGTTCCTTTAAGGCGTTCCTTTACACGTTCCTTTAGGCGTAACGTTAGGCGTTCCTTTAGGCGTTCCTTTAAGGCGTTCCTTTACACGTTCCTTTAGGCGTAATGTTAGACGTTCCTTTAGGCGTTCCTTTAGGCGTTCCTTTAAGGCGTTCCTTTAAGGCGTTCCTTTACACGTTCCTTTAGGCGTAACGTTAGGCGTTCTTTTAGGCGTTCTTTTAAGGCGTTCCTTTAGGCGTTCCTTTAAGGCGTTCCTTTAGGCGTTCCTTTAGGTGTTCCTTTAGGCGTAACGTTAGACGTTCCTTTACACGTTCCTTTAGGCGTAACGTTAGACGTTCCTTTACACGTTCCTTTAGGCGTAACGTTAGACGTTCCTTTACACGTTCCTTTAGGCGTAACGTTAGACGTTCCTTTACACGTTCCTTTAGGCGTAACGTTCCTTTAAGGCGTTCCTTTAAGGCGTTCCTTTAAGGCGTTCCTTTAGGCGTTCCTTTAGGCGTTCTTTTAGGCGTAACGTTAGACGTTCCTTTACACGTTCCTTTAGGCGTAACGTTAGACGTTCTTTTAGGTGTTCTTTTAAGGCGTTCCTTTAGGCGTTTCTTTAAGGCGTTCCTTTAGGCGTTCCTTTAGGCGTAACGTTAGACTCAACATGAGGCTTGTGATGATCAGCTCTGATCGTGTGAGGAATGGAGATCCATCCATTACCGCTGGAGACGACCATCGGGTCGTGCTGCAGCATGAGGCCTCGATTCATGACCACAGCCGGGGTTTGAACCTGCGATCAGAGCGTCTGTCTCTCTCTCTCTCTCTCTCCTGCTGATCTACAGTAATGTCTGATGACGAGCGGTTATCTTCATTACTGTCCCCTCGAATCAGCCTCACACTCATTTCCTGTCTCTCTTTTTCTCTCCCTCCCTCTCTCTCTCTCACTCTCTCTTTCTTTCTCTCTCTCTCTCTCTCTCTCTCTCTCACTCTCTCTCTTTCTTTCTCTCTCTCTCTCTCTCACTCTCTCTCTCTCTCTATCCGTCTCTCAATCTAAGGTTTAATAGCCTGACAAGCAGAGCAATAATCCCTCCATTATTATTCCTGCTGCAGAGAGACAGGGATCCGTTTATATGACATGAACGTGATTATTCTGGGTCAGAGACCTCGTCTCCGAGTCCAAAGCTGAATCTCATGCGGCTGAAGGCTGAAAGTAGAGAGTGAAGAACGAGAGCGAGCTCGTTTACCATAAACATCACGATATTAACCAAATATACATCTGTGTCTCTCTAACACAAATCTCAAAGAATCCAAACGTACAGATCTGAACCTGCAATGAAGTGTTTATGAGCTCATGTGGAACCGGTTTACGTCTTCATAATGAACATGAAGAGACAACGAGGAGCTTTAACTTCCTGTTGGTTCTAGCGCCCCCTGTGGACTAAAGAGGTAGTGTTGGTTCTGGCGCCCCCTGTGGACTAAAGAGGTAGTGTTGGTTCTAACGCCCTGTGGACTAAAGAGGTAGTGTTGGTTCTAACGCCCTGTGGACTAAAGAGGTAGTGTTGGTTCTGGTGCCCCCTGTGGACTAAAGAGGTAGTGTTGGTTCTGGTGCCACCTGTGGACTAAAGAGGTAGTGTTGGTTCTGGTGCCCCCTGTGGACTAAAGAGGTAGTGTTGGTTCTGGTGCCACCTGTGGACTAAAGAGGTAGTGTTGGTTCTGGTGCCACCTGTGGACTAAAGAGGTAGTGTTGGTTCTAGCACCCTGTGGACTAAAGAGGTAGTGTTGGTTCTGGTGCCACCTGTGGACTAAAGAGGTAGTGTTGGTTCTGGTGCCCCCTGTGGACTAAAGAGGTAGTGTTGGTTCTGGTGCCACCTGTGGACTAAAGAGGTAGTGTTGGTTCTGGTGCCACCTGTGGACTAAAGAGGTAGTGTTGGTTCTAGCACCCTGTGGACTAAAGAGGTAGTGTTGGTTCTAACGCCCTCTGGACTAAAGAGGTAGTGTTGGTTCTAACGCCCTGTGGACTAAAGAGGTAGTGTTGGTTCTAACGCCCTGTGGACTAAAGAGGTAGTGTTGGTTCTAACGCCCTGTGGACTAAAGAGGTAGTGTTGGTTCTAACGCCCTGTGGACTAAAGAGGTAGTGTTGGTTCTAACGCCCTGTGGACTAAAGAGGTAGTGTTGGTTCTAACGCCCTGTGGACTAAAGAGGTAGTGTTGGTTCTAACGCCCTGTGGACTAAAGAGGTAGTGTTGGTTCTAACGCCCTGTGGACTAAAGAGGTAGTGTTGGTTCTAACGCCCTGTGGACTAAAGAGGTAGTGTTGGTTCTAACGCCCTGTGGACTAAAGAGGTAGTGTTGGTTCTAACGCCCTGTGGACTAAAGAGGTAGTGTTGGTTCTAACGCCCTGTGGACTAAAGAGGTAGTGTTGGTTCTAACGCCCTGTGGACTAAAGAGGTAGTGTTGGTTCTGGTGCCCCCTGTGGACTAAAGAGGTAGTGTTGGTTCTGGTGCCACCTGTGGACTAAAGAGGTAGTGTTGGTTCTAGCACCCTGTGGACTAAAGAGGTAGTGTTGGTTCTGGTGCCCCCTGTGGACTAAAGAGGTAGTGTTGGTTCTAACGCCCTCTGGACTAAAGAGGTAGTGTTGGTTCTAACACCCTGTGGACTAAAGTGGTAGTGTTGGTTCTGGCGCCCCCTGTGGACTAAAGAGGTAGTGTTGGTTCTGGTGCCCCCTGTGGACTAAAGAGGTAGTGTTGGTTCTAACACCCTGTGGACTAAAGAGGTAGTGTTGGTTCTAACGCCCTGTGGACTAAAGAGGTAGTGTTGGTTCTAACACCCTGTGGACTAAAGTGGTAGTGTTGGTTCTGGCGCCCCCTGTGGACTAAAGAGGTAGTGTTGGTTCTGGCGCCCCCTGTGGACTAAAGAGGTAGTGTTGGTTCTAACGCCCTGTGGACTAAAGAGGTAGTGTTGGTTCTGGTGCCCCCTGTGGACTAAAGAGGTAGTGTTGGTTCTGGCACCCTGTGGACTAAAAAGGTAGTGTTGGTTCTAACTCCCTGTGGACTAAAGAGGTAGTGTTGGTTCTAACACCCTGTGGACTAAAGAGGTAGTGTTGGTTCTGGCGCCCCCTATGGACTAAAGAGGTAGTGTTGGTTCTAACGCCCTGTGGACTAAAGAGGTAGTGTTGGTTCTAACACCCTGTGGACTAAAGTGGTAGTGTTGGTTCTGGCGCCCCCTGTGGACTAAAGAGGTAGTGTTGGTTCTAACGCCCTGTGGACTAAAGAGGTAGTGTTGGTTCTGGTGCCGCCTGTGGACTAAAGAGGTAGTGTTGGTTCTGGCGCCCCCTGTGGACTAAAGTGGTAGTGTTGGTTCTAACGCCCTGTGGACTAAAGAGGTAGTGTTGGTTCTGGTACCCCCTGTGGACTAAAGAGGTAGTGTTGGTTCTAACGCCCTGTGGACTAAAGAGGTAGTGTTGGTTCTAGCGCCCCTTGTGGACTAAAGAGGTAGTGTTGGTTCTGGTGCCCCCTGTGGACTAAAGAGGTAGTGTTGGTTCTGGTGCCCCCTGTGGACTAAAGAGGTAGTGTTGGTTCTAGTGCCCCCTGTGGACTAAAGAGGTAGTGTTGGTTCTGGCGCCTCCTGTGGACTAAAGAGGTAGTGTTGGTTCTGGCGCCCCCTGTGGACTAAAGAGGTAGTGTTGGTTCTGGCGCCCTCTGTGGACTAAAGTTGGTTCACACTACATGTTCTCCTGCGGGCTTAATAATAAGACAGGAGCTGTGCAATGAGAAAATAACCTAATAGAGAACAAATAGTATCATACATGTAGTGTATTTGTGAAAAACTATTACATTATAAAATATATATATAACATTTAATAATAAAACAATTAAATAATAAAATATCTATAACTTAGTGATTCTGTTTAGGCCAGCAGAGAAGGCTTAGCAGGCCCTGACGGCCATCACTGCTTGAATGAGGTTTCGGCGTGAAGAGAGCAAAAAAACACTCATCTTTGTGCCCATAGTGACTCGCCATAATTTAACATAAAGAAATGATTTAAAGTTTAAAACGTTTTCCAAAAGTCTGGAGTTTATTTGCCCAACGTTTTGATAGCTAATTTAATAGAGCATGTTGGGACCATTTCAGAGTTTACAATGGGTGTGTATGGCAGAGCTAGAGTGGAGAGCCACAGACAGCGACAGCGACAGAAACTTAAAAAAACAACGTATTTTGTTTTAAGTCCCACAATTCTCACTCTTTACACACCATTGCTGGATAAAAACGTAGAAAATGTTGTGCTTGTGGTTCACATGCGTCGTGGAATCCAACAAACATATACGTTTTTGTCAGCAAGCCTGACAAAAACTGCTTCATTGGACCCCATGTTAAATCGGACCACAATTTTCTCTCATGAAGCAAAGAGGAGAATTCTCTGAACTAAACTTAGCTCTCATGTCTACACCCACAAACATTTAAAAGACATGTCTGGGTTCACACGAGTCTTATCTCTCTCGTGATTCCTTTTTTTTTGGCGTTCAGTCATGGTTTTTGATAAACAGCAAGAGTTTGACCAGTTCACTAGTTGAAAATCACAGTTCAGTCTGCTTCACATGGCGCTCTGTCACCATGACAACCAGTGACACACACACACACACACACACACCAGGAGGAGCAAACTGACAGTCGGTCAGCTGACATCAGTCTTAAGACGCTCACATGTTAAACTCTACAAACATAACAAGCATATCACAAACATTCAAGGACACCTAAACGTAAAGTATTGTCTCTCTCATGATTCATAAAGTTTTTATCAAATTCAGTAGTTTGACAGGTTTATTTCCTTAAATCCACAGACCAGTCGGCCTCTATTCAGTCTGCTGGCTCTCACCCAGTCCTCGATCACCATGACGACGAGAGCACACAGGTGCTTCATATGAGCCAATCAGTTTAGCACACACACACACACACACACACACACACACACACTTCAGATGAGCCAATCAGTTTAACACACACACACACACACACACTTCAGATGAGCCAATCAGTTTAACACACACACCAACTGAAGTCTTTTGGATGCAGAGTAATAAACAAAGCTAGCATAAAGCTAGCTTTGTTTATTACTCTGCACGTTCGCGTGTGTGTGTGTCACTTTAAATACAGACGTGAGGACCAACCGCTCACGGTCACATTATTAACTCCACAAGAAGAACAAGCACATCAGCGCGTTCGGCTGCTTCTTTCCTCTCTGTTTATTGTACCTTTTTGGTGATTTTACCATGTTTTCGCCTTTGAAGCCGGGGTTTAAGATGGACAATCCACTCCCAGTCTTAAGATCTCGTCTGCCCAATCACCATGGTAACCAGTGACCTTTGTCTATGAAGCAAGAGCTGCTCTCAAGTCCATCACAAATATATATATATATATATTTATATATATATATATATATATTGCGATGTCTTACGGCAGTAGTCGCCACACCATCGAAATTTCTTGCGAAATGTTGTAGTTATTATTATCATCATCATGCTGTTGCAGACACACTGAGGTTTCTAACAGGTTAACGTGTGCTGGTCTCCGCAGGCTGCAGGTGTGTGAGGCCCGTCTGCTCCGCCCACAGCCATGCCGGACGTGAAGCCTCCTCCAGCATGTGACTCGTCCCCCTCCCCCTCTGGCTCCTCCCCCTCTGACTCGGGCTCCTCCCCCTCCGGCTCCTCCCCCCTCCGCCACATGGAGCCCTGCATTGCCGACCTCCCGCTGTCCCCCGACCCCCTGTCCTCCTTCCCCCGACACAGACCCGGCCTCCCTCACTACCCGGGCCTCCAGGGGCCCCCCTTCCCGCTGATGTCCAGGTGCACCAGCAGCACCTTGCTCACGAACCTGGGGCTGAGGTACTGCTCCGGCAGGCCGGGCCCTCTGGGCCCTCTGGATCCTGGTCCTGGGCCGGGCCCCTGCGGCTACACAGCGAGCAACAGGCCCTACAGGAGCATGGAGAACCTGAACTGGAACGCCGTTGCGGATTCTGGCCTGTGTGCGTTCAGCGGCGCCCCCTACAGGAGCACGGACAGCGAGTTCATTTTACACTACACCTCCACCAGCCACTGGTACGACGGGCCCCCTGATGGATCTCTGGGCGGGGCCCCTGGACTGACCCCCCACCAAGAGAGCTTGGCGTTCTACCCTCGACACGTGCTGCCCAGGAAGGACCTGCCGCTCTTCCCTCAGTTGCTGTTTCCGGGCAGCGGCGACGAATGGGACGCCAGGAAGGGCCTGAGGGAGAAGCTCCGCCTCCAGAGCGCAAGGTCGTCCGTGGAGCCTCTGAAGCCCCTCCCCCTTCGGCCTCTGCCGACCCCCGCTGTGCGCGACGCAGGCCCAACCACCGCCGTGGCTTCCAGGCCGCCGGGTTCCACGCGCATCACCAGCCCCGAGGAGATCAAGCAGGAGGTCCTGAGGCGCTTGCGGCTCCGGCGGCAGAACAGCAGCCCCAACCTGGTTCTCCACGGCGCCCCGTCCGGCCCGAAGGCGGCGAAGACGTCCTACACCACGGACAACATCGCGGGGAACCGGAGCCGGCCTCCCGCGGGACGCCTCCACATCCCCACGTTCGAGGAGTTCAAGAGGATGAGGCAGAAGGAGGGAGACCAGGACCGGGAGTCCACAGCCGGTTCTGTGGGATCTGGAGCATCAGACGATAAGAGTCCTCATCCCGGTGGAGGAACCCCAGAGCCGCCGGAGGACTCGGAGGAGGCGCAGGGAGAACCCAGACCAGCGAGGAGCGCCCTGCTCACCGCGTACGCGCCCATCTGCACGGGCCCGTCTCCTCGCTCGCCCCTGCAGACCCTGGCCAGCTCCACCCAGGAGAGAGAGGAGGGCAGCAGCAGGAGGAGGAGGAGCAGTCTGGAACCCGCCGGGTCGGTTCCCTTCCCGCCCGGCAGGGAGAACTGGGGTCGGCCCTCCAGCTGCTGCCCGGCGCTCCTCCTGGAGGGGACGGACCTGTCCAGCTACGGAGCCAAGATCTACAAGATGAAGGACGGCCTCATCGGCTCGGCTCTGGACCTCATCAAGAAGAGGTGAGTGGATGAGTCGTTTTATATATACTTCTATACAACCAGAGGAGTCACCCCCCGGTGATCAGGAGAGAGAATGCAGCTTCAACACATGAAGCATAGACTTCTATACAACCAGAGGAGTCGCCCCCTGGTGGTCAGGAGAGAGAATGCAGCTTTAACACATGAAGCATAGACTTCTATACCACCAGAGGAGTCGCCCCCTGGTGGTCAGGAGAGAGAATGCAGCTTTAACACATGAAGCATAGACTTCTATACAACCAGAGGAGTCGCCCCCTGGTGGTCAGGAGAGAGAATGCAGCTTTAACACATGAAGCATAGACTTCTTTTCAAGCAGATGAGTCGCCCCCTGGTGGTCAGGAGAGAGAATGCAGCTTTAACACATGAAGCATAGATTTCTATACAACCAGAGGAGTCACCCCCTGGTGGTCAGGAGAGAGAATGCAGCTTTAACACATGAAGCGTTCTCCTCTTCTGATCCATGAAGGTCCTAATTGACATTTCACTAGCTGCCATGACAGGATCATATTATATTTCTCTGGTATTGGTTATTTATTGTTTGTGGTGCAACAAGCTTGTTGCTTTAAATCGGACAGTAACGATGAGACGACCTGTGTGAACGAGTCCATCTGTGTGTGTGTGTGTGTGTGTGTGTGTGTGTGTGTGTGTGTGTGTGTGTGTGTGTGTGTGTTATCCATTCATCTCAGTTATTGTGCTAACAGCTGTCAGAGCTGCCAGGGTGAAGACTGAGGTGCACGACAGACTGTAGTCTCTCTCTCTCTCTCTCAGTAGAGAGGGCGTGTTCTACAGCAACAGAGACTCAGGTTCTTTGTCTGCAGACGAGTTGATGGACGTCTGGATAGAGAATAACTGCTGCCTGTGTCTTTGTGTGGAGAACATGCAAAACATGCAGAATATGCAAAACATGTAGAACATGCAGAACATCTGTGTGAAAGTCAGAGCTGCAGGCTGCAACTAAAGGTTATAATAATAATAATAATAATAATAATAATAGTAGCGCTTTTCTAAATACTCATAGATGCTTTTATATATATATATATATATATACTTTTTTCTTTTAAGAATGTTTTTAAACAATAATAATATAACATAACTCAAATAAATACAAATTTATTTAAACAAATAAAAGAATAAACAAAACTAATGGCGACTGAATGTCTTTATTTTTGTAGATATTTGGTCATAAGCCAAACATTTAAATTATGAAAAAAAATAATCAACCTTTTAATTGATTACTCACCTCCCAGTCGATGAGTCGACCAATCACATCGCCGACTGCAGCTCCTTCACACCCCTGCGCCTCCACATGGTCTCTCCCCAGTGGATGCATCTTCTAGTTCCCACAATGCAACACGCTGCGGTTTTAAATGTGGCTCCGGGCTCTGTGAATATGTTGAAAGATGTATTAATAAAACATGACTGCGTTCTGTGTGAAGTCTGCAGCCCGAGGTGGTCGACTTCCACCAGCTCGCTCTTTGTTGCGGTCCAACTGGCTGACGCAGCTCCGGCTGTTATCGCAGTAATAATCATGTTATTACACCCGGGAGGCTTTTATGGAACTGCAGTTCTATTTCTTTATCTCTATTAAACAACCTGGACACAACAAAGGTGTGTCCAAGTTGTTGAATATGAAAAAGGGCGCCCCCTGTGGACTAAAGAGGTAGTGTTGGTTCTAGTACCCCCTGTGGACTAAAGAGGTAGTGTTGGTTCTAGTGCCCCCTGTGGACTAAAGAGGTAGTGTTGGTTCTAACGCCCCCTGTGGACTAAAGAGGTAGTGTTGGTTCTAGTACCCCCTGTGGACTAAAGAGGTAGTGTTGGTTCTAGTGCCCCCTGTGGACTAAAGAGGTAGTGTTGGTTCTAACGCCCCCTGTGGACTAAAGAGGTAGTGTTGGTTCTAACTCCCCCTGTGGACTAAAGAGGTAGTGTTGGTTCTAACGCCCCCTGTGGACTAAAGAGGTAGTGTTGGTTCTAGTGCCCCCTGTGGACTAAAGAGGTAGTGTTGGTTCTAGCGCCCCCTGTGGATTAAAGAGGTAGTGTTGGTTCTAGCGCCCCCTGTGGATTAAAGAGGTAGTGTTGGTTTTAACGCCCCCTGTGGACTAAAGAGGTAGTGTTGGTTCTAACGCCCCCTGTGGACTAAAGAGGTAGTGTTGGTTCTAGCGCCCTCTGTGGACTAAAGAGGTAGTGTTGGTTCTAACGCCCCCTGTGGACTAAAGAGGTAGTGTTGGTTCTAGCGCCCCCTGTGGACTAAAGAGGTAGTGTTGGTTCTAGCGCCCCCTGTGGACTAAAGAGGTAGTGTTGGTTCTAACGCCCCCTGTGGACTAAAGAGGTAGTGTTGGTTCTGGTGCCCCCTGTGGACTAAAGAGGTAGTGTTGGTTCTGGTGCCCCCTGTGGACTAAAGAGGTAGTGTTGGTTCTAGCGCCCCCTGTGGATTAAAGAGGTAGTGTTGGTTCTAGTGCCCCCTGTGGACTAAAGTGGTAGTGTTGGTTCTAGCGCCCCCTGTGGACTAAAGAGGTAGTGTTGGTTCTAGCGCCCCCTGTGGACTAAAGAGGTAGTGTTGGTTCTAGCGCCCCCTGTGGACTAAAGAGGTAGTGTTGGTTCTAGCGCCCCCTGTGGACTAAAGAGGTAGTGTTGGTTCTAGCGCCCCCTGTGGACTAAAGAGGTAATGTTGGTTCTAGCGCCCCCTGTGGACTAAAGAGGTAGTGTTGGTTCTAGCGCCCCCTGTGGACTAAAGAGGTAGTGTTGGTTCTAGCGCCCCCTGTGGACTAAAGAGGTAATGTTGGTTCTAGCGCCCCCTGTGTCCTGGTTCAGGTTCTCCCGTGTCCCCCTTCCCTCCAGCAGTACGAGGGCCATGTTGGACAAACCCGCCGTCTCTAGTTTCCTGAACCACTCCAAGAGTCAATAACAACATGAGAGCCACGTTGTTGGCGCTCTAGAGGCCCAATAAACTAATTATGAACCTGCTGATCTCATAAAGAACCACAAGCGCATTTCATCTGAGTAGAAATATCAGAATTCTCTCAAACTGTTGAAGCCAGAGTTTTATCGCGGTGATCAATCTTCCACCCCGTTGTTGTTGTTGTTGTTGTTGTTGTTGTTGTTGTTGTTGTTGTTGTGTCTGCTGGACACGAGAAGCTTGCCAGTGTATCAATACTCTGCATGACTGGTGTTGTTATTAACGTGTGAAAGCAGAATTTAAAGCTGTGTGCGTTACGACTGATCAATATGTGATCAATACGTGATCAATACATGGTCAATACATGATCAATACGTGATCAATACATGATCAATACATGATCAATATGTGATCAATACATGATCAATATGTGATCAATACGTGATCAATATGTAATTCCTCCTTGGTTCCTCTCATGCATTGATCACATATTGATCATGTGATCAATGCATGAGAGGAACCAAGGAGGAATTATTAGCTTTTATTTGAAGATCATTTAGTAATAATCTTTTATTCTCTCGTCTCTGATTGGCTGAGGCAGAGACACGCCCACAGAGACACGCCCACAGAGACTCTGGCTCTGATGTTATTAATAAAGTTTTATTTCATAAAAGACCTCCATTAACGTTTACATGTTAGTTATTAGACAAAGGAATGAAGGAGTGTGTGTGTGTGTGTGTGTGTGTGTGTGTGTGTGTGTGTGTGTGTGTGTGTGTGTGTGTGTCTCATTGCTGTCCTCCTGAGGGAAGAGAGGCATTGATCTGATGTTTGAGGGGTAAAAAGATGATGATGGAGGAGGAGGAGGAAGAAGAGGAAGAGGGTGTGTGGTGGAGAAAGAGGAAGAGAGGAAGGCACAGCAGGAAGCAGAGGCATGAGAGAGAGAGAGAGAGAGAGAGAGAGAGAGAGAGAGAAGAGAGAGAGAGCTCTGAATTACAATTCCACCATCCTGACTTTTCCTCATTTTCTCCCTCTATCGCCTCCTCTCCTCCTCTCCTCCTCCTCTCCTCTCCTCCTCTCCTCCTCCTCCTATCCTCTCCTCCTCTCCTCCTCCTCTCCTCCTCCTCTCCTCTCCTCCTCTCCTCCTATCCTCTCCTCCTCTCCTCCTCCTCTCCTCCTCCTCTCCTCTCCTCCTCCTCCTATCCTCTCCTCCTCTCCTCCTCCTCCGATCCTCTCCTCCTTTCCTCCTCCTCTCCTCCTCTTTTCCTCTCCTCCTCCTCTCCTTCTCTCCTCTCCTCCTCCTCTCCTCTCCTCCTCTTCTTCTCTCCTCCTCCTCCTCTCCTCCTCCTCTCCTCCTCTCCTTCTCTCCTCCTCTCTTTCCTCCTCTCCTCCTCTCCTCTCCTCCTCTCCTCCTCTCCTCCTCCCCCTCCTCCTCTCCTCTCCTCCTCTCCTTCTCTTCTCCTCCTCTCCTTCTCTCCTTCTCTCCTCCTCTCCTCATCTTCTCCTCCTCTTCTCCTCCTCCTCTCCTCCTCTCCTCCTCCCCCTCCTCCTCTCCTCTCCTCCTCTCCTTCTCTTCTCCTCCTCTCTTCCTCCTCCTCTCCTCCTCTCCTCATCTTCTCCTCCTCTTCTCCTCCTACTCTCCTCTCTTCCTCCTCTCCTCCTCCTCTCCTCCTCTCCTCCCCCTCTCTTCCTCCTCTCCTCCTCCTCTCCTCCTCTCCTCTCCTCCTCCCCTCCTCTCCTCTCCTCCTCTCCTCTCCTCCTCCTCTCCTCCAGCTGCAGTGCAGAGGTCTCTCCTGAGCTCCCCGTCAGGCTGTCATGTGACCAGGACGACTCTTGGCCCTCCGCCGTTGCCATGGTAACGACGGCCGAAACCGGAAACGACGATACGGCCGCAGGAGGAAGAGGAGGAGGAGGAGGAGGAGGAGGTGAAGGAGGAGGAGAGGAAGCTGGAGAATGCGTAAGGATTCCTCTATTTCATTTCTTTTCTTCTTCTTCTTCTTTTCTTCTTCTTCTCTCTTTAATGTCGCCGCTCGTCTTCCTCGTCGCTGGGGGACTGCGACACACACACACACACACACACACACACACACACACACACACACACCCTGATGCAGAGGTATGTGCTCCAGCAGCCGGTGGAGCTGCAGCTTCTCGTCTTTTCTTTTCTTGCATTTCCCTCAAAAAGCGACGCGCTGCATTTTGATAATTCAGAGAAGAAGAAGATGAACGATCCTCCTGATGGCTGCAGGTGATGATGATGAGGATGATGAGGATGCTGGACGGCAGCCATGACGCCTAGAGGAGCTGTGGAGGTCATCATGTGTGTGTGTGTGTGTGTGTGTGTGTGTGTGTGTGTGTGTGTGTGTGTGTGCGTGAGAACCGATACATTGTTGCGTAACAGCGACATGAGAAGCTCATCACACAGACACACGAGCCGCGACTTCTCTCATCGTTACGCCACTCGTCTCCTCCTCCTCCTCCTCCTCCTCCTCCTCCTCTTCTTCCCCCTCTTCTCCTCCTATCCTCTCCTCCTCTTCCTCCTCCTCCTCTTCTTCCCCCTCTTCTCCTCCTATCCTCTCCTCCTCCTCTTTCTCCTCCTCCTCTTCTTCTTCTTCTTCCTCCTCCTCCTCCTTGTCCTCCTCCTCTTCCTCCTCCTCCTCTTCTTCCCCCTCTTCTCCTCCTATCCTCTCCTCCTCCTCTTCCTCCTCCTCCTCTTCTTCTTCTTCTTCCTCCTCCTCCTCCTTGTCCTCCTCCTCCTCCTCCTCCTCCTCCTCCTCCTCTGTTCTGACCCCTCTCTCTCCCCCCCGGCAGCATGCCGCTCTGGGCTGCCGGCGCTCCAGCTCGGACGCCGCCTACGAGCTGGCTGAGTCGGTGAGGGCGCAGCGCGACTGCCGCCTGCGGCCGCACTACAGCGACCCCATGCCGGCCGACGCCTCCAAGCGCAAACAGCTGGAGATGAAGATCGCTGCGGCCGCTCGACTCCACGGACACCGCCGGGACCGGGACAGCGGTGAGCCTCACACGTTTCATTTTAAAACTAGAAAAGGCTGGTAGGTAGACGGGTAGAGAGGTAGAGAGGTAGACAGGTCGACAGGTAGAGAGGTAAACAGGTAGGTAGGTAGACAGACAGACAGTCAGATAGACGGGTAGGTAGGTAGGTAGGTAGGTAGACAGACAGACAGACGGGTAGGTAGGTAGGTAGACAGGTAGGTAGGTAGGTAGACAGGTAGGTAGGTAGACAGGTAGACAGACAGACAGAGGGGTAGGTAGGTAGGTAGGTAGGTAGGTAGGTAGGTAGGTAGGTAGACAGACGGGTAGGTAGGTAGGTAGGTGGGTAGGTAGGTAGGTAGACAGGTAGACAGACAGACAGACGGGTAGGTGGTAGGTAGGTAGGTAGGTAGGTAGGTAGGTAGGTAGACAGGTAGGTAGGTAGGTAGGTAGGTAGACAGGTAGACAGACAGACAGAGGGGTAGGTAGGTAGGTAGACAGGTAGACAGACAGACAGACGGGTAGGTGGTAGGTAGGTAGGTAGGTAGGTAGGTAGGTAGGTAGGTAGGTAGGTAGGTAGACAGGTAGGTAGGTAGGTAGGTAGGTAGGTAGACAGGTAGACAGACAGACAGAGGGGTAGGTAGGTAGGTAGACAGACAGACGGGTAGGTAGGTAGGTAGGTAGGTAGGTAGGTAGATAGACGGGTAGGTAGGTAGGTAGGTAGACAGGTAGACAGACAGACAGACGGGTAGGTGGTAGATAGGTAGGTAGGTAGGTAGATAGACGGGTAGGTAGGTAGGTAGGTAGGTAGGTAGGTAGGTAGGTAGACAGGTATACAGGTAGACAGACAGACAGAGGGGTAGGTAGGTAGGTAGACGGGTAGGTAGGTAGGTAGGTAGACAGGTAAGAGGTAGACAGACGGGTAGGTAGGTAGGTAGGTAGGTAGGTAGACAGACGGGTAGGTAGGTAGGTAGGTAGGTAGGTAGACAGACGGGTAGGTAGGTAGGTAGGTAGGTAGACAGACGGGTAGGTAGGTAGGTAGACAGGTAGACAGTCAGATAGACGGGTAGGTAGGTAAGTAGGTAGGTAGACGGGTAGGTAGGTAGGTAGACAGGTAGACAGACAGACAGATGGGTAGGTAGGTAGGTAGGTAGGTAGACAAGTAGACAGACGGGTAGGTAGGTAGGTAGGTAGGTAGACAGACAGACGGGTAGGTAGGTAGATAGACGGGTAGGTAGGTAGGTAGACAGGTAGACAGTCAGATAGACGGGTAGGTAGGTAGGTAGGTAGGTAGACAGACAGACGAGTAGGTAGGTAGGTAGGTAGGTAGGTAGACAGACAGGTAGGTAGGTAGGTAGGTGGACAGACAGGTAGACAGTCAGATAGACGGGTAGTTAGGTAGGTAGGTAGACAGGTAGACAGACAGACAGACGGGTAGGTAGGTAGGTAGGTAGACAGACGGGTAGGTAGGTAGGTAGGTAGGTAGGTAGGTAGACAGGTAGACAGACAGACAGACGGGTAGGTAGGTAGGTAGGTAGACAGACGGGTAGGTAGGTAGGTAGGTAGGTAGGTAGGTAGACAGTCAGATAGACGGGTAGGTAGGTAGACAGACAGACGGGTAGGTAGGTAGATAGACGGGTAGGTAGGTAGGTAGGTAGGTAGGTAGGTAGACAGACAGACAGACAGACAGACAGACAGACAGACGGGTAGGTAGGTAGGTAGGTAGACAGACGGGTAGGTAGGTAGGTAGGTAGACAGACAGACGGGTAGGTAGGTAGACAGACAGACGGGTAGGTAGGTAGGTAGGTAGATAGACGGGTAGGTAGGTAGGTAGGTAGGTAGGTAGGTAGGTAGACAGACAGACAGACAGACAGACAGACGGGTAGGTAGGTAGGTAGGTAGACAGGTAGACAGACGGGTAGGTGGGTAGGTAGGTAGGTAGGTAGACAGGTAGACAGACAGACAGACAGATAGACGGGTAGGTAGATGTTATATGATGTTATATTTTCCCTATTAGCTTATTTTCTCATGTCACAGCTCCTCTTCCTCTGTTGCTCTGCTTCCAGCCTGCAGTGCATGAAGCTTTTTTAAGGAATTGCTCTTATCCAAATCAAATTTCACCTCTATGCCTCTATGGAAGCAGAGCGACTTCTAGCTGACCTTTGCAGATTAAAGTACACGGAGAGTTGACGTTATTGTTGATTGTCTTCAACCAATCAGATCTTTAGTTTGACATGTGGGCGTATTCTTTGACGTGCAGCGCCTGCATGCTGGCACTGGACGTGTGATTGGTCAGTGGGTGACTTCTGTCAACACAACAGAAAGCTAGCTAGCTGCTAGCAGAACTCAGTAGGAGCAAGAAGAGTTCAGGCTGAAACATAAGAGAAGTTAGGACATTTTTAATGTTTTGCTTGGTGTAGTTTTTTTAACACTCAATGGCTGAAGGAGGAGAAACGGACTTGGTGGCGGATTTACTAAATGGAGAAGGAGCTGGTACTGGAACTGAACAACCGCGTCATTGAACTGTTTAACAAAGAGAGGAGGATGGGCTTTGTCTTTAAGTGAACAGCATGTGGGGAGTGAACTGCTGTTTGTGTTACTGTTGAGCCGAGGCTGGTCCCGCTACCCGAGAGCTAGCTGCTGCAGCTAACGCTGACAACTCCTTTTATATTTGTGCTGAATTTTCAGTGTTGTTTACTTGAGCTCAAATAGCCGGTGGCAGCAACTGCTACTCTCACCGGCCACGGTGCCGACACCAGAGAGGTTAGCGCCAGAGAGGTTAGCACCAGAGAGGTTAGCGCCAGAGAGGCTAGCACCAGAGAGGTTAGCACCAGAGAGGCTAGCGCCAGAGAGGTTAGCACCAGAGAGGCTAGCACCAGAGAGGATAGCAACAGAGAGGTTAGCGCCAGAGAGGCTAGCGTCAGAGAGGTTAGCACCAGAGAGGTTAGCACCAGAGAGGTTAGCACCAGAGAGGCTAGCGCCGGCAGCTAGCACCGTGGAGGTGGTGGGGGAGGCAGGGTTCCCTCGCCGTCAGCCTGTTTTCCATTGCGTCTTCTTGAGCGTGGTGGCGAATTTTACGGTAGTTAATATCGTTCTCTTGAGTGTGCAGTGTTTTAGTGCCGCAGTTTTGTTGGATTGTTTTGTCATGTTTTTTTATAAGTAAATGTGATGGTTCTTGTTGATGTGAACTACATGTATTGTCCGTGAATGACGCCGCATCCCGTCATGCGCGTATTTATGTAAACGACATCAGACGGCACAGAAGGCCAGAAGGTAGAAAATCCATGGCCCGCCACTGGTAGACCGGTAGGTAGGTGGACAGGTAGGCAGGTATACAGGTAGACTTCTGGTGCTTCGGTTAAGAGCTGCGTTTGAATCTCCTGGCCTTTGCACCCCGTCGTCACCTCCTTCTCCAAACGCTGCACCCCCCCAACGAGCACTAACAAGCACTAACGCCTCCCTCTCTCCTCTCTCCTCCCTCCTCCATCCTCCTCCCTCCCTCCACCCTCTCTCCAGCCCCGGCTGCCCTGCGCGGTCGCTCTGAGCCGCCCGGCGAGGAGCGGCAGGCGGGTCTGGCCGTGACGCGCACCGGGCAGCACCGCTGGAGCACCATCAGCAGCCTGAGCGTGGACAGCGGCGTGGTGGGCCTCAGCGACGAGCGGGAGGAGGAGGACAGCGAGCCTCGCCGCTACCGCCGGAGCCGGGGCTCCGAGGTGGAGCGGGTGGACAGCGGCATCGGGCCCGGCCTGTCCCGCACCTGGAAGAGGCCGTCGGCTTCCCTCCGAGCCTGGGAGGCCCAGAGGCCCTGTCCGGACTGCGGACTCAGGGAAGGGGCCTCCAAAGAGCGAGGAGAGCGCATGTGCGAGCGCTGCTCCAAGCTGCGCACCGAGCGCAAGGAAGCCCTCCTGGAGTTCCTGAACACGGAGTCCAGCTACGGCGAGGACCTGCGCATCATCCGGGAGGAGTTCTACGGGCCCATGCGGAGCGCCGCGCTGCTGACGGCCGAGCAGCTCGCCGTGGTGTTCGGCAACGTCCAGGAGCTCATAGACGTCAACGACCGCTTCACTGAACACCTGCAGGACAGCATCGACCAGGCCTTCGACCAGGTGGGGTTTGATGCTCTCGTGTTGAAACGCCAGCGAGACTGTGCTGGATTATTAAAATGATTTGTGAATGTCCGTTTTTAAGTTCTAATTCCATAAGTTGTCCCTTTCCATCCAGATACCGACACTAATCTCTAGAAAAGGTCTTGCAAACACAGTTCATCCAATGCGAGGCGTATTCTCTGAGCTGCACTTTGACCCTCTGGTGTGGTTTGACCTCAGGGAGATGACGATCTGCTCACGGTCTACATCGGAGAGATCTTCCTGGAGTTCGTCAACATGCTGCCGGCCTTCCAGACGTACTGCCTGCAGCAGTCCACCTCGGTCAACATGCTCAACACGCTGGAGAAGGAGAAGGAGCTGCTCAGGTAGCTTCTACTTCCTGTTGGTGTGTGTGTGTGTGTGTGTGTGTGTGTGTGTGTGTGTGTGTGTGTGTGTGTGTGTGTATGTGTGTGTGTGTGTGTGTGTAAAGTTCCTGCCGCTGCTGGTTTCTGTAATTCTTAATGGAAGAGACAGCCGATATCACTTATTCAGAAGAAGGTCTATTTTGAGAGAAGATCTGCTATGATTCATATTTTTAGACAGTTTGGCCAACTGTCAAACCTCCGGTTCTATAGTGAAGCCAAAACATCATGTGCTAAAGCTGCATTCTCTCTCCTGACCACCAGGGGGTGACTCCTCTGGTTGTATAGAAGTCTATGCTTCATGTGTTAAAGCTGTATTCTCTCTCCTGACCACCAGGGGGTGACTCCTCTGGTTGTATAGAAGTCTATGCTTCATGTGTTAAAGCTGCATTCTCTCTCCTGACCACCAGGGGGCGACTCCTCTGGTTTTATAGAAGTCTATGCTTCATGTGTTAAAGCTGAGGCTTCAAAATCTGAAACGTGAGTCACGATGACTCAGGCCTTTTCCCAGGACGTCCACTTTCAACAACATTTTTCTCTCGTTCTGTCTCCTCAGAATCTTCCTGGACGTTTCCCAGAATGACAACACGGCTCTTCGGCGCATGAACCTGCGCTCCTTCCTCATGGCGCCCCTCCAGCGGGTCACCAAATACCCGCTCCTGCTGAGCCGCATCATTAAGGTCACTCCCGAGTGCCACCCCGACTACGCGCGTCTCCGCGAGGCCAAGAGTCGGGTGGAATCCCACCTGGAGCACATCAACATGAAGACCAAGCAGGAGGGCAACGGCGTCACCTGGTCCCTCCGCTCGTTCCGCCGCGACAGCCGCAAGAACCGGGAGGTCATCAACATCGAGATGCGGGAGGTGTCGATGAAGACGGTGGGCTGGGCGAGGGAAAACACGCGCTTCGTCATGGAGGGACCCCTCCAGTTGTCCCAGCCGGCGGACGGTCAGTGGGTGAAGAAGGGCAGCAAGGCCCTCAAGTTCCAAAACGTCCAGAGTCTGCTGATGGTGAGGATACAGCGGGCCGGCGAGGACCCGGCGGCGGGCGTCGACACGGCGGCGGCGCGTGGGGATCAGGGAGGCGGCGGCGCGGACAGCATTCGAGACGGAGTGCTGGTTCTGATCAAGGACAAGAGCAGCGGGAAGTTCACGGTGCTCAGAGAGCCCATCCGCCTGGGGAACTGCGTGGTGTCCACCGATCCGGACTGCGAGGACACGTTCGAGGTGCTCGACATCCGGCGGGAGTCTTTCGTTCTCCGCGCCTCGGACAAAGCCCGCACGCAGCAGTGGTTCCATCAGATCAACAGATACACCAGAGACCTGGGCACCTGGAGGAAAAGACGCAACGCGTTGCCCAACATCATGATCAACACAAACCAGACCCGGTCCTGAGACTAAGCCTGTCACACTGTAAATAACCTGCAGAGCTAAACTCACAACGAGAAGCATTTCTGAGCGACGCCGCTCTAAAAACCATAGAAGTAGAATAGAAGTAGAACGGACATTCTCTTTCAAATCAACGCAGCAGTGACGGTCAGAGCGGCGGATTTTTACTGTAGTGGGGAGGAACATTAGTGAAAACTAAACAGACTTACGGAGTAAAGTCTACTAACACGGGTAAAAGGCTAAAAGTTAACTTAATGCTTCATCAACACACTCCTGTCACAGCAAACTGTATCACCAGATTATTGGCAACTTTGTTCGGGTCATTTTCTGCAACCAGTGCAGCATTAAAGCATGGAGGAATTAGCAAGCTAGCTAACTAACTAGCCAGCCGTTAATGGATGGCATGCTAATTCCACCATGCTTTAATGCTACACTGGTTGCAGAAAATGAGCCGAGCGGCATTACGGTCCAACGGTTCCCTTACACATCCGGAGAAAGACAAGCTAACGTTACCTAGCTAACGGTACTAGCTACCTGACGTCAACAATCAACCTTTTTTTCTTTTTTTAGTCAAATGACCACGAAAACCAATGAAATGTCCGCTCTACTCCCGTTCTATTCCCACGATTAAAATAATCTTTTCTCAAAGTCTCGTGGGAGAAGGATTCAGCACTTTTTCTTCTCCTTACAAAGCTATAAGTGCGCCACACCGTCATGAAGTTACGTACGAAGGAAAATATCACATTCCTGGACAACCAAAAAAAAAGAACTTGGGCCGAGCTCGTCGGCCTTGATTGTAAAGACCGTTTCCTCCCGGGGAAGTCGAGCTGTGTTTTCAGTACGAACAGAGAAGAGCATGACTGAAACATGGCTGACTGCAAAAAAACGAAAAATTGTACTGTCATTTTTTTATTTTATAAGAAGACGAAGGGTTGGTCGGTCCAGATCTTTGTCCAGTGGTTTCTGTTTGTTGTCACCGCCCTCTACTGGACGTCGGCGGTACAACACTTCCTGTATCACTGTGTTTTTGAATGAGAACCCACACAACAGCAATAATCTCTGCCGGCTCCAAACACGTAGCTACCGGACATGCATTTCATCCCCGAGGTTTCCTCTGGAGTACAGAGTCTTCACGTGGAAGATTCAACTGAAGATTCAACTGAAGCTTCAAATGAAGCTTCAGTTGAAGCTAAAGATTGAACTGGATCTTCCGTGAGGAGGACTCTGTTCCACGTGGAGGACTCGGGGTTCAGATGGTGGTGGAGCCATGAAAGCCGTTCCTAGTCGACCTCTTTAACTGTGAAGCGTCGTGTCACCAGTCAACGCTCCAGCTTCTCCTCACTGTGTGTCGAGTGCAGAGTTCTTCAACCTCTGGCTCGGGGGCTCTTGTGGGGTCGACCGGACCGGACCGTGGCACAGAAGTAATGACATCTGATTGGACGATTCATCGGGATGAATCATTCGATTACAAAACATCTAATTGTCCAAAAAAAAAAGTCTTTGAATCAGAACCCCGGTCGTCACATGACCCCAAGTCCATAAAACCAATCAATGCTTCGCCGTTTAAAAGGTTGAAAACTCCGTTACTCGACTTAAAAATGAAAGGAAAGCGTCCCACTGTCCGCCCTGGCGGTCATGTGACCCTGTGTGTCATGTGACCCGTGTGTCATGTGACCCTGTGTGTCACGTGACCCTGTGTGTCATGTGACCCGTGTGTCATGTGACCCTGTGTGTCACGTGACCCCCTGTGTGTCACGTGACCCCCTGTGTGTCACGTGACCCCCTGTGTGTCATGTGACCCGTGTGTCATGTGACCCTGTGTGTCATGTGACCCTGTGTGTCACGTGACCCCCTGTGTGTCATGTGACCGTGTGTGTCACGTGACCCGTGTGTCATGTGACCGTGTGTCATGTGACCATGTGTGTCACGTGACCCCCTGTGTGTCATGTGTCATGTGACCTGGTGACGAGCTGCTGTGCCTTGGTACTCGATCAGTTCCCGTCGCCGTAGCATTGATCCCCAGACTCACTGGAGGCAATATAACATAACCATTCCTCTGAGTCACTTATGGCGTTCCTTTAGTGTTATTATTTATGAAGGCTTTATTTAATTTAATGCACTTTATTATGATTGAGAAACAGGATGTAGAACAGCAGGTTTCCTGTTTGAGACGAAGGTTCAACAGGTGAAGAAGAAACTGAACCTGCTGCCGCTTTCTTTTCTCCTTTTCTTTCTGGAAGACCTGATGTATTACCCCTCCATGTAAGATATTGTGAATTCTATTAAAAAGATTTTAAACACACACTCTTCTTTCATTTGTTTAATTATTAATAAAGTATGACGCAGCCAGTAAACGTAGAAATATATTTACAGTCATTTTGAAGCATTTTGTTTTAAAGACACTGATTCAAAGAGAACTACGAACCCAAACACCCGAGCAGAGCTCTGAGGCGCTGCCGCTCCTGGAGCCTCACTTAGGATTCTGTGGATAGGTTTGTTTGTTTATTTGTATATATATTTTTTTTTATATTTTTCCAAATATGTGAATATACGGATTGGAGCTACAAACAAAAGTTGTATTTATAAAAGTCTGAAATCATCAGAAATCTGGTCCGAATGCCGTAAAATGTTTATTGGATTCTACATTGAATGTAACATTTCCTTCATAAATGAGGCTCCTGGGTTTGTTTTGGAGATCCGATTCCAAAAGAAGAAAAACAACAAGACTCGACGGTGAACAAACACGCACTTCCTTTTCTTTTTTTTGGCAAATAAACAAAGAAAGAAAGAAAGAAAGCAAGAAACAGATCTAAACATCAACCCAACATGATCTAAACCGCCGGCCCGGTCCTGGACGGCTCACCGGTCCTGGACGGCTCACCGGTCCTGGACGGCTCACCGGTCCGTGTCGCCGCCGGCCTCCTTGGCGAGGCCGCGGATGGACAGGTCGTATACGACCTCCTCGATCTTCTTCACGTCGTACTTGAGGCCGTCGTAGCGCTTCCTCAGCGGGTCGTTCTTCAGGTTGAGCAGCCGGAAGCCCGAGTCCAGCTCGTTGATGAAGTTGGAGATGCGGAGCGGCCGCGTGTAGTCGCCCGCCGTCACGCTGTTCACCGCCAGCCGCGACTGCAGGAGGACAGCGTTCAGACGGAGGGGAAGAGCGGAGGAGAGCCCTCCAGACTTTAGGACTATCTAGTTAAACCGGCGACTCACTCACCAGTTCACTGGCCATGATGAGCACACCTGCCAGGTAATCCTCCACGTCCAGGTGGAAGCCCTTCTCTCGCACCACCTCGACTGAAGAGGAAAAACAATAAGAGTAAAATGAATGAAGTGTATCCTCCAGTATCCAGTAGATCATGTGATCAGGACATCGTGAATGTTTCTCTGGTCTCTGATCACGTGACTTTGTAAACAACCAATCAGTGTTTAGAACAGCATTAGGAGAGCTAGCAACGTTAGCAGCACCGCTAACAGAGAACCAACAGGAGGAGAGCTAGTAACGTTAGCAGCACCGCTAACAGAGAACCAACAGGAGGAGAGCTAGTAACGTTAGCAGCACCGCTAACAGAGAACCAACAGGAGGAGAGCTAGTGATGTTAGCAGCACCGCTAACAGAGAACCAACAGGAGGAGAGCTAGTGACGTTAGCAGTACCGCTAACAGAGAACCAACAGGAGGAGAGCTAGTGATGTTAGCAGCACCGCTAACAGAGAACCAACAGGAGGAGAGCTAGTGACGTTAGCAGCACCGCTAACAGAGAACCAGCAGGAGGAGAGCTAGTGACGTTAGCAGCACCGCTAACGGAGAACCAGCAGGAGGAGAGCTAGTGACGTTAGCAGCACCGCTAACAGAGAACCAGCAGGAGGAGAGCTAGTGACGTTAGCAGCACCGCTAACAGAGAACCAGCAGGAGGAGAGCTAGTGACGTTAGCAGCACCGCTAACGGAGGACCAGCGAAGGTTCACTTTAGTTACATGATGATGCGTTCAGGCTCTGCTCAGTGAACATGAGTACTGGCTGAAGGTAAATGATATCGTTCTCATGATGCGTTCAGGTGTAATCTAGTAAAATGTAGTGTTGGTGATAAACTAGAATAAATCCAGATGTTTTCACATGAATATGAAATAGATATTAGAGATGAACTATGAAGTTTAACTTCATAAAGCTCTTTGTTGTGTGATTATGAAGAAGAGAAAAATACAATCAATGACTAGAACAAAGTACAACATGTAGTATCTCTGATGGTTTGCTGACTTGAGAGTTGAACCAACAACCATCTGGATCTGTTGACCCTCACTGGAACCTACTGCTGAGGACCTGGGAACCTACTGCTGAGGACCTGGGAACCTACTGCTGAGGACCTGGGAACCTACTGCTGAGGACCTGGGAACCTACTGCTGAGGACCTGGGAACCTACTGCTGAGGATCTTGGCCACTTCCTCCCGGACCACCAGCGTCTCCGTCTCCAGGTAGACCACGAAGGCGCCGAGGAACACCAGGCGCTGCAGCACGAAGCGCCAGTGCTCATGGAACCTGAGCCGGGTGGAGAACAGAGAACGTTCTGTCATCGTTATGTAATTATTAGTCGTGTGTTATCATTGTGTCATCAATATATTATTATTAGTCGTGTTTTTTGATTCCTGATGTTTCCGTTGTGTCGTTTTAAATAGAACAGTCATCTGGTGCAGAGTGAACCACCTGTCACACAACTTATCTTTGATTTTAGAATCTGTTTATCTTTTAATAAAAAGCTTGATGAAGATGAAGATGATGAAGAGTTCATGAGCTTTACGTCATCAGTATTAAACAAACACATATAAATAAAAATATATATAACAAAGAAAATATGAATAAATATAGAAAATAAATATAAAAAATACGTATATAAAAAATAGAAATAAATATCGAAAATAATATATTAAAAAAAATATATATAGAAAATAAATATCGAAATAAACAAATAAAATAATATAGAAAATAAATAAATAAAATATAGATATAAATCTAGACATAGATCCGTACCTGTAGTACTGCTCTCTCTAATATATATATATATATATATATATACGCACCTGTAGTACTGCTCCACAGGGAACTTGGTCTTCAGTTCTCCGAGGTGAGTCCGGACTGTGCAGAACAACTCTCGAGCTTTTGCACACTTGCTGGGGACTGACAGGAGAAGATTATTTATTAATTATGTATTACAGACGACAGCAGACAACACGTCAGAGATCTATCGCTCACTCTCTTTGAACCCAGACGGCTGGTGGACGCTCTGCAGGACCGTCAGGATCTCTCTGGCCGTCTGCTCCAGCGCCTGCACCACCTTACGGATATCCTAGAACAAGAGTATTAATATGATATAATATATCCTAGAACAAGAGCATTAATATGATATAATATATCCTAGAACAAGAGCATTAATATGATATAATACATCCTAGAACAAGAGTATTAATATGATATAATATATCCTAGAACAAGAGTATTAATATGATATAATATATCCTAGAACAAGAGTATTAATATGATATAATATATCCTAGAACAAGAGTATTAATATGATATAATATATCCTAGAACAAGAGCATTAATATGGTATAATACATCCTAGAACAAGAGTATTAATATGATATAATATATCCTAGAACAAGAGTATTAATATGATATAATATATCCTAGAACAAGAGTATTAATATGATATAATATATCCTAGAACAAGAGTATTAATATGATATAATATATCCTAGAACAAGAGTATTAATATGATATAATATATCCTAGAACAAGAGCATTAATATGATATAATATATCCTAGAACAAGAGCATTAATATGATATAATACATCCTAGAACAAGAGTATTAATATGATATAATATATCCTAGAACAAGAGTATTAATATGATATAATATATCCTAGAACAAGAGCATTAATATGATATAATATATCCTAGAACAAGAGCATTAATATGATATAATACATCCTAGAACAAGAGTATTAATATGATATAATACATCCTAGAACAAGAGTATTAATATGATATAATATAATACATCATATCCTGACACAAAGAGTATTAATATAATATAATACAACATCTCCTGCAACACAGTCTTAATTTCACATCTCCATTAATTAGACAACTTCTCTTTAACATAGTGTGTATTCATTTATCATTGTGCAATAAAACTAATACATGTTATGTGCAAACCTGCAGAGAGAAGCTGAAATCAAAATGTAGACAATGAGAGTATTTGATGTGACTTCTTATTGCCAATTATCTTAATATTGAGTATTTTAAGGATTACAGACGGGAGAAAAATCCATGAATACTTTAACTGAGGTAAAGGTGTGAATAGAACCAGAGAGTACATGAATGTGGAGAGTTTCCAGCAGAGCTCAACAACAACAACAGGAAACAACAACAACAACAGCAGGAAACAGGAACAACAGGAAACAACAACAAGAAACAACAACAACAACAGCAGGAAACAGGAACAACAGGAAACAACAGCAGGAAACAGGAACAGGAAACAACAGAAACAACAACAGGAAACAACAACAGAAACAACAACAGAAACAACAACAGGAAACAGGAACAACAGGAAACAACAACAGAAACAACAACAGGAAACAGGAACAACAGGAAACAACAACAGGAAACAGGAACAACAGAAAACAACAACAGGAAACAACAGAAACAACAACAACAGGAAACAACAACAGAAAACAACAACAGGAAGCAACAACAGGAAACAACAACAGAAACAACAACAGAAAACAGGAACAACAGAAAACAACAGGAAACAACAACAGAAACAACAACAACAACAGCAGGAAACAGGAACAACAGGAAACAACAACAAGAAACAACAACAACAGGAAACAAAAACAACAGCAGGAAACAGGAACAGGAAACAACAACAGAAACAACAACAGGAAACAACAACAGAAACAACAACAGGAAACAGGAACAACAGGAAACAACAACAGGAAACAGGAAACAACAACAGAAACAACAACAGGAAACAGGAACAACAGGAAACAACAACAGGAAACAGGAACAACAGGAAACAACAACAGAAACAACAACAGGAAACAGGAACAACAGGAAACAACAACAGAAACAACAACAGGAAACAACAACAGAAACAACAACAGGAAACAGGAACAACAGGAAACAACAACAGAAACAACAACAGGAAACAGGAACAACAGAAAACAACAACAGGAAACAACAACAACAGGAAACAACAACAGGAACACAGACTGCCTTAAGGAGACATGTTGTGGACGAGCTTTGGCGTGACGCGACTCGGCGAAGCCCGGGAAACTTCCATGCGCGAGCTACCAAATATAACTGGTCACGTGATTTATTGTTCCAGGTGAAGCGACGCCTCAACGGCTCCTTCAAATCTATCGGGAGGGCATACCGGCGCGCGGCGGGTCGTGGAAGACGACCGAAGAGACCCGAAGAGGACCGAAGAGACCCGAAGAGGACCAGGAGCCGGCCGTGGCCCGCAGACCAGACTCCAGCCATTAAAGCGCTGCTTCCAGCGTCTCACCTCTCTGACGTCCTGGTCGGCGCTCAGGAAGCCCTGGATGTAGCTGAACATCTCGGTTACCGACATGTCGGCCTCGAGGCTCCGCTCCGGAGGAGGAAGGTGACGAAGAAGAGGAGGAAGAGGAGGAAAAAGAGGACGAAGAAGAGGAGGAAGCTAATTCATAAGAGGAAGAAAAAACCATCAACGTGCACAATAACCGTCGCCTCTGCCTTCGCGCTGCTTTGTGTGGCGCCTGGTGATGAGGTCACACGTCACGTGACTGTCGAACCCTTTCCCGCTAAAGAAAAAAAAATGTATTTAATGTATTAAAACAGGAAGGTTGTCATGAATAACAACAACATAATATTAATAAATAATAATTTAAAAATATACTTTACATGTGTATGGATAAATGTGTTATAGTAATATCATTATAATAATAATTATTATTATTTATATAATTTGTATCGACAAATGTGTTATAATGTATTGCAAGAGACATTTTTACAATAATTTTAAAATTGATGGCATTTTATTCACAATAAATATTGTTGTTTTTCTGAAAGATGCAGGTATGTGTTTTTTTCGTGAACAGATATGGTAATATTGTTATTTTTATGTTATCATATTTATTTTATTTTTATTGAACACACATTATTTAGCAAACAATATATTGCAAATAATAGATACATTTATTTATTAATTATGAAAATTATTTAAATGAATGAAGACACTTACATAAATATAAATATATAAACATCTGCACCACGAAGTTTACATGAGAAGAACAAAATAACAAACAGCAGCAAATAAAAATAAATCCTACGTTCTGTTTTACAAGAATACATTAATTAAGTCATGAGCAAATAATTAAATGCATTTTAAACTAAACAAATTAGAGTTTAATATGTCTAGTCTTGTTACAATAAACAGGATATTCACCAATAAGAATAATTCCAGAAATAGATGATTAGAATAGTTATATTCTGGTGAAAAAACAGAAATGCTGCATTACGTCATTCCTCCTGTTGATGGCGCCAAAGCTGCATGTTGCTAATGTTGCCTTCAGGTGCTGCTCGGAAAATATATTATTAAGCATGAAAGTTACTCTTTCAGCCTCATCCACGGACACGGATTACAGTCAAGTCACAACAGTGGGATGAAATAATAAATATATTATATTATATTATATACAATTGAACTATCTCATATTTTAAAATTACAACTTTTTTAATTTTTTTTAAATTATTTTTCATTTTTAAAAGTCTAAAATTGGCTTAAAAACAAATGTATTATTTGCAAAGCAAAATAATTATGAGCCTTTAATGTAAAACATTATTACAACGACTTTAAATAACAAGATAATAACTCATACAAACAAGATAATAACTAATTTAAACAAGATAATAACTCATTCAAACAGATAATAACTCATTATAACAAGATAATAACTTATTTAAACGATAATAACTCATTATGTCAAGATAATAACTCATTATAACAAGATAATAACTAATTACAACAAGATAATAACTCATTGAAACAAGATAATAACTAATTTAAACCAGATAATAACTAATTATAACAAGATAACAACTAATTTAAGCAAGATAATAACTCATTTAAACAAGATAATAACTCATTATAACAAGATAATAACTAATTCTATCCATCAATCCATTATCAGCCGCTTATCCGGGGTCGGGTCGCAGTGGCAGCAGGTTCAGCAGGCCGACCCAGGCTTCCCTCTCACCCGCAACACTTTCCAGCTCATTCTGGGGGATCCCGAGGCGTTCCAAGGCCAGCCGGGAGATATAATCCCTCCAGCGTGTCCTCGGTCTTCCCCGGGGTCTCCTACCAGTTGGACGTGCCTGGAAAACCTCTAATGGGAGGCGTCCAGGAGGCATCCTGACTAGATGCTGAACCACCTCAGCTGACTCCTTTCGACACGAAGGAGCAGCGACTCGACTCCAAGCTCCTCCTGATGTCCGAGCTCCTTACCCTATCTCTAAGGGTGAGCCCGGCCACCCTCCGGAGGAAGCTCATTTCGGCCGCTTGTATCCGAGACCTCGTTCTTTCGGTCACGACCCAGAGTTCGTGACCATAGGTGAGGGTTGGAACATAGACCGACCAGTAAATAGAGAGCTTCGCCTTCCGGCTCAGCTCCTCTTCACCAGGACGGACCGGTACAGCGCCTGTTTTATTGCTGCAGCCGCACCGATCCGTCTGTCGATCTCCCGCTCCACCTTACCCTCACTCGTGAACAAGACCCCGAGATACTTGAACTCCTTCGCTTGGGGTAGGCAGTTTGTCCCCACCTGGAGGGAGCAATCCACCGGTTTCCGGCAGAGCACCATGGCCTCAGATTTGGAGGCGCTAACTCTCATCCCTGCCGCTTCACACTCGGCTGCAAAACGCCCCAGTGAATGCTGGAGGTCACAGTCCGAGGAGGCAAACAGGACCACATCATCCGCGTACAGCAGAGAGGCGATCCCGAGACTCCCGAACCGGATCCTCTCCGCCCCCTGGCTGCGCCTAGATATCCTGTCCATGAAGGTCACGAACAGGACCGGTGATAAAGGGCAGCCCTGGCGGAGGCCAACACCCACCGGGAACGTGTCTGACTTATTACCGAGGATACGGACACAGCTCCTACTGCAGGCGTACAGAGACCGGATAGCCCGTGCCAACGGGTCCGGCACCCCATACTCCCGCAGCACCCCCCACAAAAACCCCCGAGGGACCCGGTCGAAAGCCTTCTCCAAGTCCACAAAGCACATGTAGACTGGTTGGGCAAACTCCCAGGACCCCTCCAGTAGTCTTGCAAGGGTAAAGAGCTGGTCCACTGTTCCACGACCGGGACGGAATCCGCACTGCTCGTCTTGAATCTGAGGTTCGACAAGCGGTCGGAGCCTCCCTTCCAGCACCCTGGCATAAGCTTTTCCCGGGAGGCTGAGCAGTGTGATGCCACGATAGTTTGAGCACACTCTCCGGTCCCCCTTCTTGAAGATGGGAACCACCACCCCGGTCTGCCAGCCCATGGGCACTGTTCCCGACCCCCATGCGACACTGAAAAGGCGTGTCAACCAAGACAGCCCAACAATGTCCAGCGCTTTCAGCATCTCAGGGCGGATCTTATCCACCCCTGGCGCCTTGCCATCAAGGAGCTTTTTGACTACCTTAGCGACCTCTGCCAGGGATATGGGAGAAACCACCCCAAAGTCTTCCGGCGCTGCCCCCTCTCCGGGGGACATGTTGGCCGGGTTTAGGAGTTCCTCAAAGTGCTCTTTCCACCGCCCGACGATGTCCGCAGTCCGGGTCAGCGCCCCCCCCCCCCCCCCCCCCCCCCTGCTGAGAACAGCCTGGGGTAGGCCCTGCTTTCCCTTCCTGAGCCGTCGGATGGTTTGCCAGAACTTCCTTGAGGCCAACCGAAAGTCCTTCTCCATGGCCTCCCCGAACTCCTCCCATGCCCGAGTTTTAGCATCCGCGACCATCGCAGCTGCAGCCCTTCTGGCCTGCCGGTACCCGTCAGCTGCTTCCGGAGACCCCTGGGCCAGCCAGGCCCGAAAGGCCTCCTTCTTCAGTTTGACGGCTTCCCTCACCCCCCGTGTCCACCACCGGGTTCTCGGGTTGCCGCCACGACAGGCACCGATGACCTTCCGGCCACGGCTCCGAGCAGCCGCGTCCACAATAGAGGCTTTGAACATGGTCCACTCGGGTTCCATGTCCCCAGCCTCCCTCGTGATGTGTGAGAAGTTCTTCCGGAGGTGGGAGTTGAAGACCTCCCGGACAGGATCCTCCGCCAGACGTTCCCAGTTCACCCTCATTACACGTTTGGGCTTGCCAGGTCTTTCTAGCCGACTCGGTGATCAGTTGACAGCTCTGCTCCTCTCTTCACCCGAGTGTCCAAGACATACGGCCGCAGATCAGATGATATGACTACAAAGTCGATCATTGATCTCCGGCCTAAGGTGTTCTGGTACCAGGTACACTTATGAGCCACCTTATGCTCGAACATGGTGTTCGTTTTGGACAAACTGTGGCTAGCACAGAAGTCCAACAACAAAACACCATTCGGGTTCAGATCGGGCAAGCCGTTCCTCCCAATCACGCCCCGCCAGGTTTCTCTGTCATTGCCTACGTGAGCGTTGAAGTCTCCCAGGAGAACTATGGAGTCGGCAGGCAGCGCCCTTTCCAGGACCCCTCCCACCGACTCCAAGAAGGCCGGATACTCCGAACTGCTGTTCGGTGCATAAGCACAAACAACAGTCAGAGCTTTACTCCCTGCAACCCGTAGGCGCAGGGAGGCGACCCTCTCGTTCTCCGGGGAAAACTCCAACATAGCGGCGCTCAGCCGGGGGCTCGTGAGTATCCCCACTCCCGCCCGGCGCCTCTCACCCTGGGCAACTCCAGAAAAGGACAAAGTCCAACCCTTCTCCAGGAGCTTGGTTCCAGAGCCCACGCTGTGCGTGGAGGCGAGCCCAACCATATCTAGCTGGTACCGCTCCACCTCCTCCACCAGCTCCGGCTCTTTCCCCGCTAGCGAGGTGACGTTCCACGTCCCTAGAGCTAGTCTATGCTGCCGGCGATCGGCTCGCCCAGGTCTCCTGCCTGGCCCGCCGCCTGGTCTGCATAGCACCGGACCCCGATAATTCTCCCCGCGGGTGGTGGGTCCACGGGGTGACTGCTGCTCCATGTTGTTTCTTCGGGCTGAGCCCGACCGGGCCCCATGGGCGAAAGCCCGGCCACCAGACGCTCGCTGACGAGCTCCCCTCCTGGGTCTGGCTCCGGGAGGGTGCCCCGGTTTCCCTTGTCCGGGCGAGGTAGCTATAGACCGTGGGCTGCTATTCATCAGGGTTTTTTGAACCGCTCTTAGTCTGGGCTCTCCCCCGAGACCTGTTTGCCTTGGGAGACCCTACCAGGGGCTGACGCCCCGGACAACATAGCTCCCAGGATCACTGAGCCACTCAAACTCCTCCACCACGTTAAGGTGGCGATTCATAGGAGGAGTAATTCAAACAAGATAATAACTAATTTTAACAAGATAATAACTAATTTAAACAAATAATACCTAATTATAACAAGATAATAACTAATTCAAACAAGATAATAACTAATTTAAACAAATAATAACTCATTATAACAAGATAATAACTAATTTAAACCAGATAATAACTAATTATAACAAGACAATAACTAATTTAAACAAGATAATAACTCATTCAAACAAGATAATAACTCATTAAAACAAGATAATAACTAATTTAAACAGATAATAACTCATTATAACAAGATAATAACTCATTTAAACAGATAATAACTCATTATAACAAGATAATAACTAATTTAAACAAATAATAACTCATTATAACAAGATAATAACTAATTTAAACAGATAATAACTCATTATAACAAGATAATAACTCATTTAAACAAGATAATAACTCATTCAAACAATAATAATAAAATGATAATAACTTAATAATAATAATAAAAGAGACACTAACTTGAGCAAACACATTTTTAAACTAACTTTATTTCATCCATAACATGAGTCACTGACTTTCCTTGAGTGTTTCTCAATCCGCCTCTTGCCTTTGATCCACCATATGAGCTCCTCTGCAGAGCTCGGACGGCCCACGGGCCCTAAAGGCCTCACGGAGCAGCTGACGCCTGTTGCTCTTTTCCTCCCGCAGACGGGTCGCTGCAGGTCGCGGGTTAGAGAGCGGCTCTTCTCCCCCTCACGCCGGCCCGTCTCCTCTACTCTCGGAACCGAGCCGCGTCTCAGATGCTCCGGTTCCGTCCGGTTCCGCTGGACTTTGAGGCGATGCGGCTGACTGCGGCTGCGCCGAGCCTGTGAGATGCAGAACGCCTCCGCGGGAGATGAGTGCGTGAACTCCGGATCCGAGACCGCAGGGTGAGACCCTGGAGCATAAATACACAATATTGTGTTTTACATGACCGCTTTATTACTTTATTAATGGTCCACGGTGACACCTTATTGTGTTTTACATGACCGCTTTATTACTTTATTAATGGAACCACAGTGACACCTTATTGTGTTTTAAATGACCGCTTTATTACTTTATTAATGGTCCACAGTGACACCTTATTGTGTTTTACATGACCGCTTTATTACTTTATTAATGGTCCACAGTGACACCTTATTGTGTTTTACATGACCGCTTTATTACTTTATTAATGGTCCACAGTGACACCTTATTGTGTTTTAAATGACCGCTTTATTACTTTATTAATGGTCCACAGTGACACCTTATTGTGTTTTACATGACCGCTTTATTACTTTATTAATGGAACCAGTCACACATCCTCCATCCCAGTAAGTTCATGATGCATTCATTAAACATGTAATAACATATATTAAACCCACATTACATGTATTAAAACATGTATAAACATGTGACAAACATGTATGAAAATATGTATTAAACATGAATGAAACATATATTAAACATATATTAAACATGTATTAAAACATGTATGAAGACATGAATTAAACATAAAATAAGCATGCATTAAACATGTATTATTAAACATGTATTATTAAACATGCATTAAACATGTATTATTAAACATACATTATTAAACATTTATTATTAAACATGTATTATTAAACATGTATTAAACATGTATTATTAAACATGTATTATTAAACATGCATTAAACATGTATTATTAAACATGTATTAAACATGTATTATTAAACATGTATTAAACATGTATTATTAAACATGTATTATTAAACATGTATTATTAAACATGCATTAAACATGTATTATTAAACATGTATTATTAAACATGTATTATTAAACATGTATTATTAAACATGCATTAAACATGTATTATTAAACATGTATTATTAAACATGCATTAAACATGTATTATTAAACATGTATTAAACATGTATTATTAAACATGCATTAAACATGTATTATTAAACATGTATTATTAAACATGCATTAAACATGTATTATTAAACATGTATTAAACATGTATTATTAAACATGTATTATTAAACATGTATTATTAAACATGTATTATTAAACATGCATTAAACATGTATTATTAAACATGTATTAAACATGTATTATTAAACATGTATTATTAAACATGTATTATTCAACATGTATTATTAAACATGCATTAAACATGTATTATTCAACATGTATTATTAAACATGCATTAAACATGTATTATTAAACATGTATTATTAAACATGCATTAAACATGTATTATTAAACATGTATTATTAAACATGCATTAAACATGTATTATTAAACATGTATTATTAAACATGCATTAAACATGTATTATTAAACATGTATTATTAAACATGCATTAAACATGTATTATTAAACATGTCTTATTAAACATGCATTAAACATGTATATTAAACATGTATTATTAAACATGTATTATTAAACATGTATTATTAAACATGTATTATTAAACATGCATTAAACATGTATTATTAAACATGCATTAAACATGTATTATTAAACATGCATTAAACATGTATTATTAAACATGCATTAAACATGTATTATTAAACATGCATTAAACATGGACTAAAAAGTGATGCTTCTATCCAATTAGTGGAAGTCCTGCATGTGCTTTGTTATTGTGAGTCTATTATTTATATATATATATCCATATACATGTAAATACATGTGTTGTTCAATCTGTTTTCAGCCGTTAGACACAGATGTGCTTCAGCTTCCTCTGTGGTTTGTTTCTGTACCTGTGAGTGTTTGAGAGGCCGATCCGTGACCTTTGACCCCTTGAAAGACTTCCAGTAGTTTATAGAGATAGTTTATTAGTAAAGTTCAGTTTCTGTCTCTTATTGTTTTACATCTTCTTAAACTCCCTCAAAGGCTCTTTATGGATTCAAGGAAAGTTATAGCATGCAACATTAACACATGTAATGTGTTATTTATTACACATGTAACGTATTTATTGCGTTTATGTTAATTATACGGTCTTATAATTAAGGCCAGTTATCAAGTCTGTCCTCGATAACAAATGTTAAATACAATTACTATACTCTCTCCTGACCACCAGGGGGCGACTCCTCTGGTTGTATAGAAGTCTATGCTTCATGTGTTAAAGCTGCATTCTCTCTCCTGACCACTAGGGGGCGACTCCTCTGGTTGTATAGAAGTCTATGCTTCATGTGTTAAAGCTGCATTCTCTCTCCTGACTACCAGGGGCGACTCCTCTGGTTGTATAGAAGTCTATGCTTCATGTGTTAAAGCTGCATTCTCTCTCCTGACCACCAGGGGTGACTCCTCTGGTTGTATAGAAGTCTATGCTTCATGTGTTAAAGCTGCATTCTCTCTCCTGACCACCAGGGGGCGACTCCTCTGGTTGTATAGAAGTCTATGCTTCATGTGTTAAAGCTGCATTCTCTCTCCTGACCACCAGGGGCGACTCCTCTGGTTGTATAGAATTCTATGCTTCATGTGTTAAAGCTGCATTCTCTCTCCTGACCACCAGGGGCGACTCCTCTGGTTGTATAGAAGTCTATGCTTCATGTGTTAAAGCTGCATTCTCTCTCCTGACCACCAGGGGCGACTCCTCTGGTTGTATAGAATTCTATGCTTCATGTGTTAAAGCTGCATTCTCTCTCCTGACCACCAGGGGCGACTCCTCTGGTTGTATAGAAGTATATAGAAATGACTCTACTTCTCACTCGACGTGTACGGCGTCTCTACGTCACGCTTCCTCAGTCCTTTTGCTCACTTCCTGTTCCTGGTTGCAAAAAAACAAGATGGCGACGATCAAAATGTCAAACTGAAGGCTTCAAACCAATAAGTGGTGCTGCTCGCCTCCTCACTTTATTATCTTTGGACGGAGATGAAGCGAGGCTTCCGGACTAGCATAAGGCGCTAGCACACACACACACACACACACACACACACACACACACACACACACACACACACACACACACACACACACACACACACACTCCTGTTAGTTAGATTGATAACCTCCTGCAGCAGGAAACAGACTCGCTCCTCTGCTTCCTGCCGCTCACACACTTTATTAGTTTAGTCACAGTGTGTGTCTGTGTGTGTGTGTGTGTGTGTATGTGTGTGTGTGTGTGTGTGTGTGTGTGGGTCATCTGATTCTCGTGGGAATAATAATCGGGGGTTGTGGTTCACATGTGAGCTGAGGTTTCACGAAGGGCCTCTGTCTTTTACATGACA